>NC_136268.1:92586071-92593571 GCF_964187855.1 Myxine glutinosa
CGACCCTTCCTACCGGGCCGCCCGTTCCGCCTAGCGGAGCACGGACGCGGCCGTTCAGAGCGAGGCCCGGCGTGGATTGCGTACGGCGGGTTCTTTCGAAACCGCCGTGGTTACAATCCCCGCTGGTCCCCGCGGCACACGAAGCTGCCCGGCACGCACCGAGGGCCCGCTTCGGCTATAAGTCGATCTAACCGCTATCCCGTTTAGCGTCGATGCTCCACTTGCATGCTTACACCCCGCAGACCGTTCCTTGCTCATACATCCAGCCGTTCCCATGCTCCTCGTCATTGCACCTTCTCTTACACACCCAGGTACACTCATTCCGCTCACAGACTTTGTCACACACCTGACCACCACACACCTTTGCACACACTCGTCGTTCGCACACCTCACCAACACACCTCTTCGCGCCCCCTCCTCGGTCACATCCTCTGTGACAACCACAGGTGTGCTCTTCTCCGCACACCCCAATCACGTGCCTCACTACCAACTCCAGTGTGCATTCCCATACGCGCTCTACCATTCCAGGTGTACATCCTCTCTCACCTGCCACAACCAACTCATGCTCCGTGTCACTCTTACTACTTTCACCACCACTCACGGTCACGCATTTACCCTTACTCTTGACAGCGCACTCTTTCCTCATGCACCCGTCCGTTACACACCTTTCTCGCGCATCCTCTTGCGCACACTTTCCCGTTACACCCTCCGTAACACTCACCACAGGTGTGCACTCTCTCGTTACATCCTCTGTAACACTCCCCATCCCACGCTTCCATGTGCCCCCTCGCACACGCGCTCCGACCAACTCGCTCTCGACAGCACACTCACTCCTCGGCGCGCACTTTTTCCTCACACACCCCATAGTCAGACATTCTCGCACACCTCCTCTGTCCATACACTCCGTACCTGTCGCACACTTCACCAGCGGCCTCTCACGAACACCCGGGTCCAAACCAACCCCCAAGCCGACTGAATCTCCCCTCACACCATATACATTTCTGCGTATACCGCCACTCACCTTTGCACCTCGTCTCCGCACCTCCTTCGCCACCTGCAAACTCTTTATTTGATTAGCAAGCACACCATCACGATTTGAGCACCGACCTTGTACATACTCCATCACCCCTCCTCTTTATCTCCCTCTTAGTTTTCCTCCGTCTCTTCTTAATTTCACTCACCCCCTCTTCCACATCCTCTAACTTTTGCTTCACCTCTTTTATTTCCCGGTGCGTCTCCTCAATTTCGTCCTCTAATGCCACCTTGACCATTTCTATATGCGTCCTCACCTCCCGGTCCTTCGTCTCCATTGCCTCCGTCACCTCGTCCAACCTCGTTGTCAGTCCCTCACATACCATCTGACATTCCCTCTTTATCGCTATTAAGTCATTTTTGATTTCGTTTTGTGTCGCCTTTAACCCTCCTAGTACCGCAGTGTTCTTTTCTACCTGCTCCACTAGTTCCTTTTGTCCCACCGTTAGCTGTTCCACCTCCTGCGTCAGATCTTCTATGCCACCTTGTAACTTTGCCGTCCCATTTCTCACCTCTTTCTCCACACGCTTCTCACCTCGCTTTACCTCCTCGTGTATCCCCGAGACCTCGCTTACACCTCGGCTTATTTCCTCCCCCATCTCCTCCATTTCTTTAGTAGATGCCACCTTCATCTGTCCCAATTCCTTCCTCTGAGCATCCAATTTAGTGTCTAACCCGATTTTCACCTCCTCTATCTGGTTCCCCATCTGTTTGATTTCCCGGGCGGATTGCTCCCCTATTTCCCGCAATTTGCCTTCCATCCTATCTTCTAGCCCCGGGAACCCATTCTTTACCTCTTTTATCCCGTTGTCTAACCCCTCAAATTTATTTCCCATGTTGTTTAACCCGTCTCTTAATTGCTCACTAGTACCCCTCGCTTCGTCCCTCATTGCCCCAATTTGGTCTCCCAGCCCCCCTGTTCTCTTCCATGAGGGCCCGCATTTGCAGCATGAATAGGCCCCCAGTCCATTTGCGGCGCTGCTACTGTCACAGGCGTGGCGAAATTTGGTGCCGCTGTAACCACGTGCGCGAGGGCGCCATTTTGTGCGCCTGATACCTCCTCAACCACCTCCTCATTGTTCTCCTCCTCCATTTCTTCCCTCTGGTCCTGGGTTACCCCTAACCCTTCTATTT
Source organism: Myxine glutinosa (assembly GCF_964187855.1). Lineage (NCBI taxonomy): Eukaryota > Metazoa > Chordata > Myxini > Myxiniformes > Myxinidae > Myxine > Myxine glutinosa. The sequence continues at coordinate 92,588,238 of NC_136268.1, forward strand.
CTCCCACCGGCATCCTGTCGCCTTGACCATCCATGGCACGACTTTCAAATTTAGGATGTTAAATAAAAGTAAATTTCGGCCCACTCGAAATTTGAGCGCGCTATTTGCGCTTCAGGTCCGAATCCCACTCCTGACACCAATTGTTACGGAACCCAACGTCGGTCTCGGATCCCTTCTCGAGGGGGGGATTAGTCCCCTCGTTTGTGACTGACCGACGTGAGTCCTGAAGCTGCACAAGCTCCCTCCAGAGGCAGGTGAGCAGCTTCGTTCGCGACCGCGGGATGATAAGATGTTAATTTGCCGAGCGGATGGCAGCCGCGGCACAAACCGTGAACAGAAACTAGACCCGATTCTCAAACGTTGGCCAAAATCGCGCCACAGGTTTTCAATGAGGGAAAAGACAACAACGACGGATGTAGAGGAAAGAAAGGCAAAGGGTAAGAAATACAAATATGATTTATTTACTATTTACACAATTGAAAGCAACCAAGGAGTAGGAAAAGATAATAAAATAAAAACAGAAGAAGAAGAAGCGGACACAGTGAAAATGCTAGCTTATCTATTACAGTCTTAATTAACCCAGGGACAGCACAAACAAAGACAGACTCACACAGGGAATTGCAGAGTGGATTGGCTGGAAGGAGGAATGGGAAGGCCCAGGCCACTTTAGGCGTCGAGGTCCGGCTCCAGGAGTCGACTCGCGTTCTTGGCGGGGAAAACCTTGGTGTCCAGCGGTGCGTATTGTTCACCGCGAGCGGATGGGCGCTTTGTGCTGGACTCCGGGCTCCTCAGCTCCACTTCAGCGCCACTTCATGCTACACTCAACGTCCTTCCCTTACGCAACTCAGCAACTCTCCAGCGCAACTCTCCTTCTTCAGCCACTCTTGAACCCTCTTACTCAACTCATAGAACTCTCCTTCTTGACGCATGCGCACGCGTTTTATAGCGTGCCTCGACCTCTCTCCGCGAGCTCTCTGGGCACGCCTGCCGGGTCCCTTACTGCCGTGCCGGTTTGCTCGCACGGCCTCTTTTGGCTCCGCCCTTGATGACGAGGGGCGGCCAACGCCCTGGATTCGGCGGCTCCTCCCCCTTCTTCTCCGAGCCCACCTCGTGGCTAATGGAGTCGCGGTGAAAACCGCCAAGCAGCTGCGGCGAAAACCACAAGCCCAAAGAACAGCGTAATGCAGCAAACCGCGCAGAGGAATTTGGTAATGCGGCTGACAAAAGGGGAATCCAATGGAGGTTCTGGGGAAATTGAAAGGGGATACTACCTTGTTTGAATTCGATGCAATGCAGTGTTAACTAGTTGGAAACAGAGCCTTAACCTAATACACACAATAAGGAAATAACTACCAACAAGGAGGAAATCTATGATTGGCTACGTGGATGTTTATGAAATAACTACGGGCACGACCTTTGACCTTTATACACAGAATGGAGGCAGGAGGGTGATCTTTACACACAATTACAAATCCACAACAATATATATATATATATATATATATATATATATATATATATATATATATATATATATATATATATATATATATATATATGTATATATGTGTATATATGTATATATGTGTATATATGTATATATATATATGTATATATATATATGTATATATATATATATTATATATGTATATATGTATATATGTATATATGTATATATGTATATATATGTATATATATATATGTATATATATATATATATATATATATCAGTCACTATGCGACCTTCATATCATCAGTGGAGAACCGCCAGCAAGGTGTCCCATACAGCTGCTGCTGCACCTTGCTGGGAGCGATACGCACCGCCTGCCACGCGGTGACGTTATCTCTGGTATCCACTCATCATATGGAGTCGACCTGGTTGCGGTTGGGAGTTACTAATAATGGTATCTGTAATCTGGTTCTCCAACCTAATGAGCGGACAACATGACGTCATCGCCATGCACGTCCGCCTTGCCTGCAAAGTTCCAGAGGAACCATCTAGCAGTGCGTCATTACGGATTATAAATACAGATACTGTCACAAGTGCATGCAAAACTCACAGTTACCGACCTGGTTTCGCCCTTGTTGGGGCTTCATCAGGGCAACGCAGTGAGGCTTTCATACACTTGTAACTCTGTGACCCTTTTGGTTTTTATATCAGTCACTATGCGACCTTCATATCATCAGTGGAGAACCGCCAGCAAGGTGTCCCATACAGCTGCTGCTGCACCTTGCTGGGAGCGATACGCACCGCCTGCCACGCGGTGACGTTATCTCTGGTATCCACTCATATGGAGTCGACCTGGTTGCGGTTGGGAGTTACTAATAATGGTATCTGTAATCTGGTTCTCCAACCTAAATGAGCGGACAACATGACGTCATCGCCATGCACGTCCGCCTTGCCTGCAAAGTTCCAGAGGAACCATCTAGCAGTGCGTCATTACGGATTATAAATACAGATACTGTCACAAGTGCATGCAAAACTCACAGTTACCGACCTGGTTTCGCTCTTGTTGGGGCTTCATCAGGGCAACGCAGTGAGGCTTTCCATACACTTGTAACTCTGTGACCCTTTCGGTTTTTATATCAGTCACTATGGCGACCTTCATATCATCAGTGGAGAACCGCCAGCAAGGTGTCCCATACAGCTGCTGCTGCACCTTGCTGGGAGCGATACGCACCGCCTGCCACGCGGTGACGTTATCTCTGGTATCCACTCATCATATGGAGTCGACCTGGTTGCGGTTGGGAGTTACTAATAATGGTATCTGTAATCTGGTTCTCCAACCTCATGAGCGGACAACATGACGTCATCGCCATGCACGTATGAGTGGATACCAGAGATAACGTTACCGCGTGGCAGGCGGTGCTTATCGCTCCCAGCAAGGTGCAGCAGCAGCTGTATGGGACACCTTGCTGGCGGTTCTCCACTGATGATATGAAGGTCGCATAGTGACTGATATAAAAACCGAAAGGGTCACAGAGTTACAAGTGTATGGAAAGCCTCACTGCGTTGCCCTGATGAAGCCACAACAAGGGCGAAACCAGGTCGGTAACTGTGAGTTTTGCATGCACTTGTGACAGTATCTGTATTTATAATCCGTAATGACGCACTGCTAGATGGTTCCTCTGGAACTTTGCAGGCAAGGCGGACGTGCATGGCGATGACGTCATGTTGTCCGCTCATTAGGTTGGAGAACCAGATTACAGATACCATTATATATACTAGGGCGTGCCCGTACGTGCTTGCAAAAGGAAAAAAGTTTTGAAACCACGTGCCAGAATTACGATTATTCGCAATTTAGTTTTAATGGCCAATTATTCAATTATCGCAAACGTATTTTGTCTTTTCGCAAGGACAAACAAAGAAAAGAGAAGAGAACAACAACAACAACAACAACAAAAAAATTTTGACACCACGTGTCAGAAACGACCACAGAATACGGAGCAAGAAACTATAGGCGAATGTGAGAGACCATAACTTGGGAAGCACAAATTCTCAATATTAAATTATTAACCTATCATCTTTAATAGAACTATAATAGACCAATTAAACTAACGGTTGTTTTTATTTTCTTGTTTTTGGCAAAGTTAACATCCAGAGAGGCTGTGTATCGGCCAATCCCCCCCCCCCCCCCTCTATTTACATGAAATGGTTTGGTCCATTCGCAAAGCCAAAGCGAACGGCTTGCGAGTACGGTGACCATACCTTGGGAACCACTTGTCCGATTAATTTCAAACCTTGAAAAGGCACATCCTCGGGTCCCCAGCAATATACCTGGCAAGTTTCAAGTATATCGGACCGGTAGTTGTCGAGAAACAGCGGTCGCATACAGACACACACACACACACACACACACACACACACACACACACACACACACACACACACACACACACACACACACACACACACACAGAGATTGCTGGAATTATATATACTAGGACGTGCCCGTACGTGGGTGCCCGTTCCTTGCCAAAAAAAAAAAAAAAAATGTCTTCGCCCATGCATGCATGGGCGTGCCCATGGGCCCATGGGCGTGCACGTAAGTGCGTGATGTGACCGTACAATGAATGTATCGTCCCGACGCCGCAGCTCGGATGGCGCTGCAGTTAATCGGGCCTGTATCGGCAGAGTTATTATAAACGTGTACTACAATCGATCGTACCTTACAGCGTCTGCTCGCCACGTTCAGCATCAGTACGTCGTCACTATGACTATCCGTAAGTCCGGAAGTGACGTCCTCATTTGACTGTCCGGAAGGTCGCATATCGCAGTTACGATGAATCGCAAATTAGTTTTAATTAGTTTTAAAACATAGTTTAACGCCAACATAGCGCCAACATAGTTTGCCAACGTGAAATAAATGAATACGCTCTCAAATGTGCCGTCCGAGGCAGAGTCTGTTCGCCACGTTCGGCACACGTGATAGCTCGCTGCTCTCTGATTGGTTGAATCGTTTTTTGGACATAGCTCGGTAACTACTTCTCCGATTAATATGAAACCTTGAAAAGGCACATCCTCAGGTCCCCAGCAATATATCTGGCAAGTTTCAAGTATATCGGACCCGTGGTTGTCGAGAAACAGCGGTCACAGACAAACACACACACACACAGACACACACACACACAGAGATTACTGGAATTATAGATACTAGGGCATGCCCGTACTATATATATATCTAAAATTATATCCCCCCCCCTATTTACATGAAATGGTTTGGTCCAAAGCGAACGGCTTGCGAGTGGTGACAATCCCCCCCCTCTATTTACATGCAATGGTTCGGTCCAAAGCGAACGGCTTCCGGAGTTTGGTAAAGAAATCGCCATCGCGTACACAAACGCGCAGGAAAGCGAATGAATCGCAAATTCGTTTTTATTAGTTGTAAAACATAATGCCCAATTATTCAATTAGCGCCAACGTATTTTGGCTGTTTGCAATTTAATCGCAAGGCAAAGTAGAAAGAGAAGAGGGAAAAAAAGAAAAGCCTTGCCTTGCTGCAAACAGCTGCTGCAAACAACAACAACAGGGAAGGCTGCACTGTCCGGAAGTTGGCATATCGCAGTTACGATTATTTTAGTGTTAATGGCCAATTATTCAATTAGCGCCAACGTATTTTGGCTGTTTGCAATTTAATCGCAAGGAAAAGTAGAAAGAGAAGAGGGAAAAAAAGAAAAGCCTTGCATTAACGCATTAACGCTTGCATTGCATTAACGGTTCGGCACACGTGATAGCTCGCTGCTCTCTGATTGGTTGAAGCGTTTTTTGGACATAGCTCGGTAGGTACTTGTCCGATTAATTTCAAACCTTGAAAAGGCACATCCTCGGGTCCC
>NC_136268.1:92596071-92752256 GCF_964187855.1 Myxine glutinosa
TCTATATATATATTTCCTATATATCTATATATTTCCTATATATATATATATATATTTCCTATATCTATATATATATTTCCTATATATCTATATATTTCCTATATATATATATATATATATATTTCCTATATATATATATTTCCTATATATATATATATTTCCTATATATATATATACACTATACAGTATATATATATATATACAGTATATATATATATATATATACACACACACACCTACGAAAATTATTTTTTCCAATTGGACCAAAAATTGAACATGGGTGGTGTATAAGGCAACAGACTGCTGCTTTGATAGATGCTGTTAAGAAATATGATGGTTTTGGAATGTAAAAATACTCTTTCCCATGTATTTATTCAGCTAATAGTGTCTGTCTATCCCACCCCAGCCCACACCGAAACATGGAAATTCCCCTTAATCATAAATTATATAAAGGTTGTGTCAAATCCACATTTTTGGGAAATTTATAATTACTACAAGAGAAGACCCATCGCCTCGCTGGCGGAAATACCAATCTTTGCTGCGATGGCTAATCTATGGGGGAAGAAAAAAAAAAAAGATTCCTTGGAGATCCTGCTCTCTGTGCAGGGATAACCAACCAGATAACCAGTGTTGGCATTTGCAGTTTTCATACACGTGTCCATGTACCTATAAAAATATATATATATATATTATTTTTTGGCTCACAAACACTCCCGGGAGCTACCCGGATCCACCGTCGTTGGATTTATTGAAATCTGTTAATCCGTTCTCAAGTTATAACACGACAAACAAACAGACAGACACGGCTCCTTTTATAATATAAATTAAATAAATGGTGCTTCAAATAAATCCAAACCTATGGGAAAATTATAGTACTGTACTGCCTCAATTGATTTCTTTCAACCAGCACAAGAGCAAAAGACTTCCTTTTATTTATATTTTTCTATTATGGTATTTTTATGCCGAGCTTCCAGCAGATATTCAGGGTCTGTGTGCATGCATTTGTGCCTTATTCTTCTCTTTTTGTACCGATGTACCTTTTTTATTTTGTCCTTTTGATTGACTTAACATTTCGGTCAGGTTTATGGTTTTCATATCCCCAAACATTGGCACAGTTTATTGCAAAAAGGTGACTATGTTCAATGTAATCGTCAAAACCTTTGCTATTCCTAGCTCTCGCTTTTTCACTTGTGTGCAAGCAGAAGTGTTGTCAGGCGGACAGCTGTGCAGACAGTGGTGCAGAGAATGAAGGTAGCTGCCACAGTGACCAGATGAACACAGATTTCTCTGGCTATGATGTAGTTGATGAGGGGATTGACCTGGAGAATGCAACCCTTGTGCCAGCTGAAAGGACCTGCAAATTGAGCAACAAGGTACCTTGTAAACGAGTCTCTAACACCTTAGCTTCGTTTGTTATGTGGTATTTTAAAACTCCACTCGCCATTTGACTCCATGCAATGCAGTGTGAGTGCAATTTTCTGTTATCTTCTGCCATATTAGATATCGCTGTATTTTCTGTGCCTTTGCAGGGTCCCTGGGTGTATGAACTGTTTTCCATCATGGTTCATTCTGGGAGTGCGGCTGGTGGTCACTACTATGCCTTCATCAAGTCATTTAGTGATGGACAGTGGTATAGTTTCAATGACCAGCATGTCACTAAGGTGTTTATTTCCCCTCGTTGTTCTTTGTGTTTTGACTGAGGAAGGCTGAAACACAAGTACAAATAACCAATCATGGAATGTATATGCTACAAGCTTTGTGTTCCTTTGGCATTGTTCAAGGTTTCTAGCTTAAGAACTTGAGTGCCAGCTATTCATACTACTCATTCACATGATGCACGTAAGTTAACTACTCAGTATTTTCCTAAAAACATTGTAATTGTGTATGGGCTACATGTTTCCAGCGCGCCCTGCTCTCAGACTCGCCTTCCCTCTTCTCACTGTAAAGAGTATGGAAAAAGTAACGCAAAGAGCATGTCAAGGGCAAGCATGCCTTATGATGCATTATGAGTTTAATACAAAATCGCTTTTACAAATGTACTCGTAGCAAAAGACAGCAGAGACGAGGTCACCTCTGTGCCCACAGAACCTACTTCATATGGGCAAGTGAGATAGATATCATTTGGGTTCACACTCATGTGATCTCAGCTGTATTTCATTTTCACATCCGAATCTTGTCGTGTGTGTCTGTTTTTGGGTTTGTGAAGACAAACACAGCAAATAAATTGAATATTGTGGATGCAAACCACATTGCTGAAGATAGAATACTGTTCAATACTCAATACTTGCTGAAGATAGAATACTCAATGGAATACTGTTCTCCCCTATGGGCCGGTGCTCCTGCCTCACACCTAGCTCGGCTTCACGCTGTTGAAACCAAAGCTTTCAGAATTATTGGAATCTCCCGCGATGAAGCTATCTCTGAGGGCCTTTCACTCACTCACCGCAGGCAGGTAGGTGGTCTTTCTGTCTTCTACCGACTCCTCTCCGGCCTTGCACCCCCAGCTCTCTCTGTGCTCTGTCCCCCAAATATTCCTACAGGTCGCACAAGATCTGCCAGCAACCCTCTGATGGTTAAACTGCCGAAATCTCGGCTCTCTGCTCACCTTCACTCTTTCATTCCTCTTTTCTCCCGCCTCTGGAACAAACTCCCTCACTCCCTTCAATCCCACTCCTCCCTCCAGGTCTTTAAAACAGCTGTTCACCACCATCTCTTATCTTCCCCCATCCAAAACCTTGATCTTTTCTACCCCCGCTAATTCACCCCAGATCCACCTTGTTTGAAATTCCAACTTCTTTCCTGGAAGTCCTGGCAGTGTCCATATGTTTTATACCTCTCCCACCGCCCCCTTCCCATGCCCCCCCCCCCCCCCCCAAAGCCCTCGCCCTCTCTCAGATCTCTCGATGTCTCCATGTCTCTCGGTCCCTGCTCTCAAATGTTGTGTTTGTGTCCTTCCCCCTCTCTCCCCATCTTGTCTACCGCTCCCGATGTTATATGTTTTATGTGTCGGTTTGTCTTTCTGTGTGATTAATGTTCGCTCTTTCACGAGCCTCGATCTTGTATACAAAAAAAAAAAAAAAAAAAAAAATAGAGCAGCTTGGGGAGTCCTGCATTGAGAGAAATTTGGATAACAATGATGGAAGGTTAAAAACCGCTCCAGATTATTGTGACAGCAGTTTTCAGCACATTCTGCAGCTTGTTGGGCCATGTCTCTCCATAGCCGATAGCTGCTCGACATTGAAGTGTTGTAAGCAGTATGATGTCGCTGGATCTGACACAGTCTGGGGAAACTATAATTGTGCATAGCTGGCAAGCATAACCACACGTCTTCCTGGCTCTCTACCTCTCCCCCAACCCCCAACCCCCATGCCAACATACTGTTGTGTTTGAGAAGGGCTGCCGGTTTACTCCGGACAGTTCTGTACACGTCACTTGGATTGAAATATGTAAAAAAAAAATTAATAAAAATTAGTCATTCGTGTGTGTTGCAGATGAGTCCATGATACGTATGTCCAAGCATACTGATTGCTATTCCATGCATATTGAAGCATACCTATATCTATTGCAGGTTACCCAAGATGATATCCGTAAGACGTATGGTGGGAATTTGGGCAGTCGTGGTTACTACTCTAGCACTTTCAGCAGGTGAGATCACATGACGTTTTTCCCTGTGAGAAATTGCAATCTAATCTGCTTGGTTAAATTTTGATACTGACAATACTGTGAAAAGGACTAACAGTTTATTGTCCCCCGTCGCACCGCGGAGCGAAAGGGGGACTATGGTTTTCCCCTCCGTCCGTGTGTGCGTCCGTCCTTCCGTCCGTCCTTCCTGGCGTCCGTCCGTGCGTAAGCGAAGGACCGAATTCTAATTTGGTATGTGGGTGTAATTAGGCATATGGAAGAACACAATTGAAAATTAGGTCGCCACGTCAAAATCCAAGATGGCCACCGCCATGTATGTCTGAACCTTGTGAGCGGAATATCTTGAAAAATAAATGAACTACTAACTTATAATCTGGTGTGTGGGTGTATCTACGCATAAGGAAGAACACAATTGAAAATTGGGTCGCCACGTCAAAATCCAAGATGGCCGCCGCCATGCATGTCTGAACATTGTGAGCGGAATCTCTTGAAAAATAAGCGAAGTACCAACTTCTAATCTGGTGTGTGGGTGTATCTACGCATAAGGAAGAACGCTATTGAAAATTGGGCCGCCACGTCAAAATCCAAGATGGCCGCCTTGCGTCTTCCACTTCGTCAACTCGCATCACTTCACCGACGGGGGACCTCGGCGTAACACTTGTTTGATGTTTGTTCCGAGCACCACTTTTGCTCCTACATCAGACGGGTTGCTTCATGAAGAGGTAATCGTGTTAATCAGGACAAAAATATGTGTTGGCAAATGGTGAGAGTGGAGTCACGTATTGGTGAGATTGTTCAGGTATCGTTTGGCAAGAGCCAGGGGAGAAACTACACCCCTCAGGACCTCATTGCATGTTCTGTTGTGTTGGCACTTAAGGAGTTTGTGGCATAAAGAGAAACAGTGGAATGAACTTGATTTCTGATATTTGGGTTGTTGGACTCTTGTTGGTTTCGAGGAGGTGTTATATTTTCTACCCTTTAATTATTTTTGGATTTGTCTGAAGTAGATGTTAAAGCAATGTAGTGAAGAGATGTGGCTAGAAGGTGGAAATAAATTGAGATTGCAGAATTTGATCTTGCAGATGTTGAAAGATGTGAAGGTGAGACTGAACAGATTATTTAGGGTTGAGAGGTCGACGTGTCATTAAAAACTCATTCAGGTAATGTGTTAAAGCTAATATAGTTTTGGAATCTATTCATATGGGGATAAATTATAAATCAAAAGAGTTTGTGTTCATGCTGTGCAGGAATCTTGAGGCCTCAACTACAGGGTGGCCTGAAAGTTGCTTTACCTTGTCCAGTAAGGCATTCGTTCTTAAACTCTTTTAATATGCAGGCTTCATTGTGCAGTACTTACAATAATTAATCAGTCATTACATCTGTATGATGCAGTGCATACTTCCCGAGATAAATGGGGGAAGGGAGTGCATGTGTACCTGCGTTTGACAAATTCTGAGTGATTTTATAATTACTTTATCTTGATGCTCACTGTATGCCGCTTTAATGTGAACTCTGCATGATATCGTTGTTCAGCAAAGCTCGTCTCCTATCTTGTTCTACATTCAATTCTAACATGTAGAAGTAATGTGGTTTTATCTTGACAATAGTGGGTAGCTAAGAGAAAATGACGAAGATTCCTGATTAAGAAAATAATTTAATTTAAAGGTAATGTCAAGATGCCTCATGCTACAAGTTGTCGAGTGTTGTCAAGCAGGTTAACACATGACTATTTGGCCAAACTACAATAGTTGAATCTTTTTAAAACCATAGAAATATGGTGACCAAACCTGGTGGTGTCATTGTTAGAGTGAACACTCCGAGTCTGGGAGATCGGTGGTTCACGCCCCAGCCGACTTGTACCAAAGATATAAAATTATGCTGCTTCCTTGCTTGACACTCCGCATTTAAATGGTTAAGAACACGGACAATCCCCATAGCTTGGTGTCCATGCAGAGGAGGAAATTCCTCCTGAGGAAATGCCCTGCTGAGTGCAGTGATGAAGGTGGTGCCATTGTTGTAACGTCGCTGGTACCCAGAGTGCCTGGGGAAGTGAGGGTCACTTCCCCCAATCTCAGTGGCTGTGTTTGTCTCGTGCAATCGTCTTGTGTTATAGTGTGTGTCTTTGGTTGTTATCCCCATATGCGGAGACCTTTCCTTCCCTCCACCAGGTGCATGTACATGCAACAGAATAACAAGAAAAATTATGATCACTTTGATGAAATTATTACGCTGCCTTCTGAAAACCTGCTGATTATTGCATTGGTGTCTTTTATAAATCCCTTACCAATGTCACCGGATGGGACTATAGAGGTTTGCTCTCCATCTGTCTGTCCGTCCGCACACCTGTGGTTTTCTGCACTTTTTTCCATACCCTTTAACATATTTAACTGAAACTTGGTACGTGGCTTTATTATGATAAGTTACAGAACAAATTTGAGTTTAAAGGCATTTCACCAATTTTTCAGTTATGCCCTTTTTGGACTTGGAAAATATCACATTGGTATTGCATGTATTGCATAGCAATTCTCGTTGTTGTTTACTTATTTATATTTGTATGCCCATTGATCCTTCTGTCATTTCTTCCAGTGGTTTGAGCATGAAAACTATTGTCCTCACTTGCAATGCATTGTAATCGAGTCTCGAACATGTTTCAGACGCGTGCATGTTTTTCTTTTGCAGTTCGACCAACGCCTACATGTTAATATACAGACAAATTGACCAATCTAGGAATTCCAGTGAGTACAACACAAGCGTTTGTTTGTTTGTCTGTCTTTCTTTCTTTTTCTTTTTCTTTCTCGTACTACATAATTTGAGAAGTTTGTGTGATTGACTTCTGTGCACTCATGAACCGCTGGATGGAATGGGTTTAACAGTGGTAGTTATACTCGGAACGTGCACGGGAATGTTTTCGGCAATTAAAGAAACAAATAATACTCTCTGGGGTTCATGGTGGGGAGAGGACCCCAATTTTCTCTAAATATGTATGGCATAGCGCCACACCCGGTGGGAGCGGGTATTACAAGTTGTACCAAAATATGCCGATGCTGGTGGAATTGACCCATCCGTAATTCTGGGAGAACTTCCGTAAGGATGTATTTTTTTCTCGTGTGATTGATTTGGAGAGTTGAGCTTCCAGTTTATGGAAGACTACCTAACCAACTACCTAACTACCTAACCTACTGATGCCATAGTGATGGGTAAAATAATGGCAAGAGGCTTTGGCTTCGCCGGCTCATTGCGGCTTTGCAGTAGGGTACTAGTGCATCCGGGGTTGAAATCCGAAATAAATTGGTCTTTTTATAAAGCTTTGTATATATGAATCTACCCTCAGAGATGGCGACAGGTGATGGCTCGTGTGCATATAAACAACAACACAACAACAAATTAATTGTAAAGAAAAAAGACTGTTTAGATGGCCCATTTGGCCCATTGTGCTAATGCATGCGTTTGATTGAGGTGAGGGCCTTGTGTTACACCATCACTGAATAAAATGCCTTTAATAGTCAACAGAAGCATGTCCTAAATTTCCTTGTATTGCACATACATCAGATGTGAAGAAATTGACATGGGTTTTTCCATGTTTATTTACCTTTTTGTCACAGAGTTTAAAGGGAGAAGTTTTGTTTCGACATGAGCACCAGACTTCTGCCAATTAGTTATTTCTTCTGAGTCTTTCTCTTGCTGTTGCTTGCAGGGATCGTATAATTGAAGGATCAAGAAATACTGTATCACATTGGACAATTTTCTCAGATGATGCAGGCCTCAAAAACTTTACTTAAACCTCTTTCTTAGGTTATTTCTCATATCCTACAGTTTTGCAGTACCTTTCATTTGATGTGCTACACCGGATGCAAGTGCATTTTGCCAGCATTGTGCTACAAGCAAAACGAACGGAGAAGGAATATACAATCGCAACTTCGACTTTTGTATCACTTGAAAATTATTCTCGATTCTCTGCTATTACCACGTTCTTCACTCGTACTTTTGTTTCTGCTTGAACTGATATCTATATAATGCCATTTTTCCCATGGTCACGTTTGCGCTGTAGCGGCACCGACCCGACTGAATGCTTGTTCAACAGTTCGTGTTTCAATTGGGGCCGAACTGTCGAAGAAATTCGTGAAATAAGGATTGATTATGAAATGGTATTTATATTATTTTTGGGTTGGGATGGGATGGGGGTGATTGGAGGGTGAATGGGGTCAAATTTATGATGTGCAATTGATGACCAAAAGTGCAGCTTCTGACTTGGGTATTAACTACCTTTAATTGTGCAAGTGAAGTCTGTTTTTGTGGTGAAATGTCGTCATTTGCATAATTTATTATAGCTAACTGATTGATGGGTTCAGTCTTCTTCAAATATATATTTTTAATGGATGTTGTTTTCACTCGTTTAAAAAAAAATGTAACCACTAGAATTCTCCTCTCCTTCACTGCAGAGTTCATGGACATCCTCGAGTTTACCTCCCACATACAACGGCTTGTCCAGCGTGAGAAAGAGCGTGAAGATGAGGAGAGACGACAGCGTGAGATAGAAAAGAATACTTGCAAGGTGCTTACCATGAGGCTGTGCAAGTGTACCATTGTCAGGATAACTGCCTCTGATAATTTGTAACAATTCCAATCTATTCTGATTTGATGTTGGGTATCAAGTGTTGGATGCTCTTCACTAAGCCTTCAACGATGCATGGGGTTCCCCTATTTATGCCATGAGCAAGGCATGACAGACTTTTGTTTCCGAGTTGTGCTATTATTGCCACCTTTGAGAGCTGCATATAACAAAAGCTCACGGCCATATCTCGGTGAATAAAGCAGGGCGAAAAATTATTGCTGAATGGCAATGCAAATAGGTACCGTAATGCAAATACAAATACGTAATCAAAATAAGAATGCAAATACATAATCGCAACAGAAAAAAAGCAACATGTTTCCCATAAGCATCATTGCCAGCGAAGATAAAACGCCCCTATGCACTAATTGGGGCCATGCTGATCCTATGTGGCAAGTCTGGATGTAATCAGCCCAGAACTGTAGGAGTAGCAGGACACGCACACAAACAAATGCACATGGTCCGTGAATCATAGTAAGGATTTGCTATTTGTACACCACAACCCCTAGCGTAAGACCGCTTTATTCTGGAGCATTAATCGGAAATTGTAGGGCCTTCTGAGAATGTGATTTTGTTCAATTTTAGGGATTTCTTTTTTTAACCTCCTCCACCAAAGGTGTATGGAGGTTGTTTTCACCCCCTGTCTGTCTGTCTGTTTGTTTGTTTGTTTGTTTGTCTGTCTGTCTGTCTGTCCGTTTGTGAACAAGACAGCTCAAAAAGTTGTGGACGGATTTGGACGAAATTTGCCAGAGTCCGGCTACTATAATTTTTTAAGTGCAGTGATTACATTTTGGTGAAGATCCGGATTCGGATCCTGATACTATAATTTTTTAAGTGATTATTTACCATTGGGGAAAAAAAAAAAAAAAAAACCATACATAGCAGGATATCTCAAAAAGTTGTGGATGGATGATTCAGATTAAATGTGATTCTGTATTGTGATTTTCTGGTCTACTCTGGGATACAAAACGTGAACTGTTCACCTGGCGGAGGTATGCTCTCTACTGAGTGCCGTTCTAGTTTTTACTTGTATCACATACAGGACAAAGACAGCATAGACATCACAACACAACAACAACATGCATTTTAAGGCCATGTTCCCTGCTAGAGCGGGGGTTAGCCTTGCGGTCCCCATGACAATCTTCTCCATTTTGCCCTATTGCCCTAATTTACGAGGTAGGTAACAGCATAGACATCAGTGTACTTTAATATGAATTGCAAGGATATTAATGGACAAATACATGGGATATATGTACAATACAGTGCCCTCCCTAAGTATTGGAACAGTGAAGTCAAATTTATTATTATTGCTATAAACTCAAGAAGTTTGGATTTGAGATCAAAATATGAATATGAGGCAAGAGTCCAGAAGTTCAGATTTTATTTCTTGGTATTTGTATGCATACATGTTTTACCATTGTAGAACAATAACACTTTGTGTGATCAGTCCCCCTTCCACCTCCATTTTAGGTAAGCATAAGTATTGGAACAGATGACTGATCGGTGTTTCTTGTTGCAATGATTGTTCACACATAAAGGAGTTGTGAATGTCTCGTCTTATGTATAGACAAATAGCCATATATATAGAATAGCCTTTGCTTTTGCTTTGGGAGTTTTCTTTTGAAGTCGGTAGGCATAAACCAACATGACATTTCTTCTACAAATAACCAAATGCACACATGCTGATGACTCAACGTTACATTCCTCCATGTTGTTTTTTTCCCATCTGCCCCATCTTCCCTCACTCAAGCTACACCTCGTTTCATCACAGTGTCATGTCAGGTGAAAATGTGATACTTGAGAACAGCTCAAGGGATTTAAACCAAACTTGTTACAAGTATGTATAATGATGTCATATTATGGGCGGTGGCATATCGGCTGATGTTGCAACATCGAAGAGTGCCGTTCTAGTTTCTTTATTTTTTTTGCCAACTACCACATTTTAATAGCTGTCTTCTGATTAGTATCTAATTTCACAAATTGAATGATATTGTTTTGACTTCATGGCAGGAACTTTATTTAGCAGATACAATTTTGCTTCATTCCAAACTGAAAATGAGAAAACAATTAATTGCACAACTATCAGGTACTCCTCTTTGTGGTGGTTGTACCCCCAATGCAAGTCAGGGGGCCAAATTTTCCCCATTCTTCTTTGCTGCCCAGATTCGTCTGGGCAGTGCGGTCGTGGTTAGAGTGCTGATTGGTCCCCATGGACTGGCCCTTCCCTCTTGTCTCTTTCTTTCTCTCTCTCCCTCTCTAACTCTGTCATGGCCCTGAATTTGTGAAGGCAGGGGTACACCATCCTAGATGTGGTGGATCTCATCCTAGATGGTTCTTGCTAGTTCGAGCGGCTGTCTCCGTTGCGTGGGCTTGTTCAAGAGAACTGTCCGGGGCTATACAACAATTAATTGCCAGTTAAGAGTACCCCCTCTCCCTTTTAATCGCCCTCCCTTTTCCCTGCCTCGCATAACAATATACCAAGGGGACCCATACAAAAATCTAACAATCTTAAAAACTAAAATCTAACACTTATCTAGAGGAGTGTAAAATTATGCTTGTCATAACATTGGTTCTTGTTGCTATGTTTATGTCTATGTATGTGTCTGTTTTGCTTTCCACGAATATTATATCGAAAGATGAGTAAATAGCGCCTGATGCATTTGCAGATCAAGTTGTTCTGTATGCACCCTGTGAAGAACATAATGATCGAGAGCAGGCTCGTGGTTCATAAAGACAAGAATTTGCAAGAAGCTACCACCATGGCACACAAGGTTACTGCTTTCCAGCATCACCATCATTTGCTTGCATTATGTTTGTTTTGTGTGGACTCTGTTGATTATTATTTTTTGTTTGGCACTGTATTACACATCAGTTGTATCTCAATGCATTTGGTCTGTTCATATCTGAATAATGCGCTCGTGCTGCGTTACTGGCCACCAAAAACGTCTTTCTTTGGTCTGTCTCATCTGGTCAATTTTGTGGTTGAAGCAAAACTTCCCCGTAACACATCACAGACATTGCGGTTGGTTTGCACATAGCGCAGTATTGTAATGAAGGAAGATGGCGATGTTCAGAACATTGGGATGATCTTTTTTTTCTTTTTTTTAATACACATTGCAGGTTTCAGATGATTAGGGAAACGCATATAGTAGTTCGCTCCATTCATCATTGCATCCTATGCAACTGCCCGGTTCAGCAAAATTTCAGTGCTTGTTTAAAACTGGAGAGTTCATAGAACACCTTACCCCATGCAGTCTTGAAAAAAATGGCATGGGAATGGGTTTTTTTCAACTCTTGCTTTGCATTTCCTCGCACAATCTACATTCGTTTTGTTTTTTTGTGAACTTTGAATAACATGTGTGATGGTTCTTGTCTATGCTGAATGTTAGTTACTCTGCCCTCAGGGAAATGAGATGGCATAAATATTTTTTCAAGTACAGTGGAATCCCGGCATTCGCGGGGAAGATACTGTATGTTTCTGAAAACTAGAGTGAATCGGCGAATGTCGGAGCAATATTTCAATGGGGAAAAAAGGCGACAGATTCATGGAGAGTCGTGATTCATAAAGGAAATTTTAAAAAGTTTAATAACATGAATGCACATAATTAGTTTCATACGAAATGCTTGCAAAAAATAAAATACTGTAAACAATTCCAAAAGGTTAGCTCACTCTTGCTGCGAGTGCCATGTTTTATTGAAAATGAACCGTTTGTTTTGCTTCGATCTTGCGTGGTTCCCAAAGCGGGTCTTGATCCCGTAAATAATTGCCTTTTTAACTGCTTGGAGTTTAATCTTAAAGGAAGATACGGTATTCTGTATTATCTTACAAAGACAAATGTTGAGTTTAAATTGCATAATTTGAAATGCCCTGGTATCACAGTCCATGTTAGAATTTCATTTTATTTTAGATCCAAAATAAAGCTAATTTTTACTTCCTGTACCATGAACTGATATTACACTTCAATCGTGGGTGGACTAAAGGAATCATGAGGCTTAAAACTAAACAACAGATATATAATGAAATAATCACTCGCTGTTCCCGATCAAAAATATATGATAAAATAATTATGCAAAAAACCAAGCTAAATTATGCAAAAAACTACTCCCCATGTCATAATCTATCTATAATCTTCTTCCCCCCTCCACCCCTTGCGGAGGGTTTGCGATCGTCTCTGTGAGCCAGTCTTTTCCCTTAAACAGTACTAACAATGTTGAGGGTGCGTGGGTGGGTGGGGATTGGTTATGCCCTCAAAAACCACGAATACATGGAGACATACAAGAACAGCGAATATGTGGGGTCCACGAATGTTGGAGTTTAACAGTACTGCTAAACGGGAAAGTGCGAAGAGGACCATTTGTGTGTGTTCTTTTGTTCAAGTATAATTCAATTTAAATAAAATAAAGGTTTTAAAGGCTGCAGAGGGGGAAAAACTTCCGGAAGTTTACTGCCGTTGATGCACCCTTGTTCACACCACCTTATTGTTAAATTGGTAACAATCGCATGTTAAATTAGTCGTTAATGCCCGTTTTTTGTTTGGAATATTTGACTGCCACATAGGCAGACACTAAAAGAATGACCTCACTCCTCTCTGTGCATGTGAAATTGGGATGTGATTCCATACATTTTGCCAACTAGAGAGCCATCGTATTGCTAAACTGCAGGTTCACGTTCCGATTCATGGTCCGATTCGTGTTCAACACCATCATAATATAAAATTCAATTGAAATGAAGTTGTTCTTCAATCGTAAACTGACCATTGCTTGTAGACAGACAGAAAAAGTGAACCAATTGCTTAACCCCGATTTTTGCTTCGCTTTGCGCACGGGCTAATAACTTGAAGCATCTTCAAGCCCCTTTGTTGCCTTTTCCCTTTTATTGGGCAGAGATAATTTTCCACCCTTTCCACTTTTCCGAATGAGACCTTAGTTCTGGCTTATTGTTGTGGCGCCATGTTTTTTTTCACCAGCAATGGTATGTTCAACAAAGTGTCATGTTCCCTACGAAAACGCTGAAGATGCTGTTGATGTGGAGCGAGTCACTTCGGTTTCTGCTTCTCTGCGAGGATGCATGGCAGCCACTTTTCCATCACCTTGCTTTTCTCCAAGTTGTCTATCATCGTTTGCCATTTGCCGTTTTTTTACCCAAGTCATTCACGAACCGGTTACCATGCCTGAAGTCAAAATAATTTAAATCTTGCATTATTTGCGAACTGGTATCCTCACCCAGGTCATAATATCTTCTTCAACTGAAATATCAAACAAACCCAGCTACACCGCTGTCAGACTTTCGGTCTTGTTTTGTCATGGCTATGTCCATGGTACCAGATGCAAATATTTTTGATTCCTGAAACCAAACGAGTCATGTGATAAACTCGATATTAACGAGGCATGTCAGTAAATAATCGCAGTACCCATGTATTTTGCAATTACCTCGACCGTTAACTTTTAAAAGTTGCAAGCGGGTTGACAGCCTTTGTAATGACTCTTGTATAGCATGGAACCATACATAAACTATACCGACACTCGGTAGAGCACCTGGCTGAACAATTTACATTTTATATCCCACTGATAGGTCGGATCCACGTCGTTGTCACACATCAAAATCGAATCGGCTTGTTCTTGTCACCTAACCAACTCATCCACCAAGTTTCGCCTAGCCCTTTGAAAAATATGGCCAAAAATAATATATGGCATGATATTTCAAAAAGTTGTAGATGGATTTGTTTGAAACTTGGTGGATGAGTTGGGTAGGTGACAAGAACAAGCTGATTCGATTTTGCAGGTATGGATCCAGATCTGGCCTATCGGCTGGATACAAAATCTAAACTGTTCAGCCTGGCAGAGGATTGCGCTCTACTGAGTGCTGTTTTAGTTCATTTTAGTTTTGTTTTACTTGATGAGCAAACATTGATACGAGCATATAATATGAACAAACATTTTTATGCCTCCACCAACAAAGTCGCCGGAGGCATTATGTTTTTAGGTTGGCCGTCCAGCTGTCCATCCTTTCATCTGTCCGTCCACGCGTCCGTGATAGGTTTTTGTTACCATGATAACTTGATAACGGCTGAAGGGATTTAAATCAAACTTGGTACAAGTATGTACAACAATGTACGAGGGTTGCCCAAAAAGTTTTGCAACACTTTTTATACGTCAGTCAAAATCAACACGAAATGCCTGCAACTTATTCTGTGGTTAATTTTGAATGTCCCGCTTACTACTGCAGCGCCGCAGAACAATAAGTTTTCTAGCGTATGTGCAGGGGGTCGTCAAAATGGCGCTGTGTGGTGATGAGCGTTTTAAACAACGGCCTGTTATTGAATTTCTTGTGGCGGAGAAGGAATCGGTAACGAACATTCACAGGCGGTTAAAAAATGTATACGGAGTCAATGCTGTTGATACAAGCACTGTTAGTCGTTGGGCTTCATGAATTGCAGGTTCTGAGAAAAGCCAAGCAGAGCTCAGTGACTCGCCTTGCTCTGGCCGGCCAACAACAGCAGTCACTCCGGCGTTGCTTCAACGTGCTGATGAACTCATTCAAAAGAACCGACGGATAACAACAAGAAGGCTTTCAACTGAACTCTCAGTATCCAACGGAAGTATGAACAACATTATTGATGCCTTAGGATATTCAAAAGTGTGTGCACATTGGGTTCCATGAAGCCGAACCGACGATCACAAAACTTTCCGGAAAGAGATTTGTTCAGATTTGCTCTCCCATTGCGATGCTGATGGTGAAAGCTTTTTGTCACGGATAGTCACTGGGGATGAAACATTGCCGAAACTTTTTGTCACCAAAAGACAGTCAATGGAATGGCATCATCCAACTTTTCCTCGGAAGAAAAAGTTTAAGGTTACCCCTTCATCAGGGAAAGTCATGGCCACTGTTTTTTGGGATGCAGAAGGGATGATTTTGGTAGACATGCCACGTGGTCAAACCATTAACTCAGATCTGTTCATTCAAACTCTTAAAAAATTGCAGAAGCGTTTTCGGAGAGTTCCACGTCACAAAAATGTTGCTGAAATCCTCCTTCAACCCGACAACGCACGACTACACACACGTTTGAAAACACAAGAAGCAATCACAAAACTCGGATGGACTGTTCTTCCCGACCCAGGCGACCCACCCTACAGCCCAGATCTTGCTCCCTCAAATTTCCACCTCTTTGGAGCCCTCAAAGATGCCATCCGTGGGAAAAGGCTTGGGAGTGATGACGAGGTTATTGAAGAAGTGGCTGCGAGTGCAGGATTCAGACTGGTACAAGAAGTCTCTTGTTTCACACTGGCGCAAGGCTGTTGAAGTTGACGGAGATAATGTAGAAAAATGTGGAGTGTAATAAATACATCTAGTTATCCTATGAGTATGTACAAATAATTATATAATAAATTACGAGCAATAAAAAAATGGTTGCAATACTTTTTGGGCAACCCTCATAACACTGTGGGCAGAGGCATATTGCTTGAGGTCATGACGTCAGTGTCCTCGTTTTATCATTTGTTTATTCTGTCCGTTTGTTTATTTATTCATTTATTTCCTTTCCTACTTTGAATGTGATGGTTCTTGTAATTTTATACCTTCAGGTTTTAGACCTGGAAGAAGTGGTTCCATGTGAGCAGTGTCGACTTGTCAAGTACGATGACTTCCATGACTCGTTGGAGCAGTCGTATGAAGGAGAGGAGGACACGCCCATGGGCTATCTTCTCGGTGGAGTGAAGTCCTCCTACATCTTTGATCTGCTTCTTGAGACGCGCAATGCAGACCAACAGTTTCGACCCTACAAGCCTGGAGGTGTGTGTTACTCCTAACTGACAGCAATGTTTTGTTGCACTTTTTAAAGCATAACCTTTGGTTTATATTCTTGTCACACCCATTATGGCACGTCCTGCTAGGTGTAACTGTGAAAGTGCATGTGGTTAACCTGAAGAATGAGACAGTCTCTCGTGGAATCAGTGTACGAGCTTACCTGAATCAAACCATTGGAGAATTCAAGCAGCTCATCAATCAGGTCCGTGTCTTTGCCTCTCAAGAAAACTGTAAGCAAAGTTAATGGTTTGTGACATTGTCATTATCATAGTCACTGAGTAATCTCTGAATTATTCTTGCACAGGTTCAAGACTGTAGCATTTTAATGGCTTATTATTGTGACACATGTTGTTACTGATGTTCCACCTCTAAAGGATTGTACATTAATCTGAGAATGTATTGTATGAATGTTTTCATCGTGTTATTCAAAGTCTGGAGATGAGTATAGTCAATAGTCATTTGGCGGCAGGCAGCAGTTGTGTCTTGGCAGCAGTTGGCGTCGGTTTCATGAGACTTTGACTCGAGAATGAGGGATAAATTTGCAATTTGGTCAGGGTATAGCGCTCAATGGAATATTGTTAGGTCATCTCATCTATTCTCCAGCTTTATAAAATGGGTCGTGATGTCCGAATGTCTGTCTGCCTGGTCATCCATCCATCCGTTAACTTGTTATGGTATTTTGCTATTCCGCCCTTGTCAACCAGCTGATTGTTCTGAACCTTGACACATGAATACAAGACAGTAGCCTGCACAATCGCTCGGGCTTCGATTATAGTCAATGAGTATAGTCAAATTAGTATAGTCAATGGAATCTCCCGCGATGACGCTATCTCCGAGGGCCTTTCACTTAATCACCGCAGGCGGGTTGGTGGTCTTTCCGTCTTCTACCGACTCCTCTCCGGCCTTGCTCCCCCAGCTCTCTCTGGGCTCTGTCCCCCAAATATTCCTGCAGGTCGCACAAGATCTGCCTGCAACCCTCTTATGGTTAAACTGCCAAAATCAAGACTCTCTGCTCACCTTCACTCCTTCATTCCTCTTTTCTCCCGCCTCTGGAACAAACTCCGTCACTCTCTTCAATCCCACTCCTCCCTCCAGGTCTTTAAAACGGCTGTTCACCACCATCTCTTATCTTCCCCAATCCAAAACCTTGATCTTTTCTACCCCCGCTAATTTCACCCCAAATCCACTTTTTTGAGGTGACTTTTGACTTCTTTCCTGGAAGTCCTTGGTGTCCTTGCGTTTTATACCTATCCTGCCTCCCCCCAGGCCCTCTCCCTCCCACACATCTCCCGATGTCCCTGCTCTCAAATGTTGTGTTTGTGTGCTCCCTCCCCTTCTCTCCCCATCTTGTCGACCGTGCCCCTTTTTATATACTTTGTTTGTTTGCTTGTTTGTTTGATTTGTTTGTTTGATAAATGTTAGCTCTTTCACGAGTCTTTCACGAGCCTCTTTCACGAGCTCACTCTGTACACAAAAAAAAAAAAAAAAAATTTCATTGATTTATTTCTTTTTGTGAAAAGCTAATTGGAATTTTAACTTGCAACAAGAGGGTGCCTGCAGACAGGACAACTGGTATAACGTCCCCTCTAAAGGATGGGGATACTGCTGCAATGTCCTTCCTGCAAATTATCAGGATGACATTATAGTCAGCCAGCAATCATAGGTTATGAGATGGCTCAGGCAAGCTCACTTCCTCTAAAGTCTAAGCTATATCCAGTCCAGCCGTGTGGCAGCTGCCAAGCATGGTGACTGTTCTTTCTGGCATGTTCCATTATGTTTGCACTGTGGTTAGAAGATGGCAATTTAATTTGCACATGGCGAGATAAGAAAATGGAAGTGGATTAATTTTATGTTGGACTGTGTGCAGAGAACATTTGTTGGTGAGCAATAGGTTTGATTTTTCATTGTAGGGTTTTACTTTTTTTTTTTTTTGAAAATTTTTTTTTTTGATCCACCGTTTGCCCTTCACGTGACTCGTGGTGGTCCCTCTCGGCTCTCCCCCCGTTGGTATTTTTGTGCACATAAGATTGTTCATGGTTCTGTTTAAATATTATTTAAATATGTATAACCTTTCCCCTTCAGTGTTTTACTCAGTGGTATTTTACAACACGCTGTTTTTCTTCCTATTTAAAAGGCTTTTCTCAATTTCCTCTCCAACTCATTCCACCTCAAAAAAAAGAAATTCAATATCTTATACGTCTCCCTCACTACATGGTCTAAATTCACATTCATTCCATCCCTCCTCCATCATTCTGAACCGGATTGCTAACTTGAAAATCACAACAAACCCAATTTGTTTTCAATGTTCGTCTTTCATTAATCATCCACTTTCTAAACTCCCCTCTTGCCCCTCCCATCCAAATCTCTCCCCTTGCACCTACACTCCTAAACTCCCCCCTTGCCCCGCCCATCCAAATCTCTCCCCTTGCACCTACACTCCTAAACTCCCCCCTTGCCCCGCCACTCTTAAACTCCACCCCTACCCCTCCACTCCTGAACTCCCCCCTTGCCCTTCCACTCCTGAACCTGAACCCCTTCCACTCCCTTGCCTTTCCCCTCCTAAACTCCCCCCTCACTCCTCCCCTTCAAAACTCCCCCCCAACCCCTCCCATTCAAATCTCCCCCCATACCATTCCTCTCCAATTCTCCCTCCTCCCCCCTCCTCCTCAAAGCTGCCTCCTCCCCACTTCGTCTCCCTTCTATCTCATACCTCCACCCCCCCCAACCTTCTTCTTTCCTCTGCCCCCCCCTCAAACAACCCCTCTCTGTGCCTCATCCCTTCACCTTCGAACCTTTCATCCTCCTCATCCTTCCCTTTCTTGGAACTCTTCTGCAATCGCTGACACACTAACAACTGCTCTCCCTACCTCCCCCTCTCATCCTTCATCTTACCCTACTCCTCCCCTCCCCTGTCCTGTACCCGATGCTCCCCCTCTCTCTTCATTAACGGTATGGACCTCAAACATCCGGGGCCTTCGCTCAAACCTGACTGATCTCTCCATACAGGTTGCTTCTGACAATCCAGACTTGATCTGCTTAACAGAGACTTTCCTCCTTCAAGATGTCTCTGATTCCTTAATATCTCATCCTGGTTACTCCCTCCTCCGGTATGATAGACCTGAGCCTCGGCCTGGTGGTGGGGTGGCTATCTTTATCAAAAACTCTCTTCCTCACTCTCCTTGCACTGCCCTCTCTCCTCCTCACCCCCAGGAGTACCTCTGGCTACGGCTTCCTCTCCGCTCCCACCTTTTGTTCATATGTGTTCTGTACCGTCCCCCAAACAGTGATGACTCCATCTACATTTCACTGTCTGACAACATGGACCAACTTCTATCCACTCATCCCAACTCTCTCTTCCTCATATGTGGTGACTTCAATTGTCATCATGCCACCTGGTTGGGTGTGGGTTCCTCTCTCACCAGTCATGGCACCTCAGCAAAGACTTCTGTGACTCACTGGGATTGACACAATCTGTCAATTTCCCGACCCGGATCTCAGCCAATGGAGTATCTTCTCTTCTAGACTTGGTTATGACTAACTTCCCTGCTAATGTCTGCTGCTCTTCTTCTGCTCCAATCGGTTCTTCTGATCATGTGCTTGTCAAAGTGGACATCTCTCTGGCCATTCTCAGAGAGCCTCCTCAGCGTCGACGAGTCTGGCATTTCACTCAGGCCGACTCGGACGGTCTTCAAGCAGCCATCAATCGTCTGGATTGGTCTCCCATCTCCACTGCCTCTGACATCAATTCTTCCTGGGAATTCTTCCAAAGCAAACTGATCTCTCTCATGCACAGATTTATCCCATCTCGCCTTCAGTTGTCTTACCCTTCCTCTCGTCCATGGTACACTGAATCTTGTGGTGAGGCAGTTGCCCTGAAACAACTTGCCTTTGCCTCTTGGAAGGCTAATCCAACTGAAGGAAATCTCAGTTCCTTCCACCAAGCTCGGAACAAGTGTGTGTCTACCCTCAGGAGTGCCAGGAAGCACTATCTCTCCTCACTCAAGAATGAACTCTCAAACCTGTCTCCTTCCTCCAAATCCTGGTGGCGTCTGGTCAAATCCGTTTCTGGTGTTTGTTCCCCCTCCATCCCCTCCCTTACCTCAAATGGCCACACAGTTGACATCGCACGTGACAAAGCCGAATGCCTCAACTCTGTGTTTGCCTCAAAATCCTTAGTCCCAAACCCATCTCTCTCTGTTCCCACCTTTCCCAGTCGAACCAAACTGCTCCTGGACTCTGTGACCTTCTCTCCTGACAAGGTGGAGGAGTTTTTGTCAAACCTCGACTC
This sequence comes from Myxine glutinosa, assembly GCF_964187855.1. Classification (NCBI taxonomy): domain Eukaryota; kingdom Metazoa; phylum Chordata; class Myxini; order Myxiniformes; family Myxinidae; genus Myxine; species Myxine glutinosa. The sequence continues at coordinate 92,616,415 of NC_136268.1, forward strand.
TGATTCTGCAACTGGACCAGATGGCATCAGCCCACGGGTCCTAAAATCCTGCTCTGCCGCTCTATCTCACCCTCTCTCTGTTCTTTTCACCCTATCCTTTGCTCAAGGTCATCTGCCAGCATCCTGGAAATCAGCAAACATTACCGCTTTACACAAAAAAAGGTGCAAAAACAGATCCTTGCAACTACAGACCAATCAGCCTGCTCCCAATTATCAGCAAAGTCATGGAATCCATCATTGCTTCGGATATTAAATCTTTCCTCTTCTCCAATGGCTTGATCTCTGATCATCAATTTGGTTTCAGACCAGGTCACTCTACTCTGGACATGCTGCTTCTGCTGTCTCAACAATGGATGGAGGTCCTCAATGCCAAACAGGAAATCAGAGCTGTCTCCCTTGACATATCACGTGCCTTCGATACGGTCTGGCACCCAGCTCTGCTCACCAAACTCTCCTCCTATGGTATCCATGGAAATCTCCATGCATGGCTTGCGGACTTCCTCTCTGGTCGTAGTCAACGTGTGGCCCTGAATGGATTTCTCTCATCTCCCCTTCCCGTTCAGGCTGGAGTTCCCCAAGGCAGTGTGCTGGGCCCTGTGCTTTTTCTGGTCTTTATCAATGATCTCTCCGACTCTCTGGAAAATCCTCTGTATCTCTTTGCTGATGACTCCACTCTCTGCCGCTCCATTCCTCTTCCCTCAGATCGGCAGTCTGCAGCCTCCTCACTCTCTGAAGACCTGGACAAAATCACAGACTGGTCAAACATGTGGAACATGTCTTTCAATCCTGACAAATCTCACACTCTTACTATGTCTCTCCGAAAAGATCGACTGGACAACCCTCCCATCTACTTTCTCAACAATCCTCTCCAAGAAGTTCTGTCACTCAAGCTTTTGGGTCTCACTATTTGCCATGATCTTTCCTGGGAAAACCACATTTCAAATCTGGCCTCCAAAGCCAGTCGCCGACTGGGCATCCTCCGTCGTGCGAAGTCCTTCCTTGGCACACCTGAGCTCCTCACCACATACAAGGCTTTCATCCGCAGCTTTATGGAATACTGCTCTCCCCTCTGGTCTGGTGCTCCTGCCTCACACCTAGCCCGTCTTCACGCTGTTGAAACCAAAGCGTTCAGAATCATTGGAATCTCCCGCGATGAAGCTAACTCCGAGGGCCTTTCACTCACTCACCGCAGGCAGGTTGGTGGTCTTTCCGTCTTCTACCGACTCCTCTCTGGCCTTGCCCCCCCCAGCCCTCTCTGGGCTCTGTCCCCCAAATATTCCTACAGGTCGCACAAGATCTGCCTGCAACCCTCTTATGGTTAAACTGCCAAAATCAAGACTTTCTGCTCACCTTCACTCCTTCATTCCTCTTTTCTCCCACCTCTGGAACAAACTCCCTCACTCTCTTCAATCCCACTCCACCCTCCAGGTCTTTAAAACAGCTGTTCACCACCATCTCTCATCCTCCCCCATCCAAAACCTTGATCTTTTCTACCCCCGCTAATTTCGGTCCCCTTGTGTTTTATACTTCTCCCCCCCCCCCCCCCCCTTCCCACGCCTCCTGCCCCCAAGCCCTCTCCCTCCCACACTTCTCCCTGCTCTCAAATGTTGTGGTTGTGTGCTTCCCCTTCTCTCCCCATCTTGTCTTCCGCTCCCTCTTTTTGTATATTTTGTTTGTCTGGTTGATTTGTTTGTGAAATAAATGTTAGCTCTTTCACGAGCCTCGATTCAGTATACAACAACAACAACAACAAAAAAAAGTGCATGAAGCCTACAACGAAGAATGAATAGTGCCAAGAGTCCAATCTGGAGGTGGTGGGGTGACCGTTTGGGCTGCTTTTCATGCAGGGGGGCAAAACTGACCTGGTTGTTCTGAATGGAAACCTGAACCAGTTCAAGCACAGGGCCATTCTGGAAGAAACATTGCTTCCATTTGCTCGTGCAGCCTTTCGAGGAAACTTTGTCTTCCAAGATGACAATGCACGGCCTCATCATGCTCGCATGATCCAACACTTTCTTGCTGACCGTGGTGTAGAGCATATGGAGTGGCCTGCCATGTCCCCGGATATGAATCCGATAGAGAAATTGTGGGCAGAATTAACGCGTCAAATCGACAACTTGGACCAGCAGCCTGCCTCTGTGCGTGAAATGCAGCAGGCTATTGTAACTGCATGGCAAGCGATTCCTTTCCAAACCTTGGCAAATCTCGTGAACAGCATGCCTCAAAATGTACATGCTCTCCTGAATGCTCGTGGGGGTTACACGAAGTACTGAACTGTAATTTTACTGTCCGTAAACCCAGTCGTAATTTAACTTTTGTTTTTGTTAAAAAAAATTTTTGGCTAATGTGCAAAATAAAGAGATACTTCTGGAAAACGCACAGAAGTTTAACACAGTACTGTCCGTGAATTGAGTTCGATATCAGTTTACATCACTTTCAAGGATCAATTTATTTGTTTTGAAATGTCAAATGTGGTTTTTCTTTCTTTTAAAGGTCACATTAACAAAATCTAGAATAATTTCAACATAATTCCAATGAACTTTTGGTTCTAAGTCATCTTGAAAAGTAAGTTCACCCCCACAAAAAAAATATTCCATATTAAATGCCAAGTCTGTATGTTGTATATTTGAATTTTATACATACAAGTGAAAAATCCATATTGAGGAATTTGAACTAACCCTATGAAAAAGGCAGAAAATGATCATGAAACGGTTGCTACTGCTGTTTTCTGTAGGTGACTGGCCTATCAGTTGAAACTATGCGTGTGGTGTTGGAGCGTTACTATAATGAGCTGCGTTTGCTCTCTTCACCTCTCAAGACGTTGAAGGCAGAGGATTTTCTCCGTAGTAACAAGGTGTGTGAAGCCGAGACAGGTGACATTTTCAAACTTGGTACACGAACTTCGGATCTGTGGAAAAATACTTTGACTCTAGAAAAATTCAGTCTTCTACTATTGATCTCAGAAAGCTGATGATAGTTTATGCAAGTATCTGTTTGAGTTTGAGGCTTTATGGCTTTGCCTTTTCATTGCTGCAGGTATTTGTTGAGAGCTCTGACTCTGCAGATGGGCAATCTCTGTTCCATCTTTCCAACCTGTGGCGGTTGCTCGACAGGCATGGGAACACAATAAGATTGTTGGTTTCACTACCCGAATCTGCTGCCATCCAGAGCTCACAAAATGAGGCTCTGAGAAGTTCTGAATGGACTGCAGGAGGTGATGGAGTTGGCCATCAATCTGTTGCGGCAATTTTGGAAGAGAGCACTGAGCGTCTGCGTAGTCTTTCGCTGGAACAGGCCAGGCAGAACAGAGAGCATCACACATGTTGGAACAGAGAAGATGATGAGTCGAGCTCCAGCCACAAGCAAGCAGTCAGTGTTGGAGAAATATCAAACCAACTTGCAGGAGTTCCTGATTCATCCGATTCTGAGGTCGGAGGCAGTGGAGCACCATGTGACAGCGATGCCACAACAGGCTCACCATCTCAAGACCTTGACTCATCCGCATCTGCTGACAGCCGGGCAGACAATGAAGAGGATGCTGAGCAGGGACTTAGAATGGATGCTGAACCATTACCGTTGCTTGAAAATGGAGCATCGGACAGTAGACCAATCGGTTTCCTGTATGCTGAGCGCTTGGAGTTGCAAAATGAGTGCAGCGCGAGCTCTGTGGATAGCGACCGGCTCAGCTCAAGTCACAGCAGCGATACACTTTGCAATGTTACAGAGGGGTCATTGGAGCCACTTTCTTCATTGGCATCGCTTCCAGCTGCTTTACCAGTGCAACACAGAGCACCAGACAACCAAAGCGGCAACATGTACGACCATTCTTCAGGAGAGCTTGCCACAGGTAGCACGGAGACCCCAGAATGTTCCGGAAGGCAAAGCTACCGAATTCATCACGAGCTGAAATCCACAAACGGTAGCGATGGCGAAGAAGAGCTGAAGAAGGGAGAAGGTGCCGATGCTCCATACGCATACTTCCATGCTGAAGCTATGCCAAGCATGTCCACTACACCTCCAGAGAATGCACGCTGTGAGTTTGTGTTCTTTGTGCACAGGTCATATATTACCGTTGCTTCTTTTTTTGTATGATTGATTGGAATGGGATATGAGTTTATTGTGGTCAATTATGTTCATTCTGCAAGCTGCTTTTGTTTATTTTATTTTTTGTTGTCAGGCTGATGGTCAAACCTCGCGAAAACAATATCTCCTGTTTATGTGCCGCAGTGCTTTCAGTGTACGTGGATAAGCGCATGAAACTGGCCACGTTCAAGCGCCATCTTGAATCCTACGTCGGTGTACCCTCGTCCCAGTTCAAGGTTTTTCGAGTCTATGCCAGCAACCAGGAATTTGAGAGCGTTCGGCTGAATGAAACGCTTTCCTCGTTTTCCGACGACAATCGGGTACGTGACCGATGCTCTTGCTCTGGCATACTTGTGGCGCAGCTCGGATGTGATTACACAATAACTATTGAGAAACACACGAAGCAATACTTTGACAAATAACCACCTGGAGTAATTGGAAGTTTCCATTCCACAGTACGCTTGGACGAATGATGTGATTGACATTGTGAAAGTCATTTGATATGTATTCAAGAATGCATTTTGCTTTGCATACCGGCAATTACAGTGCCTGTATTTTTGTCATTTTGTACTTGCAGCCACATGCTTTTGATTAGATGAGTTGCATTTTACGTTTGAAAAAGACATGATCTTCAAACAAGAGGAATTGTGGGACTGTATAAAATGTCTAAGCGCTGGAATGATGGGAATGAATATGAATGAATGAATGATCGTTTTAAGGCCATTTTTCCCCGCTGGAGCGGGGGTTAGCCTTGCGGAATTGTGTGGGATGTGCAAAGTACAAATGTGCAAAGCAAATCGCGAGACTGACAATGTAGTTCCAGTTGGTTTCCCAGCAGAATGATCGGCTGACCTTTACTAACACTTGACTGATCCACTGTGTGCACAGGTGATAATTAGACTGGGACGGGCTTTAAAGAAGGGCGAGTACATGGTCAAGGTCTTCCAGCTGCAGTTGGGAGAGGCTGAAGTGAGTGTGCGCACCCAGCAATCAAAGTATAGTAATCTCGTTAAGATTAATGATCTTTCCGTTTAGTTTAGCTGGATCGTTAGCAAGCATCAAATCCTCAAGAAATATTCTTGGAAAAAAATAATTGCTTGTCCACATTTTTTTCTTCTTTGTTCATTTAGAGAAGCGGCAGACTGTTCACTTTAACAAGACTTTGCCGACATTGTCTTCTTCCTCCCCCCCGCCCCCAATCCCACTTACCTGTGATAGCCGTGCAAATACCTGTTGGACACGGTTTTTGCCAAGTCAATGACTGTGAGGCAATCCAAGCAAGAACTTGTGCACTTGTTGCGGGAACGCTGCGATATGGATGTCTCCATTGACAGGTCAGTAGAGTCTCCATTCGTGCTCTACATATAATGCACACAATTGAGCCTGTTTTGATTTCCTTAATTTTGAAAATCTCCAGCTTTTAAAAAGCACCCAATCACCTAAAATTACAAACAAAAGCGCAACGACACTTGTTACGAGAAATTATCAGGTCCAACATTTCAGTGGGGTCCATTATCAGGTCCAACAACAGCTAACAGAGGCCCTTCATCAGGAGAATTTACCAGCTGTTTCACCAGGTATTGAGATAACATTGACTGATATCTTGCAAGCAGTCAAAGCCATGGCCCATCCTAACTGCAATGTATTTATTCTTCAGTCTCAAAACGTGTTCGTATTCTTTAGGCCGAATATATTGTAACGTACGGTAACCATAAGCACACACGCTGCGCTTTGCTCCCAAGATAACTGAACGCAATTGGGCCAAACTGTTGTGTTAAGTATAGATTAATGCCAAAACCCTAACGATGTCATGTCTACCTAACCGGGGTCTTTCCCGCCAACTGGCGAACAACATTGTCACCTCACGCTGGTGATCAACACTTTGATGATGAAGAAAATTAACAGGAACATAATCGACACCATTCTATAAATTGCTGAAAGCATAGACGAGGCACAAATCCGACCAGAGCCTCAATAGAAGACGATTATAAAATATGCATCTACCCAACGATGAGTTGCATCAGGATGAGGAATGCTTCATCTTTTCCGATGGGAGCTAGGGACCACAAATACAGATACAACAGAGCTTTTTTTGGGAATGGGTGAAAATAAAGCAACACATCATGGATACTCGGACAACAGTAGTAGGGACAATAAAAATGAATGTTGATTGTTGAAACTCGGATGCAGATGCTAAAATTTTCATGGTATTGGGCAAGTGAAGCGGAGTTGGTTCCACCCTTCGTCTAAGCAAAGGAGGGGTTAATGCCCGAGAAATCAGCTTCTTACTTCCCACTGTACTTAGCGCACCTCGATAGCGTCATTGGTTGTTTATCTTAAAAATTCCAACGAAGTTATTGCAATCAAACTCTTCTCCACCTCTTATAAAATCCCAAATTGTAAATGGGTGATCAGTCTTTGTTGGTCAGGCAGTTATTTTCAGGGTAACATCAATCTCTGAGATAAATATAACATCCTTCTCCAACATTTCCCTGTTGGTTTGATGAGAAATAAGGAATTCGTTTCCCATTGCATTCCTTTGCTTTTAAGCAAGTAAAACATTTTTTGACCGGTACAACTGATTACAAAAAGACTGTGGCAAGTCTGCGTGATCTCATGTGTTGGGAGTTGAATCTTGAACAACTCAAAACCTGTTATTCTCAACCTGCATGTGCTGACTGCATTGCCGGCTTTTTCAAATGGATTCTTTTTTTCAGACTGAGGTTGCGAAAGAAAACCTGGAAGAACCCAGGCACGATCTTCCTGGACTCTCAAGCCTACGAAGACAACATCCCCATCTTTAGCAACTGGGAAGTCTTCCTTGAACTCCTCGATGGTATGATCATTTTGAAGACCCAAACTCGGGTTTATATCCCTTATGCAGTCCATTGCCTGTCCTTGTGAAGGTGCACACGCCAACTCGTATCTGTCCTTCATGTGATTTACATGCAAGCTCCACCATGCGAGCCTCAAATCGGACCTGCGATTTCGATGTTTTTGTGAATTGGATGATTGTTCCTCCTGATGAACAGCAAGGGGCAATGGGTATGAACCTTCTACTTATGTTTTGTAACATTTCTATATCTGTGACATTGCCAATTGTATATGGTATATGTTCGGTGATTCCTTCGGAGAAGTTGTTTTTTTAATTAAAATTTTTTTTTTTTTTTACTCTGCTGTGCTTTCTGTGCTCCTATTTCTGTGGCACTCCGAGGGATCTCGATCTTAGCCTCATCAACACTCTTTTGTCAATTTGCTGTCCTGTTTGTCTATAAATCATGACGGTGATTTCCAAACATTCAGGGTAAGTCGGACATGCCTTTTGCTTACTGCCACTGCTGAAGTCTGATCTCTGCTTCCAAAATGTAGGCCGTTACCACGTTGCAAGAATCCACATCGCAATGATGTTGCAGATTCTGTTTGAACAATATGTTCATTGTACGAGCATGCCACGCTCCACCTCCACATTTGATCCGGAAAGAAATAATCAAACTTATTACATTTAAAAACAGTTGCCAGTCTTGGTTTTGTTCCAAATGCTCTGCATATTGTGTGTTTGCTCAGAATATTGTTAAAATACACTCATCCTGGCTTGCTGACTGTGTGATGATAAACTCTGGAAAAGAAACTATATATTACCAGACATGATTATCCCCGTAATGGTAGTATTTATAATGCTACACAGATTTTTGTATTGCAATGCCATGTAAGAAAGTAAATTTGTTTATGTATAGATGGCTTCTTGCTGCAGCTGCCATCATTGGTGAGACGTGATTGGCAGAGAGATTGTAAAGTCCCCCATCACACTTTTTTATTGTTTCTATCTTTCTCACACCAAGCAGGTCCAGACCGTATGACATCAATGTCTCAGCTCGCGGTACTTGCACGTCGCTGGCGACCATCTCAGCTCATCCTAGAGCAGTTCCAGGAAGTGGTTTTGGAAACGAATACAGTGGAAGAGCTGAAGATGCAAGTAAGCTGAATAGCTTCACTCAATTGTATGGCATTCCAAAATAATGGGAGCTCAAAATCTCGAAATACAGTATAATTTGCTAAGACCTTAATTCACAATGTCTCGGTGAGGTGAGAATTTGGGGGTAAGGAAAAAGCAAAAGTTTAAATGAATCCTCAGGGTTTTCTACATCGGCATATCAGGCACATTAAAAGATGATGGGATCACTTTCCGTCTTCGACATTTCGCTCTTGTGAGTCTCTATCTGCATCAAGCGTCACAGTTATGACAATTGAACAGTTATTCCAAGCTTAGTGCATGCATTGCAAAGGAAGAAGCCACGAGTTTGTTATCGAAATGACAGCACTGGGCGTCTGCCAAGGCTTTTCCGATGGGTTCAACTTTATTTTTCCTCGACGTTTTTTTACACGCTGAGAAACTCATGCGTATCTGGAAAGTTCACAAAAAGTCATTAATCTTCATGCACCGTACTCCTTAAAGAGCATTGGCGCTGCCGAAGCAGTATCTTCGCAAGGGTTATACTGAGTGGTTTACCATTGCCTTCCCAGCGTTTTGTCTGTGCTCTATCCTTTTAAATGCTCAGCGTCAAGCAAAAGAGCAGCACACACCATTTTCAATATCTTTGGTATGACTTGGCCGGGGTTTGAACTACCCATCTCCCAGACTCTGAGCAGACGCCCTCACCATTACGCCACCGAGTCTGGTTCGTTGTTCATGCGGAGAGCGAAAACGATTAAAAGTGGGAAACTTCTTCCCCATGATCATCTTCCTCCTCCCCCCCCCCATTATGCATTCGCACGTATTTCAGTTTTTTCACATTTCAGCGAGGAACATTGCCATTCACACCACATAGGTTTTTTTTCACTTTCATCTGATATTTGTGATTTATTTCAAACAAACTGTATTTCCCATCTACACGGCCATGTATTCCTATTAACGTTATGTAAAGTACATAAATTGTGTGGATTACATCATTTGTGGATGTGATCAATTGCCAATAACCATCTGTATCCCTCCCCTCCCCCCCCCCCCTCCCCTTCCCTCCTCCCCCCCCCAATATCTCTGCTTCTGCTCTCTCAACAATGGATGGAGGTCCTCAACACCAAACACAAAATCAGAGCTGTCTCCCTTGACATATATCATGCCTTAGATACGGTCTAGCAACCCGCCCTGCTCACCAAACTCTCCTCCTATGATATCTATGGAAATCTCCATGCATTGTTCATGGACTTCCTCTCCTGTCGTCAACATGTGGCTCCAAATGGAATCCTTTCATCTCCTCTTCTTATCCAGGCTGGAGTTCCCCAAGGCAGTGTTCTGGGCTCTGTGCTTTTTTTTTTTATTAATGATCTCTCCGACTCTCTGGACATTCCTCTCTCTATTTTTTGCTGAATATTGCACCCTCTGCTGCTCCATATCTCAACCCTCAGATCGGCAGGCAGCAGCTTCTTCACTCTCTGCGGACCTGGACAAAATCACAAACTGGTCAAACAAGTGGAACATGTCTTTCAATCCTGACAAATCTCACACTCTATGTCTCTCCGAAAGGACCGTCTGGACAACCCTCCCGTCTACTTTCTCAACAATCTTCTACAAGATCTTCTGTCACTCAAACTTTTGGGTCTAACTATCTGCCATGATCTTTCCTGGGAAAACCACATTTCCAATCTGGCCTCCAAAGCCAGTCGCCGACTGGGCATCCTCCGTCGTGCGAAGTCCTCCATATGCACACCTGAGCTCTTCACTATTTACAAAGCTTTCATCTGCAGCTTGATGAAAATCTTTTTTCCCACCTCTGGAACAAACTCCCTCACTCTTCAATCCCACTCCTCCCTCCAGGTCTTCAAAGCAGCTGTTCCATGTCTCATCTTCCCCCATCCAAAACCTTGATTTTTTTTTTTTTTCTAATACACCTTCAAATTCCCGTTTCTTTCTTGAAAGGACGTGTAGTATCCATCTTGTTTATCCCGTGTACCCTGTCCTAGTGCCCTAGCCCTCCCTCTTCCACAGATATCCTGATGTCCTTGTTCTCTACTCGTCTCCCGCTGCCTTTATTATATGTTATTTGTGTTAGCTCTTATACGAGCCTTGACCAAGTATACAAAAAAAAATAAATAATAATTGTTTTCCCGTTGTTCTGAATGAGCAAAATCAATGATTGTACTTGTTCACCTTTTAATCATCATTTCAAAGTATTTGTGTGGATTTGATTAAATGTTTAATAGACAAAAAGTTAATGAAGCAACAGGTACCCCATATGGACTGAGCTTTGTGTACAAAGCAAGTTGTTTTGTATTAGTTTTGTAAAACAAAAAAAACCTTTTTAGTTTTTTTTCTTCACCCAAAGATCATATTACTATATATATATATATATATATATATATATATATATTCTGAGACATGTTTGCTTGTGTGTTTGGCTTCTATGCACTCCTGAACTGCTGGGCAGAATGAATTGAAAACTGCTGGTTGTATTCCGGGTGCACGGGAAGTTTTTAGGTGGTCATCCTAAATTTTAGGTGGCCCCTCCTTCCCACCCAAAAAATAATAATAATAATAATCTGTGAAGTGATTGCTGCACCCAAGATGTAATTAAAATATATATATATATTCTCTCTTTCCTCCAGTTGAGTGAAATAAGCGGATTATCAGTTGAAGACATAGAATTCTCGAAGGTGAGTTTCAATGTATTCAGCAGGATGTGCTGAGTTTCTGATTATCTCCTAAAGAAGGGTCAATGGTTAAATATATGGTGAGGTGTGGGGAAAGGGGGGGGGGGGGGGGGGGGAATGGTAATCACGAGGAATCTTGCTATACCGTTATAAAAACGCTTTGTCACCTTTTTATTGGGTCACCTCTTCACTAGGGTCGTGGAACATTCCCGTGTGACATGTCGGTCCTGGACATCCACCAAGACCTGGAATGGAATCCTAAAGTGTCTACACTGAACGTCTGGCCTTTATACATCTGTGATGATGGAGCAGTTGTCTTCTACAGGTAAACTTTGCCTGCAACATTGGCACATCATTACATTTATGTTGCCATTGTCATTTATTTCATTTCCATTGTTTAAGATAGACTTCCTCTGAATCAATTTTAAGCAATGGCAAGTAGGCGAGCTCTCGCTGGCACCCTGGCAAAAGTCCGAATTCCTGGCCTGACTTGAAGTGGTGACCCCGACTAGGATTGCAGCCTCGTAACTGTTTCAGCAGCACCAGCGCTCTGCATAGAGCATGGTACACGATGATTATGATGACTATGAAGATCGACATTCACACCAATCCCTGAAGTTGTTGTTTTTTCAGTCTTTTCACGGCTTCATATCTGTCTTTCAAATCACAGATGTGTCCTCTCTACATATCATTTAGAAAATGCACACATCTTGCCCAGTGCAGTTGTTAGGGTTGGGGTTGTTAAATCCTGATTGACCTTTGCAAGCGTGTTTCAAAATGATACAATCATATGATTAAGTTTGCCATCTTGCTTTGTTCTTCCTGGGTATAAAGAGGAAGGGGAGAGAATAAGCTTCATATCAGTGAATTATTGCAGGAGAACCACTTCAATGTCGGTGTAAAATTTCTGCTTCACTAATGTACATATCCTGGCAAGGTTCTGCATTAAACGCTCTTTTGCAGTAGTTGTATGATATTTGTTATAAGAATGTAACATTTTCACCGACATTTTATTTCCTTTCAGGGACCGACGGGAAGAGCTATTGGAATTACCAGATGAACGACGGAATGAGCTGCAAAAGCGAGAGAACATGCGACTGCAGCGCACACAGGTGTCGTGCTCCCCACGCAAGGAAAAGGCTCTCAAAATTTACGTGGATGGCGGGCCAAGCAGAGAAGCACCTGTTCGAGACTAATGCCGTACCACTTTCGAACCCCACCATGCCCCTGCTCTAAGATATGTTATCGGAGCACGTGGAGGGCGATTGTGCTTTTCTCTGAAATGGGGAGGGGAGGGGAGGGACAACCAGCCCTCCGTTGCGTTCTCGACCCACATGCGAGCAGCCGACGGCAAAGTCCATTGCTCGGCCTGTGGGACTTTTTGGCTGGATTTATTTTTTAAATGGTGGACTGACAGACTACCAGCTTTGGAAAGGTATAAAAAAAATAAAAATCCAGAAATCTTGTCTCACAGATGGAAATCATGAAATGTGAAATCGAATTCCCCCTTCCACGACCCTCGCCCATTTTATTACGCAGCCCTGCCATGTGTACGTACTGTTGAGAACAGCTTAGACGTGTACACAACTGTTGATGCTTTCTGCACAGGCTTGCGGGAGGGGTTGGGTGGTCAGCAGTTTATGCTTCGTTGCATTTATACAACTTCTTATTCTGAAGGATCTCAACTGCCAGTCCTGCATTGGTCATTTATCTGTTTATGCAACTGATACAGTATATAACAAGGGGGTTTGAATCTGGTTTCTGTAACTATATTTACGGCTGCTGATTATTAGGCCAAGAGGGTAACTTTCTAACAGTACATCAAACTTTGAGTTGCCTTGAATGGCGGCGATTAAAAGGATCACTGGAAAACATTGGACTGTTGGGTCTTTACCCTGAATGATGTAGCTATATGCTTAGAGGGAAGAAAATAAAATCCCATAATTGGGGACCCTTTGGAGATTGACCAGCAACCCCTCCCCAAGCCTGACTTAATCTGTTCTATTTTTAAGATTCCAGCTTGAGCATATAAATTAAATGTCTTTTGGGGAGGGGGTGGTTTGATTTGAGGCCCAAGGCCGACATCTAAATAAAAGTGGAATCAAAAATGTTTTTGAATGCTTTATATGTACAAAACATTTGCTGAGGAAAGAGATCATTCATGCCTTGCAACAGTCATGCAACTTTATATTTTGAAGTACAAGTGTGGGAGAGGGGTTTTAAGTGAGTACATCGTGAGCCTGATCCTCCACGAGTATGGCCATGTTCTTTACATCTTCACACCACACTCCCAGACGATCCTTCATTCCTGAAATCTGTTGCGGTGTGGGGGGAGGGAGGTGGGGGAAATAATTGCATTAACAGTTTTTTAACTTAACATGGACGTCTGTATGCAAGGTAATCCCATTTAACCCTACACATAGTTACAGAATGTGAAATGTTGTTTTTCTGATCATGGGCTCATGTTTAATGCTACAAAATAAACTAGAATGGCACTCAGTGTACCGTCTCGCCTCGCACGTTCATCCTGAACAAAAATACCAACGTTGATTGAGCACGATACATTTGTGGCCCATATACCCATGTCATTCTTGCACCCTATATAACTTTCTTGGCATGGGTCATGATCATACATTTAATTCTTCACTCACATTGGGTCATAGATCAGATATGAAGTTTCAGATAAGAATTTCAATTCAACCAATTATGGCTGGCATACCACTTCACCAATATCATTACCCAATGGGGAGTTGATGACGTATGCCAAGTTTCGATTTTTTCCCATTGAGCAGGTTTGGAGAAAGTCTTTTTTCCTTTAATCCAATATGGCTGCCATATCATGTGACCTGTGACAGTTAGCAAAAATATTCTCAATAGGGAGTACATCAAATGTTTAAAGTTTCGCATCGATCAGACTAGCGGTTGCAGAGAACCTTTTTTTTTTTTTAACCCAAAATATGTCGACACGGGCAGACGGGCATTGCAAAAATCTTGCATCCCCTTTGGGGTGAATCCACCAGGACCCTGAGGATAACCATGATGTTCATACAGGAGCTAATTCCTTCACATTTCCCAATTGTGGTACATTTCTGGGTTCATCTCGAGTTAATCAGGAGATTTACTCAAAGCAACCGTAAAGTAGAGATGGGTGCCATACGCATGATTACGAGACCAAGGATATGAATTACCTCCTCCCTTGAAGGCCTTGAGAGTGGCAGCTTGGTTTATACTTACAACAGCGATGTGCTAATTCTGACATGTGTTTGCAGAGTAGCAAATCCAAAATAAACAACAAAACCAAAACCTCAGATGGAAGTGCAGGGGGTCCCAACCACTTTGCCACCATTCTACCCAATGGTCTGTCCATACTCGCCCTCAGCCCCTCCTCATGCACCTTACCTTACTGATGAGCATGGAATTTTGATTTGATTAAATCAATCTTGGAAATGGACGCAATAACTAATTTTGTATTCCTTTCTGGTGAAATAAACGAACCTGCTTCAGATCGAGAACTCGAGGCTGAACCCAGGTCATGTGGATCTTCTTGTCGACCTCATCGATGCTTCCTTTGACTAGCTCGGCTGAGAGTGCTTTCATGACGAGGAGCTCCACCTGAAGGGAGGACAAACTCAATCACAGGAGCACTATTTCCTTCCAACACAGACAAAATGCCATAAGAGTGGCTGAGGGTGGTCCTCTACACATTTTTATGTGCCCAAAGTTCCTCTTCATTGTCTTAGCAGAACATACCTAGGGGTAATAAAAAAAAAATCAAGAGTAAAATTTTCTTACCCCAGTAAGGTGGGAATAGGTGATGCCCCTTTATTGCATTAACGAAAGTAATGATTTTTTTTTTTTGCAACCCTTATCAATGCACACACATATATATATCAAATGAAACCTGGCCATGAGTAAAACAACTACCATGTTTATAGTCACATACTAACAACTTGCATTCAGAAAAACAAATTTGTGTTTCAAATGAGAAAACACGTTTTTATATCTTAATTTTCACAAATTATGACACGTGTCGACTGTGTACATGCTATGTACATATTTGGACAAAAAGCCTAACTATTTACAATAGCATTTCTACAATCTACATCACTGTGTGCTTTGACATTTACAAAATTGACAGCATGGTATTCAATGTTTTTGGTTTTTTTACAGTCACATCTGATTGCAGCACATTTCATGCAGGTATAATACTGAGCAAAGACTTTGGGTATTAATCGGCAGAAACTGGTAAGACAAGGTAATTCACTCCTTCGTATCCAAATAAAGCTGCATCAAAGTTTTGATAGTTTATGTTTAGACAGTTCACCAATTTATTAGAGGCAAAGAAGGCCCTCTGAATATGGCCTCTTGTGACAGCTTCTTGGAGGCAGCCGTGCAAGAGTTGTTACTTTACTGTGGTGACACAACCAATACCTCAGTACCTCCATGGTTTTACGAGCAGCTCCATGTTTCAGCACCTGTACTAGATATTCTTCTGCCTTTGAGTAGATTTCTTCAATGTTAGGATCATTGGCATTCTTGCCAAGCTCAGAAATGCATTTGGATTTGCTTTTAGAGCTGCATGTTCCAGATTTGCTGGTTATATCACAACCAGTGAGGGGGTCTATCTCAGGAAGAACACTATATACATCGATGTGCCTCTCAACCAATATATGGATTGGTATATATCTTGTAGAATCTCCTATTGGTATTTCAGAAAAGTGGATCTGGGGTGAATTAACGGGGGTAGAAAAGATCAAGGTTTTGGATGAGGGAAGATAAGAGATGGTGGTGAACAGCTGTTTTAAAGACCTGGAGGGAGGAGTGATTGAAAAGAGTGAGGGAGTTTGTTACAGAGGTGGGAGAAAAGAGGAATGAAAGAGTGAAGGTGAGCAGAGAGCCGAGATTTTGGCAGTTTCACCAGAAGAGGGTTGCTGTCAGCTCGGGCGACCTGTAGGAATATTTGGGGGACCGAGCACAGATAGAGCTGGGGGAGCAAGGCGGAGAGGAGTCGGTAGAAGACAAAGACCACCTACCTGCCTGCGGTGAGTGAGTGAAAGGCCCTCACAATCAGCTTCATCGCAGGAGATTCCAATGATTCTGAAAGCTTTGGTTTCAACAGCGTGAAACCGAGCTAGGTGTGAGGCAGGAGCACCGGCCCAGAGGGGGGAACAGTATTCCATTGAGCTGTGGATGAAAGCCTTGTATGTGGTGAGGAGCTCAGGTGTGCCAAGGAAGGACTTCGCACGATGGAGGATGCCCAGTCGGCGACTGGCTTTGGCGGCCAGCTTGGAAATGTGGTTTTCCCAGGAAAGATTATGGCAAATAGTGAGACCCAAAAGCTTGAGTGACAGAACTTCTTGGAGAGGATTGTTGAGAAAGTAAATGACAGTTTTCCAGATGGTATTTTCAGAGACATAACATAGTAAGAGTGTGAGATTTGTCAGGATTGATTACTTGTGTTAATGTATTTATGCAATTACTTACATTACAAAATTTAAATTACCTTCTCAAACTAGTCCTCATGAGAACAACAAACTAGTCCTCATGAGAACAAGGCCAAGCTTCAAATGTGATCATTTCTATCTCCTTACAAGCTCAATCTACACGGGGCACTGCATCATTGGGACAGCTGCACCACCCAGCAAATTATGCCATCCACAGCCATAGTCTACATGCAAAAGAAGTAGAAGCTGGGAATATCCAGCAGTTGAGCATTCACCTTACAATTAAAAAATAAATTCTGAAACCATTTCCTCACTTGATGGGTAAGACCCACCTCGTTCACAGGTAACTTTGTCTTCTCAGCAATTTCTTCAAAAGTCAGCTGCCTGTTCTTGGCTGGGCGAGTGAAGGTCATCTGAAATTAGATAGTTGTCAAGAAATAACACAATAACCATTTAATCGAGTAATAGGTCTTTTAAGGTGAAAACGCGATGACGTCACCACGTCACGCGGCACGAATGCGCACCTGTGTCGTTAGAGGTATTGACTTATATAGGGTTGGTTTTCTAAGGCTGGGGTGCAGTGGCGTCGTCGCGTCCCCGGCAGGAGGGTCGATTCTGAGGAAATCTTGTTTCATTGTGCACGCCTTCGTTTTACTTCCAAATTAGAATCTTTCATTAATATTAATTGTTGTTTCCACACTGCGTCGAGAAGCGTAAGTATACCGCGACAAGAAAAAGGTATGCTACGAATTTATGCGAGGTATATTGTGATAGGTTGCGTCGAGTGAAGGGGTCGTGTTCGGGCCGTGGTCTTGCCTAGATGTAGGCCGCACCTCATTTTGTCGAATAAAGTGGTATTCGGGTGGTTCCGGTATTTGGGACCGCAGGGACGGAAAGTGCAGGTACGGGGTGCCAGTCACTCCCCAGCCGGCCCGCTCTGAAAGTTCGGATCGGGACACCGGGATTCATTCCGGTCGGCCCGGAGGAGGGGGTGCGGGGCCTGTCACGGAACGTCAAAACAAACGGCCTGCCGGGGCCGCCAAAAGTCGGGCGTGAAGGGCGCGTCCACTAATGGAACGCCTCTCGCTTCCCAGATTGAGGGCCACGTGGTCAGGAGAACCTCGTCCCTTCTGGTTGCCTTGCCGTCCCACCGTGAGCGCTGGTCAGGGTGTACTTCAAACTAAGCTTAAGTGTCAAGTGTTAAGTTCCTCCTTGCCCTCGCAAGGGAAAGGCTAGGGTCAAGCTCTCCCAAATTTCCAAACACAAGAAATCGGATGTCTCAAATTAATTAATTAATTTGTTAATACATCTCAGTCGCCCACGACCTCGCCAGCGTGGGCGTCGAACCAGTTCATTTCCGGTGCGACCGGGCCGATACTCGGCCCGGCCGTGGCCGATACTCGGCCCGGCCGTGGCCGAAGCCGTTGATTCCGCCGTAGCACGCTAACGCGTAGGCTCGCGCGTCCCTGTTCCGCCGGGGCTCCGCGGGTGTCCTACCGTGCCTGACGCCGTTACCCTCTCAACTTTCGGGAGTAGGCGCCGGTGCCCGGGGACGGATTTCGCTGTCTAAACATGGTAGCGCTAGGCCAGTGGGACCGCCGGGACCCACATGCACTCACACGTTGTTATGCGTATATCAGTTATGCGTATATCAGTATCAGACCGGGGCGCCCAAACGCTCCCCGGCTAAAGTTCATCCTGATGCGCCCACATTGTGCGGACAAACCCCACCAAGTCGAGGGCCACGTGGTCAGGAGAACCTCGTCCCTTCTGGTCACACTGTGCCTATCGGCCGGCCTCGAAGACCGAAATAGTGTCGGTTACCGATCCTCCGGGTTCGTAACTATGCCACCCTGAAATTTAGTGCCAGGAAGCACTATCGCTCCACACTCAAGATTGAACTCTCAAACCTGTCTCCTTCCTCCAAATCCTGGTGGCGTCTGGTCAAATCCGTTTCTGGTGTTTGTGCCCCCTCCATCCCGTCCCATACCTCAAATGGCTACACAGTTGACACCACACGTGACAAAGCCGAATGCCTCAACTCTGTGTTTGCCTCAAAATCTTGTGTCCCAAACCCATCTCTCTCTGTTCCCACCTTTCCCAGTCGAACCCAACTGCTCCTGGACTCTGTGTCCTTCTCTCCTGACAAGGTGGAGAAATTTTTATCAAACCTCGACTCTGATTCTGCAACTGGACCAGAGGGCATCAGCCCACGGGTCCTAAAATCCTGCTCTGCCGCTCTATCTCACCCTCTCTCTGTTCTTTTCACCCTCTCTTTTGCTCAAGGTCATCTGCCAGCATCTTGGAAATCAGCAACCATTGCCGCTTTACACAAAAAAGGTGCAAAAACAGATCCTTGCAACTACAGACCAATCAGCCTGCTTCCAATTATCAGCAAAGTCATGGAATCCATCATTGCTTCGGATATGAAATCTTTCCTCTTCTCCAATGGCTTGATCTCTGACCATCAATTTGGTTTCAGACCTCGTCACTCTACTCTGGACATGCTGCTTCTGCTTTCTCAACAATGGATGGAGGTCCTCAATCCCAAACAGGAAATCAGAGCTGTCTCACTTGACATATCACGTGCCTTCGATACGGTCTGGCACCCAGCTCTGCTCACCAAACTCTCCTCCTTGGAAATCCATGGAAATCCATGGAAATCTCCACTCATAGCTTGCAGACGTCCTCTCTGGTCGTAGGCAACGTGCGGCCCTGAATGGATTTCTCTCATCTCCCCCTTCCTGTTCTGGCTCGAGTTCCCCAAGGTAGTGTTCTGGGCCCTGTGCTATTTCTGGTCTTCATCAATGATCTCTCTGTCTCTCTGGAAAATCCTCTCTATCTCTTTGCTGATGACTCCACTATCTGCCGCTCCATTCCTCATCCCTCAGATCGGCAGTCTGCAGCCTCCTCACTCTCTGCAGACCTGGACAAAATCACAGACTGGTCAAACAAGTGGAACATGTCTTTCAATCCTCACAAATCTCACACTCTTACAATGTCTCTCCGAAAGGACCGACTGGAAAACCCTCCCATCTACTTTCTCAACAATCCTCTCCAAGAAGTTCTGTCGCTCAAGCTTTTGGGTCTCACTATCTGCCATGATCTTTCTTGGGAAAACCACATTTCCAAGCTGGCCTCCAAAGCCAGTCGCCGACTGGGCATCCTCCGTCGTGCGAAGTCCTTCCTTGGCACACCTGAGCTCCTCACCACATACAAGGCTTTCATCCGCAGCTCAATGGAATACTGTTCCCCCCTCTGGGCTGGTGCACCTGCCTCACACCCAGCTCGGCTTCACGCTGTTGAGGCCAAAGCTTTCAAATCATTGGAATCTCCTGCGATGAAGTTAACTCCGAGGCCCTTTCACTCACTCACCGCAGGCAGGTTGGTGGTCTTTCTGTCTTCTATCGACTCCTCTCCGGCCTTGCTCCCCCAGCTCTCTCTGTGCTCTGTCCCCCCAATATTCCTTCAGGTCGCACAAGATCTGCCTGCAACCCTCTTATGGTTAAACTGCCAAAATCTAGGCTCTCTGCTCACCTTCACTCTTTCATTCCCCTTTTCTCCCGCCACTGGAACAAACTCCCCCACTCCCTTCAATCCCAGTCCTCCCTTCATTTCTTTAAAACAGCTGTTCACCACCATCTCTTATCTTCCGCCATCCAAAACCTTGATCTTTTATACCCCCGCTAATTCACCCCAGAGTCCTTGCAGTGTTCATATGTTTTATACCTCTCCCACCTATCCCCAAGTCCTCCCGATGTCCCTGCTCTCAAATGTTGTGTTTGTGTCCTTCCCCCTCTCTCCCCATCCTGTCTGCCGCTCCCCTTGTTTTTTCTGTTTTGTGTGTCGGTTTGACTTTTTGTGTGATTAATGTTAGCTCTTTCACGAGCCTCGATCTTATATACAAAAAAAAAAAAAAGGGGGTGCATTGATGTAGTTTTGTTTCCTGTCCGGATTGTACAATAATAATTTGATGGAAGACCGAGGTGTGCTGATATTAAATTTGTATAAGAGAGGGGAGAAGGTCGACATAAGCTTGCATTGTTAAGCTCAAACACAACAACAACCTTGCGGTCCCCATGACAATCTTCTCCATTTTGCCCTATTTTCTGCATCTCTCCTGGTTAACCCCCATGCCCGCATTTCTTCTTCCGCCACCTTTAGCCAAGTCTTTCTCGGTCTTCCCCGTCCTCTACTTCCTTCTTCATTCATTTCCATCACTCTTCTCAACCAGTCACTTTCATCCTTCCTCAACATATGACCAAGCCATCTCAACCTGTTCCTCTTCACAGCATCAATCACAGGCTCTGTTCCCATCATCTTTCGCAATTCATCATTTGTCTTCCTCTCTCTCAACGATACTCCGCACATCCACCGAACCATTCGCATTTCCACCCTTTCCAGCCTTCGTTGCTGCTCTACGTTCATTACCCATGTCTCGCTCCCATAAATCATAACACTTCTCACACATGCAGCATACACCTTTCCCTTCAGCTTAAACGACACTCCCCTCCTCATCAGCATGCCACTCAGTTCCCAAAACTTCTTCCATGCACATCTCACTCTTGCAACCGTTGCCGAGTCTGATCCACCTTCTCCATTCAGCATGTCTCCGAGGTAGCAAAATGTTTTCACACCTTCCAGCTTCATGCCGTCTCCAAGATCCAACTCAACATTTCCTCCATCTGCAGCTCCCTCTGTGCACACCTTACATTTGAATGTAGCTGCCACACTGGTTAATGACCCTCTCAGACCGCTACATTTTTGATGAACCCACTCAGCGCACATTGTACATTGAATGGAGTTCACTCCGACACCCTTCCTGCACACAGCACATGGCCACTTCCCAGTTCTTTCCACCTCACCACATGCTTTACCACTTGCCATCACCTTCGTCTTTGCTATGTTCACCTTCAGACCTTTTGTCTCCATACATTCCTTCCACTTGTTCATATTTTCCTTCAGTCCATCCATACTTTCCGCAATCAACACCAGATCATCTGCATACAACAACTCCCATGGTAAACCCTCCTTTGCATTCTGAGCCAGCACCTCCATCACAGCTACAAATAGTAGTGGACTTAGTACCGACCCCTGATGCACTCCCACCTTCACCTCAAACTCACCACTGTTCCCGTCCTTCGTCCTTACAGCTGTGCGTGCTCTTTTGTACATTGCCATCACTACTCTGATCAACCATTCCTCCACTCCTAACTTCCTCAATGCCCATGTCAATACTTTGTGTGGAACCCTATCGAATGCTTTCTCCAGATCAACAAATCCAAGAAACAACTTCTTCCTCTTCTCCATGTACTTCTCCTGCAACTGCCTCACAATAATGAGCGCGTCTGTCGTTCCTCTTCCTGGCATAAATCCAAACTGCATTTCGTCGATCTTCACCTTCTTCCTTATCCTCCTCTCCAACACCCTTTCCAATACCTTCATTCCATGTTCCAATAACTTTATCGCTCGGTACGAGCCCCACACCAGAGGGTCACCTTTCCCCTTGTATAGAGGGACGAGGGTACTCAGTTCCCAATCCACTGGAATGTGGCCTTCTTTCACCACCAGATTACAGATCTCTGTCATTCTCTTCACACCCCAACTTCCTGCTGCCTTCAACATATCTCCCACAACTCCCGTCGGTCCTCCCGCTTTTCTACTCTTCATTGCTTTTATCGCTTCCTCAACTTCCTTCTCAGTTATCTTCTCTGCCGGTCCTAAAACTGGGTTACTCTCTATGTTGCCATCCCATTCATTCTCTGTATTCAACAGCATTTCCATATATCTTTTCCATCTTCCTTTAATTCCATCTGGGTCCACAACGATTTGTCCCACTTCATCCTTCAAGCAACTCACCCCCATCACATCACACCTCTTTCGCTATCTGCTTTGCAATCCTGAATACCACTCTCTGACCCTCTTCCGAATCCAAGCTTTCTCCGAACATTTTCCTGCATGCCTCCTGCGCCTTTGCTCCCTCTTTCTTCGCAGCCTTATAACTTTCATGCTCTTCTTTTTCTGCTCCCGTACCCTTCGCCTTCTGCCCCTCCTTGAACTTCTTCCTCTTCTCGTCAATCCTCTTTCCAACTTCCTCATCCCACCACCATGTTTCCGAGTGCCTCGGTGGTCCTTTTGTCCATCCACATACCTCACCAACGGCTCCCAACAGACTATCTTTCATTGACATCCAACCATGTTTAAGCTCAACCACATCATCCTCTACCCTACTCAGCCTCTCTTTTAATGCCTCCCTTACTGTCACCTCTTTCAACCTCCACACCTTCATTCTCGGTTGGTAATTCACCCACCGAGCTCTCCTCGCACCTTTCACCCTTACGTCGCAGACAACCAAGTGGTGCTGTGAAACAGCCTCCTCTCCCGGGATCACCTTTGTGTCCCAGAGGTGCCCCCTATCTCGCCTACGCGCCATCAGGTAATCAACGGTTGTCGTCGACCCACCTGACGTGTATGTAACAAGCTTATTATCCTCTTTGTGGAACTGAGTATTACAAATCAGCTCCATCAGCAAACTCCAAAATCCTTTCACCTTCTCCATTTCTCACACCATATCCGTAACCCCCATGAACTCCCTCAAAACCGTCCATACTCCTTCCCACATGTCCATTTAGGTCTCCTCCTATCACAACAACTTCCTCATCTTTCACGTTTTCCATCAGCTTCTCTATCGCACACCAGAACTTGTCCTTGTCTTCATCGCTCCGACCAACCTGCGGAGCATATCCCGAGATGACGTTCACCAAGAGCTTTCCAATCATCATTTTCACCATCATCACCTATCACTCACTCTAGTCACACTCACCACACTGTCTACAAACTCCTCAGAAAACAGGACACCAACACCATTCACGCCCTCCGGGCACCCTTGCCACACAAACTTGTATTTCTGTCCCTGCCTACCCTTCACCATTCTCACACCACTTCCCTTCCATCTCGTCTCTTGCACACAACATATGTCCACTCTTCTTCTGATCAATACTTCCACCACTTCTCCTGATCTCCCTGTCATTGTCCCTGCATTCCATGTCCCAAACCTCAGAAACCGATATCCACTTCGGGCTGTACCCTGCCCATATGTAGTTGTAATTGTCATGGTTCTCTTTTTGAGGCAATGTTTTTATGGCCGGATGCCCTTCCTGACGCCAACCCTCTTACGACACGCAGGGATACGGTGTACCTCTTGTAACCAGGGTACACACCGGGAGTTCAAAACCATCAAAATTATTCAAAAATTCATTAAACATAAAATAATTTCATAGTATGGTGAAGAGTTTCTAAATCACAACTTCACAACACTTTAAAAGGTGCATACCAAAGACATGCTACAAGGATATTCACCACGTGCACGAAAAGCAAAAAGAGGGGTTAAGCAATTGGTTGATGTCCGTCTATATGTCCTATCAGTTTATGATCGAGGAACAGCTTATTTAAATCGAATGTTGTATTCTGAACACGAATCGGATGACAAGTCTTTGTTTAACACTACTTTGTCTCTGAATTCGTCCCGATCGCACATGCACAGAGGAGTGAGATGATTTGTTTTCAAGGATGTTATAATGGACATCAACAACAGGCACAGAGAACGGATGTGATGCGTTAGATAGGGTGTGATGTAAAATACACTGCAGAAAATGGCATTATACTCCAGAATTTATTTATTTATATGACTTTTACAATCTTTATTTTATTTAAATCTAAATACTTGACTGTAGTACATAAATTGCCTGTCAAAATACTTCAATTTAAACAAGAAAGAGCAATCAGAGATTGCAGCCCCTCGGCATGACGTGTTTTCAATGGTTTTTAAGGCTTTTGTGTTAAAACAAATGTGGCGGCTGAACCACATGACTGATGATAACATTATTATTCTTTTTTCTCCACCAATTTATCCCTAGATGATGTTCAAGAAATTTCATCTTTATCGGATGAAGTTTTGTACTTGTCAAATTATGACATAATGATGGAGGCACCCATGACATCATCATTAACATATTTTATTCCCCATGGAGAGTTCTTCACAATGAGCCATGTCTCAATTTTGTCTATGCAGCACTTTCAGAGATATGCAAACTTTTGCAGACTTTGCAAACTTTTTCTGTTTTTCAAAGATGGCACCTGTACCACGTGACGTATGACGTCATAATTATCATTTAAAAAAATTCTACAGGTGGAGTTGCACCGATGGTGAAAATTTCCTGTCAATTGGACCAACGGTTGCAGAGAAAATCATATTTATTCTGCGCAGACAAACAAACGGACTTAAATGCAATACCCTTTCCTCTGGCGAGGGTAATAAAGGTTCAATGGGTGGTGTACAAGGGTGGTGTTCGGCACTGCTTCTGGTCCACTTCAACAGCATTAAAAAAAAAATTTTTTTTAACGATCATTAAAATCATATTATTGTATTAAAATCGAAATAACACTGCATGTGGTATCGTGTTGTACAAACTCTAGTGCACCGATGTCAGGTTGTCAGCACTACGCTGGTGTCTTTCAACTGTTGGAGATGTGTCATTGTAGCATGACCACATCGTTGGTTTTTGGGGGGGGGGGGGGGGGGTTTCAATAGGCATTTACCTTGTACCTTGCCCCCTCCCCCCTCCCCCCTCCTCCTCCTCCTCCTCCTCCTCGAGATTTTTGTCACGTGGGTGGGGGGTGAAAGGGGAGGACCATAATTTTCACAAATGAGCAAAAGGCAGTGAAGTTTCTCGTAAAGTGGGGAAAACCCGCTGACATGCATCAACGGGCTATGGAAGTTGCAATTATTGCAAATGTGCTCGTCGAGAATGTCGACGTGGAGTCAAAGAAATTTTCTACGCAGCCGGATTTTACTCGATCACAGAAATAATACAATCGAGTTCATGGCTCAGCAAATTACAATTGGCACACACACTTAAGCAGCACCGGCATGAGAGTTTACCTCCATGATGCACAGAAGCTGAATCTTCTTCATCAACTTGGCTTCATTGGTTGCAAGGTCGGGCTGTCGGTACAAATATAATGAATTTTAAATAAAATGGACTTGGAGGTTGGTTGAAACAAAAATACTATTTACTCTAAATGTGTGGAGACGAGCAAGTAGAGAAATGGCTCACCCTCGTGGCAAATTTTCCGCTACCATGAGGTCAAGAACCAATCAGAGTTGAAAATGCATTCCTATTGTTTATTAACTTCTAAAAAATAATTTAAAATATCAATTGGAATCTATTTCCAAATATTTTTTCACATTAAGCATTTAACAAAAGGCTAAACATTTTAACATCAATTACACATATACCACAATGTTTGCTCTTTTTAACGAGCATAAAGATTGATCAAAATAATTAAAATAAAAAGCCAGAGTGCTGATCAAGGTGAAATTAAACCACATATTTTAACTGCAATCATCCATACCGAATACATATTTGAGGTGCATGCGTGGTGTGTGTGACCATTTTACTCAGAGATGGCTGAATGGATCTTCGTCAAACTTTCAGAGGTTCATCAGTGAGCGACAATGAAAAACTCTCGGCCAGAGTACTCGTATTCAACTCTATAAGCACACTATGGCCTTACGTCCCCACCCCCTGAGGTATGAACCGGGAGTAAAATCCAAGAAATTCTTAAATATTTCATGAGTCCCCCAATGTTGTTTGCAGAAACAAAATGTCATTTAAAAAGGGGCCTGTAATTGCATTTTCCGGTATTTGACCTTTTGACCCTGCCCCAGGGTTGGGGCCAAAATGAAGCTGCTCTTGCACCTTCTTGCCATATGTTGATCATAACTACCACGATTGGTCAATTTCTGCACAACCATTTAGGAGGAGATAGCGTGATGGACAGACAGACAAAGCCAGGGCAGTTTTGGTACAGATGATTAACTCTCGCTCCAGTACTGTTTCATTCACCTGTTTTCCCCAGTGGACTTTCATGGTCTTGAACTGCTCCACATTGCCACTGTTGAAGGCGTACAGCAGATCCACCAGCCATTGCTTATCTGTCTTCTTCAGTGACTCCAACAATGGGTGCATGAGCTATGCAAGGAACAAACACGAGATCAGATATTCAATTCTAAACTTCAAGAAGCAGATCATGATAAACCAAATCACAAATGCTTGTAACTACTGCAAAGATGTTTAACTTTCGACCAGAAAAAGTTCAGGCAGATATTAAAAAGGCAAAAATTTGACATCATGATGTTGACCGATATGCCTCCACCCACATCAACTCTTTGTTTACTCTAACTTTGACCGAAAACCACAAGACCATTTCACCTCAATATCTAATCTGTGTATATGTATCATGGTGCATGTACTTGCTTTAGTTTAAATCCCATAGCCAATGGTATCTATCACATTAACATGAGTTTTAATGTGACCTCTGACCCTTGACCTTTTTAGGAACAAAGAATCAATCATGGATGGACACACTAACAGAGGTTTATACATACGTGCACCAAGTTCAATTTAAATCGTTTCAGCTATTCTCAAATATCACATTTTTGCCCGATATGACCTCTAACCTTTGGTGCTAAAATCAAATCGGTTCATATTTGCATCATAATATATACTTGTACCAAGTTTGGTCCAAATCCCATCACTGGTTCACAAGTTAGCTCAGTAACAGAATTTTTACTGAATGGGACCTCTGACCTTTGACCTCATAATGTAATCAGTTCATCTTTACAGCATTATACATACTTACACTAAGTTTGACTTAGTCCCTTCAGCTGTTCTTAAGTTATTACCCTGCGATCGCAAAGCGAAAAGCGAAGTTTAGCGATCGGTTGCACGCGTACATGTGCCGTGTCTACATTATTAAAATTCATTTTCTCAGCAACCGTTGGTTCGATTGACACAAAATTTTCACCATAGGAGCACCTCCACCTGTATAATGTTTTGTTCATCATTATGATGCTATAGGTCACGTGGTACGGATGCAGTTTTGGAAAAACGTTGCACCTCTATCTCTGAAACCGCTCCATGGAAAAATATGAAACGTGCCTCATTGTAAAGAACTCCGCATTGTGAATAAGTGTTGTTAATGATGATGCCACTGGTGCCTTAATTATGACGTCAGAATTCGACAGGGATAATGCTAGGTCTGATCAGTTTTAAATTTCTTGAGCATGATCTACACAATTATATTAGAGCATATAAATTTATGATGTCATCGCTCACGCGATCTGGCAGCCATATTGGATAAAAGAAAAAAAAAACCTTCAAAAAATAAGACTTTGCTTGCACCAAGTTTTCATTTTTTTGTTTGTTTTGTATACAAGATCGAGGCTCGTGTAAGAGCTAACATTAATCACAAAAAAAACCGGCACACAAAACATATAATAAAGGGAGCGGAGACAAGACAAGATGGTGGGAGACAAGATGAGGAGAAAGAGGGAAGCACACAAGTACAGTAGAGAACAGGGATATCGGGAGATGGCTTGGGGGAAGAAGGCATGGGAAGGGGGGGGGGGGGGGTGGGAGAGGTATAAAACACATGGACACTGCCAGGACTTCCAGGAAAAAAAAAGTTGGTATTTCAAAAAAGTGAACCTCGGGTGAATTAACGGGGGTAGAAAAGATCAAGGTTTTGGATGGGGGAAGATAAGAGATGTTGGTGAACAGCTGTTTTAAAGACCTGGAGGGGGGAGTGGGATTGAAGAGAGTGCAGGAGTTTGTTCCAGAGGCGGGAGGAAAGAGGAATGAAAGAGTGAAGGTGAACAGAGAGTCTTGATTTTGGCAATTTCACCAGAAGAGAGTTGCTGGCAGATCTTGTGCGACCTGTAGGAGTACTTGGGGGAAAGAGCACAGATAGAGCTGGGGGAGCTCGGCCAGATAGGTGTCGGTAGAAGACAGAAAGACCACCTACCTGCCTGCAAGTTGACTGCTCAGGGTAAATATTCTTTGAATCCAATCTAGTTATTACTATCACGATTTTTATTGATATTACTCTTTTGTAATGGGACGCTATTATGCCATTATCATTGGATGGTATTGACAGATTCATTTGTGGTTGTAATATCTTTGACTTCCGGTAGGTGTGGTTCACAAAAGGCTATCTATACACCTTAGGTGTTTGTCGAAGGCGGAAAAACTCCCTCAGAGAGGGATGCGGGGGAATGAAGTCGGTTGAGGTTGGATAAGTAACAACTGAATGATGGATGAGTAACGTGATCTGACAGACAGCCAGACATCAAATTGCATACTTTAGTATGATTAAAAGAACATGTTTACGCTCAAGCAAATCAACTACCTGAGGCCTTATTAAAAAGATCTCTAC
The DNA here is from genome assembly GCF_964187855.1 of Myxine glutinosa. Taxonomy (NCBI): domain Eukaryota; kingdom Metazoa; phylum Chordata; class Myxini; order Myxiniformes; family Myxinidae; genus Myxine; species Myxine glutinosa. Next base: position 92,644,866 of record NC_136268.1, read on the forward strand.
CTCAGTGTGTTGCAAAATGCAGCTTGGAGGTGCGTGACTATCATTACGACAATTTAAAAAAAAAGTCACAAAAAATGGAATACCATCCATTTGATGAGAAAGCCTTGCATCCAGAATTGCATGGGATGTTTAAATGCACAAGAAATAATGTGCAAGAAATAAAAAATAAACAAATTCACCATTAAAAAAACAACAACTGCATTGCTCCTGAAAAGCATTTTTTAAAACTGCGTTTTAAAACATGTTTCGACAACGGCCTGGTGTTGGCTTAACGGTTAATGTGGCTGGCTTATGATCTTAGGGTCTTCAGTTTGTGGCCCTGTCATGCCGTTGAAATAAAACCAGGTGGGTTGACCAATCAGCAAAATGAGTACCACCTTAGTGCATCAGTGGCACAAGTGCAGTTCCAGAAATTATGCAAACAGCAGCCACAAGCTGCATACGAAACAACAATAATGGAAGGAACAAAAACTCACCAGCTCCCCAAAATTATAGACTCCCTCTCCAAGGAGGGCAGCTAGTCCCAAAGTGAAAGCTTTTTCCTGCTGCTCTTGCACTGCAATTGGACAGGACAGAATTATTGGTATTTGTATACAACGGCATGCCTCATCAATGATAACTCAATATGTGACAATAGACCATCGATAATCTCCAAACAAGCCGTTTGAGTGTGCAGGGACCACCCAAATAAAATGCACAAATCACCTCAAATCTAACCTTCTTTAATGGACACGTTTATCCCACCTTTCTTGTGGGATCGGCCGGGGGAAGCTTGGCATGTGTTTTCACGAACCGGCTGGCCAGGCCTGACGTTCAACTAGTTAGGGCAGGAAATTGTAATTTGGCCATGGTGTCGGTGATAGCTTGCCTATTCTTTGCAAAGGACACCATCGGATGTTTAACATCCACCAACGAATGCTGGCAGATGGGATGCCCAGTTTAACGTCCATCCAAGGGACGACGCACACATCGATGAATCACTGCCAGTAAAACACCGGGCTAACAGTTTATAGCCGAGTCAGGATTCAAACCCAGGCGAGACAGCTTAGAGGCGAGTGTGCGTACATCAAGGCCATCCTGTCACCCTCATGGCATCTGTTAACATAAATGTCACAATATATTGAAAATATTTGAATTGGTCGTTACATCAAAACAACTCTGAGAAAGTGCTCCTGAAGCCCTTGCTTCGCAAATAAGGGAGTAAGAAAAGCTCCATTCATACAGTTTAGAAATAACTTTGGAACTAAAGAAAAACTCTATTACAAAGCAAAATCCCAGCACAAGGAAAGAAAACTTCCAAAAGCATGATGCAACTTAAAATAATGCTTTATTGGGTAGGGTCAAACCCCACGAAAAGGTTGGCATGTGATGGCATCAATTTACTCCTCCTCCTCCTCCTCCTCCTCCTCCTCCTCCTCCTCCTCCTCCTCCTCCTCCTCCTCTCCTCCCCCCTCCCCCCCCCCCTCCCACACCACGCCCGATTTGGGACAGTTGTACACAGGGTTAAATCAACAAGAACGATCTGCAGCTGCCCAAAAACACCTCAACTAATCTCTCCTAGAGGTTTAAATGGCAGCAGCTTGTCAATCTCACGGAATGATGCTGATGATCGAGTAAATCTGTCCGTTGAGTGAATGTGCTGTGCAATCATTTACTGCATTCAAGACATCTTCAGCTAGAACTTGTGAGCTATAGTTTAAGAAATTTAATTCTCGTTTCAAGATCAGCAAGACTCCAAAGCAAATTTTAAAAACACCCACAACAATAATTTCCCATATTAAAAATAACAGAACCATTGTAGATGCTCTCCATGGCTGCGATGTTTTTATGACGATCAGTTTAATTAGCATCGGGGAAGAGGAGGATGTGGGTGGTGTTAAAAGAGGGATCACATTAAATTAGATTTAGACATTAAATGACATTTAAAAAATTTAGACATTAGAAAATTAGACATTAAATTAGATCACATTAGATTAAAAGAAAAAACCACGGAATACCAGAGAGCTCCTGGAGGTCAATACAGCCGAGGAAGCGAAGTGCATCTTTGTAGTATGCTGCATGGTCACCGATAAGCTGGTAGTAGCGGCTAGAGAGATCGTAAAAGCGACTGTGTACACTGGTCACACCCACAAGGTTGTCCAAAAGTTCACCTACTTCCTCAATCATTCTCTGGAAGCCGGAAAAACAAAACAATTAGGATATGAAACAACCAGTATACATACTCAGGGTAATTAAACAAATACATAAAACGGCAATTAAAACTACAACCAACAGCAACAATCAACATGAACAACAAATCTTAACAGTGACTTTCATGCAAATGTGTCACAGGGCACCGAGGAGTAATAAAGAAAAACAAAATGGGTAAAAAGCAAGACGTCATAAAAATAAAAGGAAAATAGTTTTCACAAAAGGTATTTCATAAAGCACCTGCGCGATTCAAACGAAACAAGCTAAAATGAAACTCAAACACGACAGCAGTTTAAATGGGACACGTAAATGTTGACTTCCAGAAACTACCAACGAAGCTCATTGAAGATTTGTATTTTATTTTAAATATGATCAATGGGAATCCCAGCTGTGCGATGGCCACAACTTCAATGCCACTGCGTGGAGTGCAGTGGTGGGAGTGCAGTGGTGGAAGGAAGGGTAGCATATAGTGTGGAGTGCAGTGGTGGAAGGAAGGGTAGAGTATAGTGTGGAGTGCAGTGGTGGAAGGAATGGTAGCGTGCAGTGTGGAGTGCAGTGGTGGAAGGAAGGGTAGAGTACTGTGGAGTGCAGTGGTGGAAGGAAGGGTAGAGTAGTGTGGAGTGCAGTGGTGGAAGGAATGGTAGAGTATAGTGTTGAGTTCAGTAGTGGAAGGTAGGGTGGAGTATAGTGTGGAGTGCAGTGGTGGAAGGTAGGGTAGAGTATAGTGTGGAGTGCAGTGGTGGAAGGAAGGGGAGAGTATAGTGTGGAGTGCAGTGGTGGAAAGTAGGGTAGAGTATAGTGTGGAGTGCAGTGGTGGAAGGTAGGGTAGAGTATAGTGCAAGTGAAGTGTGAAGTGTTGGAGGATGGAGTGGTGATGGAGGTAGTTGGTTATATATGTCGGCAAAAGAAGTTGTTGTTTTTTTTTTGTTTTGTATACTGAATCGAGGCTCGTGAAAGAGCTGGCATTTACTTCACAAACAAATCAACCAGACAAACAAAATATATAAAAAGAGGGAGCGGAAGACAAGAGAAGGGGAAGCACACAAACACTTGAGAGCACACAACATTTAAGAGCAGGGAGATGTGTGGGAGGGAGAGGGCTTGGGGGGAGGAGGCGTGGGAAGGGGGAGGGGGGTGGGAGAAATATAAAACACAAGGACACCAAGGACTTCCAGGACAGAAGTTGGTATTTCAAAAAAGTGGAATTGGGGTGAAATTAGCGGGGATAGAAAAGATCAAGGTTTTGGATGGGGGAAGATAAGAGATGGTGGTGAACAGCTGTTTTAAAGACCTGGAGGGTGGAGTGGGATTGAAGAGAGTGAGGGAGTTTGTTCCAGAGGCGGGAGAAACTGAGGAATGAAGGTGAGCAGAGAGTCTTGATTTTGGCAGTTTAACCATAAGAGGGTTGCTAGTGGGGCAGATATGTAACAAAAATTGCACGAGATGTTCACATCCGGCAGAAAGTTTGAAATTTTGCATACAGGGGTATTTTGACATGCTGAGTTCAAAAATTGGCGGATCCAAGAGGTCTGACCAATGGTATGGCCGCCATCTTGAATTCCAATATGGCTGCCAAGACGAAATGTTGAAAATCCCGGGTTCTTTGCAAAAGCAATACCAATTCAATGGATCCCTAGTTGACAAATCATATAACAAGTCAAAGAGCTCATTTCAAAGTATATTTCGTACCAGTTGGCAGCCGTAACATGCTGCAAGCTTTTTTCCATCCGTTTTACTTCTCCTACTGCTCATCTCGGAAGCATTGTCCAGAGCAGAAACATAGTTCTGTGCATGGTTGATTAGCAGCAGCACATTTGCAATTTCCAGCACACCGTTTTTTACACTTGCACTTGATCAGCTCTCGGCACCCTTTTGACGCCTCTGGCATTACTGTCCAAAATGGATGCCAGACATCATCTGCATTTTTAGCCCATCCCCAATCTGCAGGTGAAGGCAGCTCTGGGTTAGCAATTTGGGACTGTCCCCAGATGTGACCGGCCTGAAAGACTGCCCTCTTCACATGTTGACGCAGTGCCTCTTTTGTCCGTGGAATATTTTCCGATTGCCGATTTCCCTGAGCAAACAGCTGCTTGCGTGCTTCGTTCACTTTCTTCAGAGGGGAAGTTTTACTGTACAGAACAACGAAGAACCTCTCTATGTTGTCCATGTCATCATCTGTTACTTCCGCTGGTGCATGTGAGAGATGATTGAAGACCTCCCCCAAGTTTGGCATGGAATTCCATATGCTCCACACAGTCTTTTTGCCAATCCCACATATGGCAGAAACAGTATCGCATCCGGAAACAGTATGCAGGAATAGAAGCCCCCATGAGCGTTCAGGGCCAATGTGAGTCGCAATAGTGTGAGCAGCAATGTGCCTGAAATAGTTTCCATGTCCAAATGCCAACCACATTGCACAACCGTTCATAATGCTTGCCATTGCGATAGCCAACACAACCACATCCGTGTCTGTGTCTGTTGCATGAATGACGATACTTCTGTACCCCTGCTGATATGCATGCCAAGCATGTAGCATCATTCGTGAATCAGCCTCTTCATGCGTACATGGTTGAATTTGAGAAACATCAGAAGGGGGCTTTGATTTAACCTCTTCTTCTAAGGTTGTAAGAAGTGTTTTCCCCTCTGGAATAGGCATCGTTTGCAGGGAATCAGCAAGGAAACTGAATAATGTCTTTTTGTTGGAATCTACACGAAGGAAGCTGCTCCAGTTTCGTGGCACGGATGTCTGTTCAGTCACATGGAGTGGTATGCCAGTGCCACGACCAAGCCTGGTGCCTTGTTTGAGACTGTCCGTTCTGTAGGTGTCCCACACCACATCAACACGCATCACAGTCCCCTCATTTAGCTTTCGGGCAATGTACGGAAGGACCTGTTTCTGTGCATAGTCACCAAATGTCCTGATCACACTGTTGCACTTCTTTGGCTCCAAATGATGGACGAAGGCAGCCCCATCGAAAATACGAACTTCTCCTTTGGGCGCATCACGAGGACGTTGTGCTAAAGCTTCCAAACAGGGCAAAAGATCAGCCTTGCCGGTTGGTGGCCGCATTGTATTGATACCTTCAGCCAATGCAGGTGGCCACCCATGACACTCATATTCATAAAATGTGTTAAGATCACCATCTCTAGTTTGGCAAGAAATGTACATTCGTGAGAAGAGCTCCACATTACTTTTCATACGTGTAATCTTCGCCTCAGACTTTCCAGGTGTTTTCTTGGGCTTCGATTTCAACAGTGGCAGATTGTTCTTTGAAATGCTATCATAGAAATTGTCAGAAGGATCCTTGATTCGCTGCCCCACAAATCCGTCAAATTGTGTTTTGCCAGTGTCCTCCATGGATCGCACTGCGGCTATCACTTCATCAGGCATGATGACCTTTGTGTCAAGCACATACAAGTCATTACTGTCTTCCGCAAACGGGTTTCCAAGTTTTTCAAAGGAACTGATTGCATTATTGAGATCTGATGCAAAGGATTTCTGGACACTAGGCAATTGTTCGTGGTGGCGGACATCAGTTTGCCTCTGTCTTTGAAACTGGTCCTCAAACTCATTCAAGATTCTGGCTATTTCTGCACCAGCTACCATCCACCGGCGAAGAGCCCCTTCATTCTCAGTAATTCCAATGACTCCACCATCACCTTTCAAATAAGCGTTCTGCTGTTCGTGTATCTGATCGTGTGCTATAGCAGAGAACTTGTGTGATGACTTCTGAGTGACAAAGTTCCCCTTGACAAATTCACGATGGATATCCATGGAATCGTTTGAAAGTTCCTGAAGGTCTGTTACATGCACTGTCAACCATCTGGCGTAATGGTAATGGTCCATGGCAAACATCCACGGAATGATCGCCGTGAGAGTCTCCACATAGAGCGTGTAGTTGGCTTCCCGTTGTGATCTTATGAATGCCAAGAGAAGACACTCCAACTGCAGGACTTTATTCCAGTAGCAAAACTGGGGGTACTTTGTAGCCATCTTCTTGCTCCAAAGATCAAATGATTGTAAATCTTCAGTTTCACATGTTTTCCGGTAGTCATCGTATGCCTTTCGCTGCAGAGCGTACAACGCCGCTACTGTGACTTGGTGTGCCCATTGTGACCTCGATATTTGCGAACCTTTGTGAAGACTATCTGCTCTTCCCTCTGTTGTTACACCAGCACTGGTCATTACACTTGCCCAGCCACTCCCCTCCAGGAAGCTGCCGATCGCTTTCAACAAGGCCATCTCTACATGAAGTCCTCCCATCATCACAACAAACTTGTCTTCACCATATATACCTGGCCAAGTCCATTGAATCTTCTTTGCAATTGCATAGAGTGGTTGATCAACGGTCAGAACTGGAACTTGTCCGGGGTTTACTAGTTCTGTCGCCTGCTTGATTAAATTCATTCCATGCTTCACCATTGCCAATGTGTGAGCACTCTCGCAGAACAGAGGTAGCAGTCCTGTAATTGCAGGAGGCCGAGGAACTTCAACCTGCAGATTTGCCATGTATGCTGACCAGGAGATATTATCTTCACTCTCAAGACCTTCCTTCTCCTGCAGACTTTGTACAAACGAAAGCCACTGACTTTCTTTGTCCTGTATTCCGGAGGACACACTTGGAGTGGATGGACCTTTTGGTTTTCTTGGAATGGGATTATTAGTTGGAAATGTTTCAGGAGGCACATCACTGTAAGATGCAGGAAGGGCGGCTATGGTTTTGGAGCGCTGTTTGTTCTCATTCTCAGTGACATTCTCATGATTTCGAATGCTGCCACTTTTGTCATGTGAAACATGTTGTGTCAGTGATAACGCGGTTCCATGAAATGAACTTTGTGCTGATGCTGATGATGGGTTGTGATCTATGTTGTCTAGGTTGCCTGTTGTGAATATTCCACTTCGCAATTTTGTTGGACACACAACGCCGTCATGTTTGTATATTTCTATGACTGTTGGCCTCATCTGTGGATACCTCCAGTATGCGATCATAGGAAACACACAAACCATGTTGAAAAAGAACGTCAACGAGATCCCGTTTCCTTGTTTTGCTACGAATGAGAAGACCCAGGTAAAGTGGCAGTGATGTTTCACGTTTCAAATTGTGACGTACTGCTGTAGTTTCCAACCTTCCTCGTTTCATAGTGTTGAATGTTACAAGTTGAGTTAAGGATTGCACAGAGACGCCTCCCTTGTTGTTTGCGTTTTGTTTTTGTATGTTTGTACCAGCAAGAATCATTTCCATCAACGCTGCCAATGATGGTGGTGAGTTGTTATATGATTCGTTAACTAGGGATCCATTGAATTGGTATTGCTTTTGCAAAATATCTTTGCGCACAATCTGGGCAGCTCTCATGAGAATGACCGCGTCGTTGTCAGAGCTTTGTCTACAAGCATGCAATAAAGCTTCACCAATGTCCTCTTTGAATGACAGTGCCACTTCATGGTTGCTCTTATGTGCCTCAAGTTGCGGAAGGTGTCTGAGAAGCTTGTCCTTAAGGTGAGTTGAATTAATCCTCTTTGAGATATCACCTCCCAGTTGTGCCAGACGTTCTGTATAAAGCTTTGTGAGATCGGCTAACTTGAAAGTGTAACTGTCATCTGTGCACTTCATTTCTTCCAAATAGGCTATCAATTCGGCCAAAGCTACTGATTCTGGTGGCATATTTTCACTTGAACTGGCTTCCTCATTCTTTCTTACAAATGATCTGTATCGAGTGTGGAGAACAGTCATGCACTTCTTGTGATAAACAGCATCTGATGCCGTCATATCACCTACAGACAATCTAGCCAGGAGTTTTGTATCCCTCAATTCTGTTGCCATCAATCGAACATTGGAATCTACATTTTTTGTTGCCGCACTGTGGACTATTTCTTCATTACTGATAATGCTATCACAAAAGAAACATGTGCTAGCAGTACTCTGTTCAACGGATGGAGATTTGAAACTTGTTCTGAGTCTTTTCTTAACAGGCGAGTAAGTTTCTTCACCAAGTTTAAGGTCTGAACTTTGCTTTCTTTCCCTTGATTCAGCCCTGGCCACACGAGAGCTGCTGCACTGCACATAACAGTTTTTGTGCCATTTGGCAGCATGCGCAGCTAGGGTTTCTGCAATACCACAACCATCATCTAGTCGGGAAATGTTTATCCCGCAAGGCAAGGCACCTAAATCATTCAATGCCTTGAGATTTTGAGCAAGATTCTCGTAGACGTCTAGACACGACTGATTGCTGCCCTTACGTGCATCTCTTAGTGGTTCATTTTCAGAACGTTTCTGGCAAAGAGCGCAAATGTTCCAGTCTGTTGGCATTGGAATTGTTGACGATGTTTTCTTTGATTTCGACATTGGATCTGAAAGAGAAAAAACATAAAAAAAATAAATTATTGGAATGTCATGTGAATGTTCAGTTCCGGCAGAAAGTGTTAAATTTCACATACAGGGGTATTTTGGGGCGCTGAATTTCCCAAATTTCTACTGCCTTCGACAAAATTACAAACCCATCAGTAGATTTGAGATGCAACAATTTTCCAGTTATCTATCTATAATTCCAGTAATCTCTGTCTGTCTGTCTGTACGTCTGTACGTTTGTCTGTGACCGCTGTTTCTCGACAACCACGGGTCCGATATACTTTTAACTTGCCAGGTATATTGCTGGGGACCCGAGGATGTGCCTTTTCAAGGTTTCATATTAATCGGACAATTACTTACCGAGCTATGTCCAAAAAACGATTCAAACAATCAGAGAGCAGCGAACGATCGCGTGTGCCGAACGTGGCGGGCACACTCTGCCTCGGATGGCACATTTGAGAGCGTATTCATTTATTTCACGTTTGCAAACTATGTTGGCGTTAAACTATGTTTTACAACTAATAAAAACGAATTTGCGATTCATTCGCTTTCCTGCGCGTTTGTGCACGCGATGGCGATTTCTTTACCAAACTCCGGAAGCCGTTCGCTTTGGACCAAACCATTGCATGTAAATAGAGGGGGGGGATTGTCACCACTCGCAAGCCGTTCGCTTTGGACCAAACCATTTCATGTAAATAGAGGGGGGGGATATAATTTTAGATATATATATAGTACGGGCATGCCCTAGTCATAATAATGCTCAAATGATTTAACATTATGACATTACCGTACACTGTGCTATTAAAGCAATGAAAACATCGATGTTTGTCTTGGCGGCCATATTGGAATTTAAAATGGCGGCCATACCGTTTGTCAGACATTTCAAATTATTGCATTATTGAACTCAGCATGTCAACATACCCTTGTGTACCAAATTTCAGCGCCACAGGTCATTTAGAACCCAAGATAGGGAATTTCAACATTTCGTCTTGGCGGCCATATTGGAATTCAAGATGGCGGCCGGTCCATTGGTTAGATCTCTTGGATCCGCCAATTTTTGAAATCAGCGCCCCAAAATACCCCTGTATGCGAAATTTCACACTTTCTGCCGGAAATGAACATCTTTTTCACATATCTGCCCCACTATGCAGGCAGATCTTGTGCGACCTGTAGGAATATTTGCGGGACAGAGCCCAGAGAGAGCTGGGGGGGGGCAAGGCCAGAGAGGAGTCGGTAGAAGACGGAAAGACCACCAACCTGCCTGCGGTGAGTGAGTGAGAGGCCCTTGGAGTTAGCTTCATCGCGGGAGATTCCAATGATTCTGAATGCTTTGGTTTCAACAGCGTGAAGACGAGCTAGGTGTGTTTGTTCAGTTCAGACGGTTTGTTCAGTTTCATGTTGTGCAATTAAATTCTCATTCCTCGTTAAACTTTATCCTGAGAACTTGCACACACCATGTTTAATCCATTCCTTCACCACTAATCCTGGATACTTTCCATGGAGATTTATATACAGAATGGCAATATATAGACATACAGTAACTCCTCTCTTTAAGCGACTTTATTATATGCTATTCCACTGTCTATTATACAAAGACGCTTCTTCTACCAGAAGCTCGTTATATGTGGGAAAAACAATTTATATCATGTGGTCAGGTGATGTGTGACGTCGTATGCAATAACCACTTACTACTGTTCAAGGTGATTCTTGTTCTAGATAAAGTACTGGGACACCCAAAATACCTGATTAACATCCTCCTCAATGTCAACGACCCCCAAACACCAGCTCATTACAACAGCCTCTATACCAGGGGGTGGGGGGGGGGGGGGGACGATTGCCAGTTCAAGGCTTGTTACCCCCAGAAGGATGATATCCCAGCTGCTAGTCGCCATAGTGGATCGAGCACACCAGACATTTGTGATTGGTGGAGCCCTCACAACATTAATGATGCCGTCGACAACATCACGACTGCACGGGACAAAGTAAACCCACTTTGAATTTTGCATGGAAGGCTCCATAGAAAGAATGTGTTAATAACGTTGAGAGCTTTCCTGGATTTTCAAACACAGGGGGAGATGCTGTGCGACTTTTAGGTGCAGTTGGAGGGGATGGCTTTGCAGACTGTGGAAGCAGATGTGTTGGAACTCCTTGGTTCACATAATATGGAGATAAGTGTTGATAATCTCAAGGAAATGAATGATCAACAAGAAAAACACAGAGGCACTTCGGTAGGTTAAGGACTTAACATAGAGTAAATTGGGGCACTTTTTTTTTTCTTTTTTTTTTTGCTCTCTCACCAACTGTCACAAGCTGCACTTGACATAGACCCCAGTCTGGAAAGAAGCCTGCAGTTTCTAGTAGTATTAATAGTAGCAGCGGCAGCAACAGCAGCATAGGTTTCTCAGTTTCAAATCCCATATCGTGTACTGCGATTTGTCCATCGTCTACTCAGGTTTTATGCATTACACAGCCAAAAACATCACGTTGCTCTCCTGTTTTACATTAATCTAAGACCAACTAGAGCTTGTACATAAATCACATGGACACAGACATAAGTAACATCACTGTACTTTCCCAGAACTTTTTTTTCTTTTTATACAAAGTCAAGGCTCGTGGAAGAGCTGGGGCACAGAAGAGATCAACATGGAACAGAACAAAAATAAGCGGAAAGAGAAGGGGGGGAACCAACAGCAGAGCCGAGGGACTAAATAGATGGAGACGGACAAATAAGGGATGCGAGTAAGAATGAGGGGTAGGGGAAGATGCGGGGGGTGGACAAGATGGATACAGAAACAAACTCTCAGGAAGGAAAAACAGAAATAAGAGTTCAGGTTTGCCAAGGAAGGAGTTTGTACAACACAGGATGCGATTGGCTTTGGAAGGCAAGTTTGAAATGTGGTTTGCCTAAGAAAGAACATGGCTGACAGTGAGACCCAGGAGTTTGAATGACTGAACTTCCTCAAGAGGATTGTTAAGAAAGTAGACAGTAGATGGGGGTGGGGGTTGCCAGAGGGTCCTTTCAGAGACAATTAATGTGAGATTTGTCAGGATTGAACGACATGTTCCAAGTGTTTGACCATCTTGGAGATGAGAAGACAATGGACAGACAGACAAAGGTGGTTTTACAAGGTACGTGTGATTTGAATCTGGATTTTCGGATCGAAACGTTCATCGGCACCTGTATACTCAGCTTTTTCTTCTCTTCATCGTTTTTGAAAGCACCAAAATGAAAAGTGTAAAATGACAAATCGATCGAGTAATCCAATATTGTTTATGACCTATTGTAATGCAAACTTTCTTTCAATAATGGTGCATATCGATTCACCTTTGTATCCAGTAGCTCCCCCTGCTCCATCTTGATCCCTGCAATGGAGGTTCGACAGAGAACCACTGCCTCATCACTTCCTTTTACCTGCAATGGGAGATGTCACAAATGTTAGAACATTCACGTTTGCCTCAGAGGCACATTATAACGATTTCACATAAATATCTTAAAGTAAAATGAGGAAATAAACTGTGGCCCAGTGCAAAAGTAGTACGCTCCATGTTACAGCCACTTGTCAGGAGATGGAGATTATGCCCTGGACCGTAGACCATCTCATTAAGACCAATAGACTTAAGGGGATTTTGGTGACACAATCACAATTTATATATTTTTTAAATAAGATAAAATAAATAAAATAAATAAAATAAAACTCCATCTGTCCACAAACGTCAGTTTATGATCGAGGTACAACTTCATTTAAATACGTTACATTTTCAACACCAATAAGAAAACAAACCTGGTGGTCTTTCCGTCTTCTACCGACTCCTCTCCGGCCTTGCCCCCCCCCCCCCCCCAGCTCTCTCTGGGCTCTGTCACCCAAATATTCCTACAGGTCGCATAAGATCTGCCTGCAACCCTCTTATGGTTAAACTGCCAAAATCAAGACTCTCTGCTCACCTTCACTCCTTCATTCCTCTTTTCTCCCGCCTCTGGAACAAACTCCCTCACTCTCTTCAATCCCACTCCTCCCTCTAGGTCTTTAAAACAGCTGTTCACCACCATCTCTTATCTTCCCCCATCCAAAACCTTGATCTTTTCTACCCCCGCTAATTTCACCCCAAATCCACTTTTTTTAAATACCAACTTCTGTCCTGGAAGTCCTTGGTGTCCTTGTGTTTTATACTTCTCCCACCCCCACCCCCTTTCCCACGCCTCCTCCCCCCAAGCCCTCTCCCTCCCACAAATCTCCCGATCAAAATCCACTCTCAAATGTTGTGTTTGTGTGCTTCCCCTTCTCTCCCGATTCTTGTCTTCCGTTCCCTCTTTTTATATATTTTGTTTGTCCGTTTGATTTGTTTGTGAAATAAATGTTAGCTCTTTGACGAGCCTCGATTCTGTATACAAAAAAACAAACAAAAAAAAAACCTGCGTCTTATTTAAACGGTACTTTTTCTCCTAATTCATCACAATCACACGTGCACAGAGAGGACTGATATATTTGTACTCTTTCTGTCTGGCAGTCAAACAAAATTGAAAATCATTCCAAACAGGAAACTCACTATTTTTTTATGATGTCATAAAAGACACAAACAACAGGCACGAAGAACTAACATAATGCGTTTTTTTTTTTAACGTGGTGTAAAAGACTGCGTAAAATAGCGGTAAAACCTGGAATTAATTTATTTATTCGATCTTTACAATCTTTATTTGAATTGAATTGGATTTGAAAATTATAGAACAGAAATTGCTTTTGCTCTTTCAAAACCCTTCTGTTTTGCAGCATTTGGACATTTTAAATAGGGTGGTGTATAAGGGTGGTGTATAAGACAGCTTCAATAGCGCTAAACTTATGGAATTTTTAACGATTTTAACAAAATCATAATTTATTACCTCCACCACCAAAAGTGGATGGAGGTTATGTTTTCACCCGTCTGACCGTTTGTCTGTTTGTGAACAAGATATCTCAAAAAGCTGAGGATGGAATCGGATGAAATTTGGCAGAGAAGTAGCATGTGTGACAAGGACGAAATGATTAGATTTTGGTGAAGATCCAGATTCGGATCCGGCTACTAGAATTTATGCAAGTGATTCTTCACCATTGGGAGATAAGGCCAAAAACGATACATAGCAGGATATCTCAAATAATTGTGGACGGATTTGGATGAAACTTGGTGGAGAGGTTGGGTGTGTGACGAGGAAGAATCGATTCGATTTCCGTGAGGATCCAATTATGGATTTGGATATGAGAATTATTTAATTTTTTAAGTGATTCTTCACCATTGTGTTACGGGGTCCTCCCCCTACCTCTGCTCTGGTCTCGGTAGACCTCTGAACCCCGAGAGGGTCCCCGGCAGAAATATGTGTTATCCTTGGTTGAAACCAAGCAAATAATGAAACCCTCAATGGAACCAGCAAATGAAACAGTCAAATCAATAATACAACCACACCAGGTTAAGAACAAACAATAATATATTAGAAATCACACAAAAAGAGCCATACAACAATGGGGGCAATATCAAGCCCCTTAAGCCCAAACTCACGGCACCTCCCCAATGTCTCTGCACCCCTCCAAGGCGAAGTCCCAATGTTTCTGTGCGCTCCCGTGATCGGGGAGTCAAGGCCCGATCAAAGTCAATTGAGGCGTGTTGTTCAGCACCCAGCAATACAGCGGTAGAAAGGAACCTCACAAAGACACGCTCCGACGTACAACTTTTGCGGTTCAATCCGCGAGCCTCCGTATAATTCTCACGTGCCCCTTTCTGGCACAGCCGTCCCCGGCAAACCACCGGGGAATAATGCCCAGCCGACACAACCAAAACCGGTTCACTGCAGGTTGCTCGCGTGGCGAAGATGGCGGACGGCTTTCACGCGAACCCGGGCGTTGAGGCCAGGATCCTCAGGAACCTCAATGAGGATACCCGACGACACAGGCTCCACGCACTCCGGCGATATCTCTTATCGCCCGAACTTCCTTTCAAGGACGCAAATTTCACTCGCACTGTACGTCGACCGCTCGGACCGGAGCCTCAACAACCACCTCTCTTCACGATCTCCTACCGCCTCTTCTTCCTCGCTCCACCTCTTCCGGTCACAATCCGGATTTCCGGCCACATTTTACCAGGAGCGCTTTTAAATATTTTAACTATAATAATCCTTTCCCTTCAACCACAATCACCAGAATACTTCGAACCAACAACAATAATCATAACAACAATCATTAGGGCCGAATCCGTAACAATTGGGAGATGAGGCTAAACCAACATTTAGCAGGATATCTCAAAAAGTTATGGATGCATTTGGACAAAACTTGTTGGACCGGTTGGGTGTCTGACAAGGAAGAATCGATTCAATTTTGGTGAAGATCCGGATCTGGATCTAGCTAGTTGAATTTTTAAGTGATTCTTCACTATTGAGTGATATGGACAAAAATGATATATAGCAGGATATCTCAAAAAGTTGTGGACGGATTTGGACGAAATTTGGTGGAACGGTTGTGTGTGTTACAAGGACTAATCGATTCGATTTTAGTGAAGATCTGAATATGGATTCAGCTACAAGAATTATTTGATTTTTAAATGATTCTTCACCATTGAGAGATCGGGTGAAAAGTGATAACAACATGATATTGTTATGAATTTGGTAATGCAACATCTAGAGCTAGGTAGATCTGAATAGGTAGGTATTCGGCTGTCGTGACAGGGACTCTACATGTAATAAGTTATTGATGTTCAGGCGGTTGTCGGGGTAAGATGTATGAGTGTGGATCTACCTGGAGATTCGAGTGTTAAATAGTGAGGGATTAAAGGTAACGCCCCTGTGAGTATCACCTAGTAATCAAACCTTTGTCCTTTATGGCACTGCAAACCACATAAACATTAGTTAGGTCCTTAGTGCAACATTAAATAATTCCCTTTCCCTGACATTGACTTCGTAATAAATGGGCACCACCAGGCCAAGAACACCGCCACAATACACCGCCACCGTTTACACCTCCAAGGCCTACAAACCTCGCCTGCGCACCTCAAAGGCCTACCAACCTCGCTGGCACGTGTTACACCAGGACCGCGGGGTCACGGACGGGAGATGTCAGGAGTCGCATGCCGCAGAGGGCGTGACCTGGGCGAGTTGGGAGGCTATGACTGGCTGAGGAGCGCGCCAATGTGACGTCATCGGCCACCAATATAGGCGACGGTCGGACGCCATTTCGGCAGTTCGAGTGGAGTCCAGAGTTGAGAGAGTTGAGTCGCAGAGTTCGTTGTTACAGTTCCGTACCAGAGTTCGTGGCAGTTGGCACAGGACACGGTTCGTTGCACAGTTCGTCGGAGTTGGCACAGGACACGGTTCGTTGAACATTCGTGACCACAGCTCGTTGCAGTTGGCAGTTGGCACTTGGTTTTGGTTGCTTCGTGCAGCCCTGCGGTGGACCGTTGGAGCAAAGGAGCTCGTGGTGTGTGTGGGCCGTTGGACCGACGAGGCCTGGTGGCGCTTGGAGGCGGACGCAGAGGGCCGTGGAACTTGGAGCGAGGTGTGCGATCGGGCCGAAAGGAGCGGTGTTGGACGGCAGCCACAAAGACGACGAAAGACCAGATAAGCCCGAATCCGCGTACATTTTGAACGACGTGACGTGTTCTTTTCGTAATTAATCTCCCTCGTTTTGTGTTTGATATCAGTCGTGTGGGGACGTCCCGATTTAGTTATTAGTATTACCGGCGCGTGTTTTTTTCACTGTTATTACTTTAAAATAATAAATCCTTATATTATTTTCTGTACATATTTGAACGCAGTTTCCTGGGTGTTTCATTTTAATAGATAAGGCTGTGGAGCTCGTTGCGTCTGGCCTCCCGCGCGTTTAACTTTGTGTTGAGCTTGAATCCGCCATTGAGTTTTCGCCTCGGGAGTGTAAAGTCTCGCAATCGGTCATCCGTGTTACCCTACGGTGTTCACCAAGGGTAGTCACGCGACAAGTGGTGTCAGAAGTGGGATTTGAACCCGTCGGACAAATTTTTTTGTCCGCGGCGAGACATCGACACGGTCGGACAAATTTTTTTGTCCGCGGGGAGACATCGACACGGTCGGGCGTACATTGCGCCCGACGTTCGAACGCAAAATTTTTATAGTCGAGGCGGAGAAATTTAATAATCAATCGGGCAAACGGAGCGCGATATCGTGTCTTCGTCAAATTTAAATTGTTTCAGGAATTATTAAAATAAATACGCGCGCGGGAAACAATCTTCCGGAAAGCGGATGTCGGAAATTGATGAGATGGAAGTACGCAGCGAGGCCTCCGTCAGCGTCGGGAGTGAGCCGGAAATAGGGGAATTAGATGCAGAGGTGAGCCTTGGAACCTCCCTCGTCCCGAGCACCAACTTATCCCCCTCCCCCACCGGGGAGTCGGGAGTAGTAGGAACGGCCCCGACAACCGACCAGATGTTGGGTCAATTGCTTCGAAAAATGGAGTCCCAGGGGAAGGAATGTAGGGAAGGAATGAAGGGAATGAGTGATCGATTGGAGGAACAAATTGAAGGGATGGAAAAGAACAGTGAGCGATTGGGAAAGCAGATGGGAGACATGTACGCACAGAGAGAGCGAGCCAGTCGGGAATTGAATGAACAAATGAAGTCACAGGGGAAGGAATGGAGGGAAGGAATGAAGGAAATGAGTGATCGATTGAGTATTAAAA
The DNA here is from genome assembly GCF_964187855.1 of Myxine glutinosa. Lineage (NCBI taxonomy): Eukaryota > Metazoa > Chordata > Myxini > Myxiniformes > Myxinidae > Myxine > Myxine glutinosa. The sequence continues at coordinate 92,662,069 of NC_136268.1, forward strand.
TTAATGGGCTGGCAAATAAAATGGGGGCACAGGAGAAGCCAAAGGTGGCAAAAATTGAATCGGAACGGGGGGAAGCTAGATTGGGAACAGGAGAGAGTACGGCCCATGCAGATGTGCACGGGGCTCAGGAGCCGGGAATGGCAAAATTGGGAATTGCACAGGGAATGGCAATTGAAGTAAATGGGGAGACCGCAGGTCCACAGGTGGATGGGGAATGTCCACAGGTGGATGGGGAATGTCCACAGGTGGATGGGGAATGTGTACAGGTAGAGGGGGAATGCCTGCAGGTAAACGTGGAGAGTCCACAGGTGAGCGGGGAAGGAAATTTGGAATGTGAGAGTTGTAATGGGGAATGTTTCCCACATTCTGGCCTGGTTGTTTATCGGGACCGTGTGGATGTCACAACACCCCAACCGGGGGATGAATTTGGAATTGTGCAGCACCAGGGCGGTGGTGCGGAGCAAGAGGGGGTAGAGTTTTTGGGGGTCCGTGCAATGGAGCCGGACCAGGTATTTATTGGGGATATCGATCAAAGCCTGGCGGGGCCAGGAATGATTTGTGGAAATGATGATGATGAGGATGATTTGATCCAGCGGCTGGAGACCTGTGACAGTCCCATGGAGGTAGAGCTTGTTCAGGCCCAAAGGAGTCTGGGGGAAGAGGTGAGTTGGTCCGAGGAGGTGGTTGGAATGACCGAGGGGACGCTCACTGTACACTGCTATTTGGAAACAGAGGCTCCAAAATTGGACAACCAGTTGGGGGAGTGTGTTGGCTCCGGGCTGGATTTGGATCTTGGAGGATCGGGAGATAGAGCTTCTGGAGATTTGGTCCCTGTAGGGAATTTGGATCAACTGCAGGGAGGGGCAGAACAACCGGTGGTAGAGGTTGTTCCCTGCAGCTGCGGGTTGGCAATGGGAATGAAAATTTGTAAAATAAAATGTAAAATAAAATTACAATGGGAACTTGATTTGGAGCAGCCATGGTTGGGATTGGTCCCCGGGCTGCGGGATTTGGACATGGAGAGGTCATGGGTGATGGCCTCGGGCAAAAGTTGCCCCTTTCAAAATTTGGGTATGCCGGCCAGCTGGGGGGCTGTGATGGCGAGATTTGGACGTGGGGTCCAGCCTTGGGTGTCGAGGTACGACCTGGGTCCCACGGGGGGTCTGGTGGAGTGTGGCGTCCCTTGTCCGTCGGGGCGCCGTCCGAGCTGGTGGCTCGGGCCGGCAGGGTCACCGGACCCTGGTGGGGGTTAAGACCTCCAGGGAGGTCCGAGGTGGTTTCTCAAGCCTGGGATGGCAAATATTGAGGACCACTAGGGGGAGGTGTTGTGGGTCGCGCTTTGGTGGTGGCACTGTGGACGGCCAACTTGGGACTGATGTGGTGTACACCCGGGCATGCGACCTGACACCCTCTCCCTGAGACTTTGGGACAACTGGCATGTGATGACCTGCCATGCCGTGTTGGTCGATGGACGCGGGTCAAACCGAATGGACAGGGATGGAGATAGCCTGCCGGACAACCATTGGGGCATCTGTGGAACGTGATGGTGTGAGTGACCTTCCACAGATGCTCCGTTATGATTTATGGACTCTCGGGTTGGGAAGAGAGCCATGGGGATGTGAATCGGGAGATGTGTAACGCGCCGAGCATATGGGCCATGCTCGGCTGGCATGTGTATGGCAAAGCATCCTTCTTTGGTGAGGTGAGTGAAATGTGACAAATGGTTGGCATGGGTAATCTGTGGGTTAGATGGAAATTTAAGGGTGGATTTTGAAATGCCATGGTGGACACTGTACAGTGACGCCATTATTGATCCAGGTGTGTAGACCAAAGTGTTGGAGGCTGTGATGAAATTAATAGGGTAGCAAGACACAGCTTTCAACTGGTTGCGGGGGCAACTGTGCTGATATTTGGGACGCGGGATGATGGGGATGTAGTTGTGTAGCCTGAGGGTCAACGTGGTGCTGTGCGTGTCCGAGGTGTGTGGACCATGTCTTCTGGGTGGGTCTCCTGGTGGAGCATGGCTGTTGACTGGACCTTGGTGTGGTCAAGTGTGGGTGAGCACTGGGGGGCTGCAGTTCTGTAGTCGGACTGGGGGATGATGGGGAGGTGCAGGGGACGTGGCTGTAGGGATGCCACGCACTGCGACCGTGCCCCCCAGGGCCGTGGTTGTGTGTGCGGTAGTGTGTGTTTTGGCAGCAAGTGCTCACCACATTGGCCAGCTGGGGCTGCTGCAGCTGTGTTCCTCGCAGGGGGGGCCGAAGGATGGATGGTGGGTCGCACCCTTATGGACACTCATGGGCCATGTTGGCGTTTTGACTGCTCACCTTGTCCCGGTGACCCTTGCACGGTAGAGGTGCAGAGCTGTCGTGGCCACAGGTAGTTGTGTAGTGATTATCACCGTTGGATGCGGATCCACATACCTGCCAGTGTAGTGGGGACAAAAGAGAAATTTGGAAGTATTTGGTAGGCCCAATGTGAAATTTTGGGATTGTGAAGGGTGGATGACACTCTTGGACCTGACCAACCTGCAACTACCTGCACTTGAGGTGAGTGTTTTGAGGAGTACTGTCCCAGGCTTCAGGATTTGCTTTGGGAAATTGGGGACATGTAATTTGGAGTTGGGAGGCGGGTGAGAGTGATGACATGGCCGGTGAGGGGATGGAATGGGAGCCACAGTGTCTTGTGGGTGGCGTATGTTTTTGTATTGTGGTTAGGTGTTTTGATGTGGTCGTGAGAGTGGAACCTGGAGAGTGAGTGATGATTATTGGAGATAATGAGGGGCGATAAATTGTGCTTTTTGGAAATGTGCTAATGGAAAGGTGTAAGGATTTAATGATTCGAACTGTGAATGGGATTTCACATTGGCAGGCCATGGCAAGCCTTGTAACACCTTTTACACCATCTATGAATTGTACTGAATTGTGCTGAGTTGTGTGGAGAATTGAATGGCAGCGGGGGAGGAAGTGTGTTTTGGGGACCATGGGTGGGGAAGGTGTGTGTGTCCGCAGGTACAGAGCAAGCTCTGAGGAGCGATGCCTGCGGGCCCCCCTCTGCGGCAATTACCCCTGGCAGCCGGTGGTAACTGGAAATTGGAGCTCGTCGGTGGAGGGTCTGGTTGGGCGCCGCGGGGTGAGGAAGTCCCCCGGTGACCCGTGTTGCTGCGCGAAAGCAGGAAGCAAAGGAGCCTGGTGTGTGTGGAGACCCTCACCGGCGAGGTAACGGCGGAAAGGGGCTGTTGGGCTGTCACGGGGCCAAGAGGTAAAGGGGGGGGGGGGGCAATGAATTTGTAAGTCGGTTGACTTGTTTTTGGGACTGCGGGCACCACAGCCTGATGCGCCCCCACCATCTTTTTGTGCGGTACCTCCCCGCTGCCTAGTTGAGGAATGCACACACACGTGAATGACATCAATGCCATGGTCCTGCAGGGGGTGTATTGGGAATAAGTGCTTTGTTGATTTTTGCAATGCCTTGATGACCTATGGAATGAGAATGAGTGGTTAAGGGGTCTGTGTAGCATGAATGTGGGCGAAATCCACCGAGCCGTGTCACTCACCTGTAACATCTGGACAGGGCCCGAGGAAATTTAGGGGGATGCATTGGGGATGGCCCCGCAGGTAAGGTCGAGTCTTGTGGCATCCACCGGGGGACGCGGTCTGTAGACCGGGGTATGTACAAAGGTTAGAGTTTTGAGTTTTGGAAAGATGGTTAAGTTTTGTGGTTAAGTTAGTGTTGTGTGTTGTTGTTTCCTCCCTCCACAGGAACAACGAAGAAGATGTACATACTTGCATGATGGTTAAGGGGTTCAGCATGTTAAGGAAGTGTAGGTAGGTAGTCCGACTCACTTCCCACAGCCCTTCCTGATTTATTTCATAGGTTAATTAAGTGTGTGACAGTAAGTGTTAAGGCTGGAATGGTAGCCCTGCGGTGAACCTTGCAGGAGCTACGGTTCCAGGGGGGGGGCTGTGTTATGAATTTGGTAATGCAACATCTAGAGCTAGGTAGATCTGAATAGGTAGGTATTCGGCTGTCGTGACAGGGACTCTACATGTAATAAGTTATTGATGTTCAGGCGGTTGTCGGGGTAAGATGTATGAGTGTGGATCTACCTGGAGATTCGAGTGTTAAATAGTGAGGGATTAAAGGTAACGCCCCTGTGAGTATCACCTAGTAATCAAACCTTTGTCCTTTATGGCACTGCAAACCACATAAACATTAGTTAGGTCCTTAGTGCAACATTAAATAATTCCCTTTCCCTGACATTGACTTCGTAATAAATGGGCACCACCAGGCCAAGAACACCGCCACAATACACCGCCACCGTTTACACCTCCAAGGCCTACAAACCTCGCCTGCGCACCTCAAAGGCCTACCAACCTCGCTGGCACGTGTTACACCAGGACCGCGGGGTCACGGACGGGAGATGTCAGGAGTCGCATGCCGCAGAGGGCGTGACCTGGGCGAGTTGGGAGGCTATGACTGGCTGAGGAGCGCGCCAATGTGACGTCATCGGCCACCAATATAGGCGACGGTCGGACGCCATTTCGGCAGTTCGAGTGGAGTCCAGAGTTGAGAGAGTTGAGTCGCAGAGTTCGTTGTTACAGTTCCGTACCAGAGTTCGTGGCAGTTGGCACAGGACACGGTTCGTTGCACAGTTCGTCGGAGTTGGCACAGGACACGGTTCGTTGAACATTCGTGACCACAGCTCGTTGCAGTTGGCAGTTGGCACTTGGTTTTGGTTGCTTCGTGCAGCCCTGCGGTGGACCGTTGGAGCAAAGGAGCTCGTGGTGTGTGTGGGCCGTTGGACCGACGAGGCCTGGTGGCGCTTGGAGGCGGACGCAGAGGGCCGTGGAACTTGGAGCGAGGTGTGCGATCAGGCCGAAAGGAGCGGTGTTGGACGGCAGCCACAAAGACGACGAAAGACCAGATAAGCCCGAATCCGCGTACATTTTGAACGACGTGACGTGTTCTTTTCGTAATTAATCTCCCTCGTTTTGTGTTTGATATCAGTCGTGTGGGGACGTCCCGATTTAGTTATTAGTATTACCGGCGCGTGTTTTTTTCACTGTTATTACTTTAAAATAATAAATCCTTATATTATTTTCTGTACATATTTGAACGCAGTTTCCTGGGTGTTTCATTTTAATAGATAAGGCTGTGGAGCTCGTTGCGTCTGGCCTCCCGCGCGTTTAACTTTGTGTTGAGCTTGAATCCGCCATTGAGTTTTCGCCTCGGGAGTGTAAAGTCTCGCAATCGGTCATCCGTGTTACCCTACGGTGTTCACCAAGGGTAGTCACGCGACAATATTTTAAAAAGTTATGGATGAGTTATGAATAAACTTGGTGGATGAGTTGGGTAGGTGACAAGAACAAGCAGATTAGATTTTGGTTCAGGTCTGAATCTAGATCCAGCCTATCAGCGAGATACAAAACGTAAACTGTTCACCAGGCGGAGGTATGCTCTCTACTGAGTGCCGTTTTAGTTTTAATTGAATTACGTACATAGTTGAACACTGTGTTGGGTAATGTGTTCTATGAGCTCTCTAGTTTTACTGCATCTGGTTTATCTTTACATTTAATTCCATCTTTATTTCCCTTTTAATCACGTTCAGTTCCTCATCGTGGTACTTCCTGAAAGGTGCTGGCCAAGAAATCAATTTGTTTTGCATAAAGTACAACGTGACAAATAGAAACAAAAACCCCGTTTTATCATCAGGCATGTTAAAAACATAAAAAGAAAAACTACAAACCTTTTCTTTCGTCTTCTCCAGGAACTGTAACGATTCACTTTTTTCTAACAGAAAAAAACAAGAGGAAACAGCCATGTATTTATATGCACAACCTGTTATTAAACATATTAGTATGCATCAAGTATATGTATATCATCCTGGTGACATCGCTGCACCTCCCTCAACATTTCCTCCTTCAAATTAAGATGATAAATTGAATTATTTGATTTAATGTGGTGTTGATAAAGCACAGGCATGATGGGCCAAATGGCCTCAAGCGTAAAAAGTTCCTCATGCATACATACATGCATACAGCGAGGGCATGGTGAAAGGTAATGCCTCCTGTTGTTTTTCTCCAAAACAGGTAAAATATTCGAAAGAAACAAAGACAGATCATACAAACATCAATCTTTATTCTACCATGGTTTATTCCCTGGTGTTGGCTTAGTGGTTAGGGTGCCGGCTTGGGATCCTAGGATCCTGGCTTCGAATCCCGGTCGATCGCTGAATTAACGCCAGGGGGGGTTGACTCAGCCTGTCATCCTTCCGAGGTCGGCAAATTGAGTACCAGCTTGCTGGGATGAATGATCACGGTGCGTACCCCGATTCAGAATAGGTACACCGTATCCCTGCGCATCGTAAAAGGTGACCAAGGGTTGGCGTCAGAAAGGGCATCTGGCCATAAAAACATTGCCTCAAACAGGGAACCATGATTGTCATGGGCCCGCAAGGCTAACCCCCGCTCTAGCAGGGAAAATGGCCTTAAAAACGATCATTCATTCATTCATTCATACTCACTACTGTCGTGGTTCACACATTTCTACCAATGTTCAAGTAGTTTTGTGACATCACAATAAAAATGTGCATCCTGCTGACTTAACCACCGCTTCTCAGCCGCCTTGACATCATCCTCTGATGAAAAATGTTCTCTACTAAGGTGTTCCTTAAGTTTGGAGAAGAGATGAAAATCTGTCAAAGCAAAGTAAAGGCTGGTGATCCTTTTTGGTGGTACCAGTAATCCATTCACCATCTCTTACTCTCAGGATCGTAATGGTGCACCCAAATCTCATCTCCAGTCAATAGTCATCCCAACTGTCACCTCCGGTCAGTCATCCCAACTGTCACCTCCGGTCAGTCATCCCAACTGTCACCTCCGGTCAGTCATCCCAACTGTCACCTCCGGTCAGTCATCCCAACTGTCACCTCCGGTCAGTCATCCCAACTGTCACCTCCGGTCAGTCATCCCAACTGTCACCTCCCACCTCCAGTGCTTCACTGCATTGACATCATGCTGCCCGCTGCCACCTTGACTAACGTAGCATTGAGACATCCAGTGTCAGAACCACAAAACTTCGCACCCAAATGGTGGGAAGAACTAATGTGTGGACTTGTGCTTCGTTTCATTTGAATATGTCCTCCTCACACAATATGCTTACCTATTTTAGAGAAAAACAATAGGAGGCAATATTTTTCATCACTTATCACACATACACACACACACACATCCCTTCATGTAACTTGCGAATCAAAATGTTTGGAGAAGCTAAAGGTGTATTTTGATATTTAGTTAGTAAACCATTTCCAGGCAATTTGTTTGTTGATCGATTAAATATTCAAACAAGCTGTAGTTTGTAAAACCTAATATCTTAACAAGCAGTTTGACTGAAATTTGGTCTTTCAGCAAATCCTTTTAAAAAAAGAAAACATTTATTGCCACATCTGACGCTATTTAAATGCTCCAATGGTGGCGAGGTGCTCCATATGGAACCGTTTGTTCGATATATGTACCTTTTCAATACCTATAAGGTCCATAATAAAATTTGTATTGGGGGTGGTGTCAAATCCAGTGACAATTGCAAATTAAGTTAGTAGGATGATTTTCAGCAGCTACAAAGCAGTTAAATACAAAGTCATAATAAATAATAATGACATTCCCAAATTCACAAAACGCTTGTTTTTCCCCTCGATTCAGACTTTTATTGTTCCAAGTAAACTTTATAGACCATAAACAGACATAACGCCCCTCACCTCCCCATACTTACCAGGGATTTGTTTGACAATCTGCAGGGCTATCTCCACGAAAGATAGCGGGTTGATTCTGAACACAAGTTCACATACGTCACAAAAAATCCTTCAATGACGTAATATCAAAGTAGAATAAATCGTAAAGGAAAACAGAACCTCACCTGTGCTCAAAATCACAAATGAAATTTTCATACAACTGTAAAAACACAAGAAGTTGTTTTTTTAAAGAGAAAGTCAACATTATGGATACGTCAGTTTAAAAGACAAATACGTAACTTTGAAAAGAGTAGCACAGTCACCATCACCATATGACAACCGAATAATCCCTGGAAAAGAACAATTAGAGGGGGAAGAGAATCTTACGTTTGGGAGGCCATCTCCGCTGGAAAAGCACGAATGCCGGACAAACTTGAGCAATCGAAGAGTCAGTTGATGCCACAGTCTGCATACAGACAAATTTCGTTCGTCACAAACGTTCCCAAAGCGAAAAACACAATCGAGGCCTACGGCCTTGACTGGCGCAAAGATGGGTCATCCGAGCCTGGAATCCCGACAGCCACAAGTTTACCGCGCCCCCCACTCAAGGCCCCATGAGTCAGCGACAGAACACTCACTTCTTATTGTACAATTCTTCGAGTGCTTGCCACTCTTCCGCCAGTTCGGCCGAGCTCTGGCTTTGTTGTTCCTTGAGGAATGCCGAAACGTCCCTCATTTTATCCAACAAATGTAACGCTGTCACTGAAATGTCCTCCCCACTCCAAGTCCAAAGGACCAAGGGCAAGAGCCAAGAGGCCAAGAGCTCAAGCAATAAATGCAAAAAAAAATTGTTGTAAAGATTAATCTATTGCAGCCAATATTATGTCGTTATTTTCATTTATATTGCTAAAATCAAATGAAAATCTATGTTTAAATAGGGACAACATTTAAACTTCAGAATCTTAAGATGGAAAATAATCGAAACCAGCATGGCTGATTTCCTACGGTTATACACCACAAAGCATATCGTACACGGGAGTTAAGCCCGAAGGGACAACCCTCGTTTGCTTTGTCACCGCGTTAAGCCCGAAACGTCAGAACATTGTTTATTAATCTACGACGCATCAACAACCACGTCCGTATTCGTTTTTATCATATACAAGGAACGCTCAGAACATGAGGAGGCCTTTTTGATTTGGCCCATCATGCCTGCTCTGTATCAATCGACTAATCTTCTTCTTCGTATTTCACCCATTGGAGGAGGAGGAAGAAGAAGCTCACCCACTTTGCGCGCGACTTGCACGCCCTGCGGCCCTGATCTTTTGCCCGCTGAAGTGTCATTGAATGAAACTCGAAGGTTCGAGGTGCTTCAGGCTTTGTTTCTCAGAGAATGCCGTCTTATCACGGTTTAGATTATTTCTTGTCGGTAAGAACATCGTCTTTGTCTGCAATTTACCTGAAAGAAAGCGCTTTTTCTGTCATATTTACTTGAATCTTGGAAAGCTGAGTGTTGCATTTCAGGCTGACGGAGACGGGTAGCTGTTCGCCCGTTTACTGCGCTCCTCTGATGTATTCATTTAAATTGTTTCCCTATGAAATAGAAGGAATTGCCGGCCTGGGGGTCCTGGTTCATTGGGTGCGTCGTGTGAAAGCGTTAGTTTGAGTGGGGGTGGGAGGGGTGCCGCATCACGGATCATACCATCATTCTGCTGTCTGCAATTAGATGAACCAGTACACCCACACCCCACAAGAGCGGCAGGAAGGATCATGCTATTATCCCCTCTGGGGTATATAAGATGACTAGATCGAGGCTCTGGTTCATTATTCTTTGGTGGATGGGATAAGCATAGAAGGCCTTGTAGGAGCTGGGGCTCCCACGTCGATCGGAAGAATGGACGCGACAAAAAGCTAGAATTCATCCGAGTTGCTTTAATGAAATCAAACACTCAGGCACTCTGAAAACCCGTTTATCGGTCAGCAATATATATCTATTCTCCCAGGGGGTTTGCCCAGGCCCGGCGCCAGGGGGCGTGGCCCAGCGTCCTGGCTGCGGCCTGGCAAGTTGAGGGCGAGCCTGCCCGGGCATGCCCGGGCGTCCCGACCGAGGCCTGGCAAGTTGAGCGCGGGCCTGCCCGGGCGTCCTGGACGAGCCCGGCATGGTGATCGCTCCGCGTCCTTGATAGGTGCAAGGCGATTGTGAAAACCCAGCGGCAGCCGCTACACACGTCCCCCCAGAATCGACTTGCACCGGCAGGGTCAATTTGAGGGGGGTCCTGATGACCCGGCCGAAGCGACCCCTGGCGGGTCGTGGGAGGGGGTCCGGTGAGGTGGTGGGCGGTCGAGTGGGGGGCACCGTGGACGGGGGGCGGCCTCGCCGCGGCGGAAGGGCCACCCGTGGTGGGTGGTCGACGTCCACGTGCGCCGGCTTGAGGCGGTCCACTGCAATCCGGTCCGACCTGCCGCCGATGTCGATGACGAACGACTTGTCGTCCCGTCGCAGCACCCGGAAGGGCCCGTCGTACGGCGGCTGGAGAGGCCACCGATGTGCGTCGTGACGCACAAAAACATACTCCGCTGTGTGGAGTGCTGGGGGGACGTAGGACTGGGGGTCACCGTGGTGGGATGTTGGCATGGGGGCAAACCGTCGGGCGGCCTCCTGGAGGTCCGAGCGCTGGTGAGCTGCGGACCAGGGACTGGTAGCGTCGGGCACGAATTCGCCCGGGACGCGTAGCACCTGGCCATAGACAAGCTCGGCGGTGGATGCCTGGAGGTCCTCCTTGGGGGCCGTGCGAAGGCCCCAAAAGGACCCACGGCAGCCGGTCGGCCCAACCGCCGTCTTGAAGGCCGGCCATGAGCGCGGCCTTCATGGAGCGGTGGAAACGCTCGCACAACCCGTTTGCTTGGGGGTGGTAGGCCGTAGTACGGTGGAGCTTGACCCCCAGGTTGCGGGCGACCGCGCCCCACAGCTCGGAGGTGAACTGTGGTCCGCGGTCTGACGAGATGTCCGCCGGTGCGCCGAAGCGGGCGACCCAGGTGGCGATGAAAGCCTGCGCCACGTCGGCGGTGGTGGTGGAGACGAGGGGAACGGCCTCCGGCCACCTGGTGGTCCTGTCCACCATGGTGAGCAGGTGTGTGAACCCTCGTGACGGGGGGAGGGGGCCCACCAGATCCACGTTGACGTGGTCGAAACGTCGTTCGGGCACGGTGAAAGGTGCCAGCGGGGCCTGGGTGTGTCGGTGGACCTTGGCCCGTTGGCAGGCCGTGCAGGTGCTGGTCCAATCGCGGACGTCCCGACGAAGGCCGTGCCAGACGAAACGCGCCGACACCAGCTTCTGGGAAGCTTTCCGGCCCGGGTGGGAAAGGCCGTGGAGGGAGGCGAAGATGCAGCGTTGCCAGGTGACGGGCACGATGGGGCGAGGCTGGCCTTGGGAGACGTCGCAGAGCAGGACAGTGTCCGCGCAGGGGATGTCGGCCAGGCGGAGGCCCGTGTCCGCCGCCCGGAGGGCTTGCACCGTGGTGTCGGTGGTTTGGTCCGCCGCCATAAGCGCAAAATCCACGCCCAGGTGGACCGCGTTCGCGCTGGCCCGGGAAAGACAGTCGGCCACGGCGTTGTTTTTGCCGGCGACGTGCCGGATGTCCGTGGTAAACTCCGACACGGCGGAGAGGTGGCGCTGTTGGCGGGCCGACCATGGCTCCGTGACCTTGGCCATGGCGTAAACCAACGGCTTGTGGTCGACGAACGCCGTGAAAGGTCGGCCCTCCAGGAGGTGGCGGAAATGGCGGACGGCCAGGTGTACACTGAGGAGCTCCCGGTCAAACGTGCTGTATTTGAGCTCGTTCGGCCAGAGCTGCCGGCTGAAAAAAGCGAGTGGCTGCCAAACCCCGTTCACCCATTGCTCATGTACGGCGCCCACCGCGTAGTCGGAGGCATCCGTGGTGAGGGCGATGGGAGCGTTGAGCACCGGGTGAGCGAGCAGTGTTGCGTCGGCGAGGGCCCGCTTTGAGCGTTGGAAGGCCGCATCCATTGCTGCGGACCAGGCGATGTCGTGCTTGGCCGGCTTGCCCCGGAGGGCTTCGTAGAGGGGCCGCATGAGTTGAGCCGCGCGGGGCACGAAGCGGTGATAAAAATTCACCATTCCCAGGAATTCCTGCAGGGCCTTTATGGTGCGGGGACGCGGGAACGTGGTGATGGCCTCGACCTTGGTGGGCAGCGGCACGGCCCCGTTCTTGGTGATGTGGTGGCCCAAAAAATCAACGGCCGTCGTGCCGAAGTGGCATTTGGCCGGGTTGACGATGAGGCCGTGCTCGCTGAGGCGCCCGAACAGTGTTCGGAGGTGGAGGAGGTGCTCGGCCCGGGACGTGCTGGCGACGAGGGTTTCGTCCAGGTAAACGAAAAGGAACGGCAGGTCACGCAGCACGCCGTCCATCAAGCGCTGGAACGCCTGAGCCGCGTTCTTGAGACCAAACGGCATCCGCAAGAATTCGAATAAGCCGAACGGCGTGATGACTGCCGTTTTAGGGACGTCGGCCGCCCTGACAGGTACCTGGTGATATCCCCGTATGAGATCAATTTTTGAAAAAATGACCCGTCCCGCCAGACGGGCGGAGAAGTCTTGGATATGCGGGATCGGGTACCTGTCGGGGGTGGTAGCGTCATTGAGACGGCGGTAGTCGCCACACGGGCGCCATCCACCCCCCGGCTTTGGCACGATGTGCAGTGGTGAGGCCCACGCGCTATCGGAGCGCCGCACGATGCCGAGGTGCTCCAACGCGTCGAATTCGGCCTTCGCTACGGCGAGCTTGGCTGGGTCGAGGCGGCGGGCCCTGGCATAGACCGGCGGGCCCGTGGTTGGTATGTGGTGCTCGATCCCATGCCGTACTGCGACGGCCGAAAACGTCGGCCGCGTGAGGGCCGGGAACTCCGTGAGCAGGCGAGCAAACTCGTTCGCCGCCGGGACGGTGCATGCCAGCTCGGTCGGCGCGGAGCTGCTCAATGTGCATACCAGGGAGCTGAAGGTTTCAGCGTTGATTAAACGACGCCGTTGGACGTCCACCAGCAGTCCGTGTGCGCAGAGGAAGTCGGCGCCTAGCAGAGCCATGGGCACGTTGGCGGTTACAAACGTCCAAGCAAAGCGTTGGCCGCCGAAGCAGAGGGTGACGTTGCGCGGGCCGAAGGTGCGGATAGTCGATCCGTTGGCCGCAACCAAGGAGGGGCCGCAAACCGCGGATTGCCTGTCCTGGTCAGAGGCGGGTATGACGCTCAGTTGGGCGCCGGTGTCGCACAGGAAGCGCCGTCCGGACGCTTTATCCGTGATGAACAGTAAGTTGCCCGTGTGGCCGGCGCTCATGGCTGGTAATGAACGCCGGCCCGGCCGTTTCCCGGCCTGCCGAAGGTGCACGGGGGTCGGCATGTTCGGGCCTTCTGTCCGAACCTGGCATGATAGTAACACCACGCTTGGTCAGGTGGAGGCCTCGGTCGTCGTGCTGGAGGTGGTCGGCTCGGTAGAGCGACCGCCAATTGCGTCGGCAGTTCGGCCGTCGACCGTGCCGGGTGCTCGGGCGCCATGGGTGTTGCGTCGGACGGCGGTGGGTCCCATGTCGCCGCTGCGATGCGCTGTCCTGCGGCGGAGATCTTGTCGGCTTCTCTGGCAAGGGCCCGGGGATCTGTGATCGTCGTGCTTGCCAGGGCGAAGCGTACCGGGTTAGGCAGCTGACGGAAGAACAGCTCCCGGAACAGGAATGCCGGAGAGTGCTCGCCGAGCAGTGAAAGCATGTAGTCCATTCGCTCGGAAGGGCGCATGTCGCCGAGCTCAGGCAGTTCGAGCAGGCGCCGTGCGCGTTCCGCCGATGGGAGGGCGAAAGCATCGAGGAGCAGCTTCTTAATCGCGCCGTATTTGTCAGCGGCTGGCGGGCTTTCGAGGAGGCTCAGGGCGCGGGCCGCGGTAGCCGACCCGAGCGCAGCTACCACATGGTGGAAGCGGGTGTCGTCGGCCGTGATGCCTCGCAGGGCGAACAGGGACTCCGCCTGTGCGAACCAAACCGCCGCGTGAGCCTCCCAGAAGGTAGGCAGTTTAAGGGCGACTGCCGTGTCCATGTCGATAGGTCACCAATGTAGGAGCTGGGGCTCCCACGTCGATCGGAAGAATGGACGCGACAAAAAGCTAGAATTCATCCGAGTTGCTTTAATCAAATCAAACACTCAGGCACTCTGAAAACCCGTTTATCGGTCAGCAATATATATCTATTCTCCCAGGGGGTTTGCCCAGGCCCGGCGCCAGGGGGCGTGGCCCAGCGTCCTGGCTGCGGCCTGGCAAGTTGAGGGCGAGCCTGCCCGGGCATGCCCGGGCATGCCCGGGCGTCCCGACCGAGGCCTGGCAAGTTGAGCGCGGGCCTGCCCGGGCGTCCTGGACGAGCCCGGCATGGTGATCGCTCCGCGTCCTTGATAGGTGCAAGGCGATTGTGAAAACCCAGCGGCAGCCGCTACAGCCTCAATAATGTTGGGATTCCTCCAGATATCTTTTGGTTTCGTGTTAAACAGCAGTAGTTTAGTGGAGAGTAAGGCAGGATGCATAAAAAACTAGAATCCGGGCACTCGGTAGAGCGCATACCTTCGCCGCAGCTACTGTTCTGTACTTGGCATGGGAGTGTATGCGATGTGAAACTTTATGTGAAATGCGATCGATTTTTAAAAATCAGAATTTGAGCAAATCTGTTTCATTCGTCTGTTAATATGCCTCCCCGATTGACAAATCTGCAATTTGAATTTCATTTGAGGTTGAAATGATTGCGGGAGATCGCGTTATAGTGATGACGTCTTGGATGGACATCCTCTTCTTCAGTCGCTCATAACTTTGAGTGAAATACGATCGAGTTAAAAATAGTCAGAATTTGAGCAAATCTGTTTCATTCGTTTGTTAATATGCCTCATCTCTTGACAAATCTGCAATTATAATTTTTTTTGAGGTTGAAATGATCGCGGGAGATCGCGTTATAGTGATGACGTCCTGGATGGACATCTTCTTCTTCAGTCGCTCATAACTTTGAGTGAAATACGATCGAGTTAAAAATAGTCAGAATTTGAGCAAATCTGTTTCCCAAAATCTAATCAAATGTGTCCCGTATAATAACCAATCATCCCACCAAATTTCATGCAATTCGGTTGAATACTTTTTGAGTTATGCGATTAACATACACACACACAGACATACAAATAAATACACAGCGATCAAAACATAACCTTCCGCTTTTGCGAAGGTAATAATGTGTGCATACAATACACAGCACATGATATCACACAAAATAAAACACAATATGCCAAAGCAAAAGCAAAACCAAAGCTAAGCATGTGTATAAATCAAAATCGTTCCTGTGTACGTGCAAATTGCAACACATGCACGTTTGTGCGCATGTACATTGTACAGTATGTGTGCGTCACTGTCACCGTGACAGTGACAGTGTCAGTGTCACCATGACAGTGACAGTGTCAGTGTCACCGTCCTCATCTTTCAAACCCCTCCCCCCGCCCCCGCCCCCCCCCCTTCCTTCCACTTGCGTCTGCCAAATCTCAAGCTCCCCTCCCACATGAGTCTGCCAAATCTTTGGCCCTCCTCCCACTCGAGTCCACCAAATCTCAGACCCCCCTCACTGTGTGCACATGCGTCGTGGCCTCGACAGGTTAGAGTCAGCAAGAGCATCAAACCAGGTGCGCGTCCCCCTCGCCCCACCAAGCCACCCACAAAGCTGTTGCATCAGGGACGTTACTGGGTCTCGCAGAGCTTGGTTCCCTGCAGGCATAGCATGGCGTAAAGGGAGTTACCAAATCCCAAGTTTTCGCTTTCAGCATGATGAGGTCGGAGAAATCCTCCAAGCTGCCATGTCAGTCCCAGACGATCCATGCAATATCGGGCGCCACGTGTACAGCCCTCCCCATCAAAGCCACCATGCACTCCAAAGCCGTCGCATATGGCACGAGCCCTCGATCTCACCTCGTTCTCACATCTTCAACGGACGGAGCTCTACAGGATGAGGTTCGTCAAAGCCTGGGCCTTCCCACCCAGCAGCATGGGGCCCACAAGTCCCACTAAGCTCCAGAACCAGGCCACCCAAATGCACGTCGATCGGCACGAAACTGACCATCTCATCCCATGAAACCTGCCGTTTTCAAGTCAGTCTTTGCTGTCTTCGAAAATATTTATTCGACACAGCTCCTGGTCCTCTCCATCCCAGACGAGAGGGAGGTGGCACGATCGGCAAGTCATGCCGCCACCATTGTGTGTTTGTGTGTGTGTGTGCATGGATTCGTGTGAGTGTGCGAACCCTTTCACCATTTGAGCTTTTGTTGTCAAATTTTAAAACAAGCCCTTATCATGAGAATATTGTAGAACACTATTCAAGAATTAGGTCACAATGTCAGAGCAAAGTCACAGTTAGTAGAAATATGCCTTATTAGCCCTTCCCCTGTGCATCAGCACGAGAAGGCCGGATTTTATCTCTTCCGCGTTTCTTTACTTATTCACCATTTTAGCTTTTTGTCATGACATTTTCAACAAACTTTAATTTCGAAAATGTGGAGAACACTAATTAATAAATTGCACTTTTTTTTTTAGCTGTTGTTTTTGTTTTAGTTTGAAGTTTAGTTCACATATAAAAGCGGATGTGGGCAGGCTTTGTATATTGAGATGCTTTCTATTCTTTTATGGGAATAGGTTTTTGATCTGGTGACATGTTTCATTTTACAGGTTTCGTTGGAATTGAAAGCCTTTCTGCATCATTTGAGGCTTCCATTGCCACAGCTGCAAGAAATAGAATATGAGAAACTGCCTGAAAGCTGTTACAGAAAACCATGGCTTGAAGGTACACATAAATGGAGTTTATATCATCAGTGAATTATCTTTTGTGGCTCTGGGAATCTTGCACATTCTAAGGAACTAGAATTACTAGAGATATAAAAGAAAAGTCTTACATTTGGTGATGAGAATGCTTGTTATGTTTCCACTTTTATTGTGCTCCAATTTTCCTCTTCTGAGTGATGTTGATAGAATTCAAGGAAGTGGAAGCACAAGTTTTTCCGGTAACCCCCTCCTGGTTAAACTTACAAAAGCCTGGCTGATTGCACACCTCAACTCCTTCGTTCCTTGCTTATCCTGTCTACGGAAACACCTTCCAGAGGCCATTCTTTCCCACCCTTCCCGCTTCAAGCAGACAGACAAACACCAAACTGCTGCCCAATCACCAATCTCTGATATATAGCAAGCAGTGTGACCTGCTGTCAAGGCATGTCCAAGAAGACCCGACCACTTGCTCCCCACAATTTTAGGCAGGAATTTGTAATTAATTCCGAGTGCTCGCAATAGCTTGCCTGCTCTTCACTGAAGACACCATGGGATCTTTAAGTCCACCAAAACCAGTGCCAGAATCATGGATACCCACTCTTTGATGCCTCACCCGCATGTGACAGTTTATAGCTGCGTTGAGATTCAAACTCTGGATAGACATCTCAGAGGTGCATGCGTTTACCTCAAAACTGTCCTAGCCTGTGAAAAAACTATTACTGTGTAATAATTCCTTCAGTGTGTCGGACAAGAAAGGATTAAAATATTGTCATTTTGTGATCATTTTCAAGCTGAAACCTCTAATTACTATTTTTTATTTATTCACACTATAGCCTAGAGGTGTGCACACTCACCTCTGACGTATTTTGTCTGGGTTTGAATCTCTGGCCCAGGTCAAAACTGTTACCCTGATGTTTTACCGGTCGGGCAATGCTTTGTGCTCCTGACAGTGCGTCTCCTAAAATCATTTCTCTTTGTGTTCTACTCCCAGGCCCTTTATAAATAGCCCACAAAGCAGTCATCTGCTTCATGTAACTGCATGCCAATTGCTATCGTTAGTTTACATAGAAATGTGCAGCATATCTTTTACTTGTAATTTCTCTGTTTTGTTTATGAAAATTCCCAACACCTTTGTGCATAACTCAACAAGCATACCTACTATCATCATAATATATTTTGTATCATTAAACGGTTATTTTCTGTAGATCCATGAAATGTCGATATCTTTGATGTTATTTTGTGATTTCAAACTCAATTTGTTGTGCTATATTACATGTGCATTCATCATTTCTAGGTGGACAATATACTCCCACAATTGATTAAGTCGATGCTGATTTAATCAATACAGGGACAGATAGGGGGAATAATTTGTGCTCATTACCTGACCTTGGCTATGCCCAGCAAATAGGGAAACTTGGTGGGAATTGGCCAAACCATTTTCAAATTATGTCGTTATATGTGTCATTATGACGGGTTGGAGACTTAGGACTCGAGACTCAGAGACTTAGACTTAAGGCTGAGAGAAGGAACAACTGATATATTTATTTGGACTCGTTATACACAAGCTTGCGGAAAACAGGATGTCGCAAGAAGCTCACAAATGACCAACTCTACAACATAATACTCTAAAAAGGTTCAATCAGGGCTTCATTATATATATGAAATATAGAGGTGTGGTTTAACATCATCAGGACAGGGGACAAGGGGTGGACTCATATGGCCCCCACCATAGTCCCTTCCTGTTATTCAGTTAGTTAAGGAAGTTTGAGGCCAGGCAAGGGTTATGCCCTAATAAGCCTATGGCCAGCTGTATGAGGTAACATTTTGACAACATAATCATTGAAGCTTGAAGGGACAATCACTGAGGCTTGAAGGGAAAGTACAAGGAGATAAGGAGTGGACAGCCATGAATCTGTCAACAAGGAGAATATTGAGAACTTTGGAGTGGGGGAGTATAACAGCTGCTGCCGAGACCATAGTATGAGAAATGAGGACACAAGCTGGATTTCGACATTAAAAAGAGAACATGCCATCATCGGGGCATAAAGTCACACAAAATATATAATCCTTAAAAGGCTTTACAAACAAAGTAATGCAACATAAGTCCTTTGGTTGGGAAAGTATAGAGGGAGTGAACAGTCATAAATGTGCCAACAGGAAGGAGATTGGCAAAAGCCTCACTGGAAGGCTAGAAAGATAACGGTTGCGACCGAGGCCATGAGCAAAGGGGAATCGTTGGATTTCCACAGAGTACAAAGCATATATCTCCTTATAAGGGTTTAACAAGCTTTCAAAGGATAAGAAAGGAATAAAAGTATAAAAAATATTAAAGAGAATACTGCAAGTAACCACAACAAAACATAATTGGTTATACTTGCATATAACAATTCGCAAAACGGAACAACATTGGTTATACTTGGTAATTAGTCAAACAGTAAGAGAGCACAAAGGGGGAGGGGGATCTCAAGCCCCACAATTATATGTCGTTATATGTCATTATGTGTCATTATATGTGTCGTTATATGTGTCGTTATATGGGGTAGCCTGGTGTTGGCTTCGCGGTTAGGGTGCAGGCTTCTTTTTTTTTTTCTTTTTTTTTTTTTTGTATACTGAATCGAGGCTCGTGAAAGAGCTAACATTTACTTCACAAACAAATCGACCAGACAAACAAAATACACAAAAAGAGGGAGCGGAAGACAAGATGGGGAGAAAAGGGGAAGCACACAAACACAACATCCGAGAGCAGGGAGATGTGTGGAAGGGAGAGGGCCCCGGGGGAAGAGGCATGGGAAGGGGGGGGGGAGGGAGAAGTATAAGGCACAAGGACACCAAGGACTTCCAGGACAGAAGTTGGTATTTCAAAAAGGGGAATTGGGGTGAAATTAGCGGGGGTAGAAAAGATCAAGGTTTTGGATGGGGGAAGATAAGAGATGGTGGTGAACAGCTGTTTTAAAGACTTGGAGGGTGGAGTGGGATTGAAGAGAGTGAGGGAGTTTGTTCCAGAGGTGGGAGAAAAGAGGAATGAAGGAGTGAAGGTGAGCAGAGAGTCTTGATTTTGGCAGTTTAACCAAAAGAGGGTTGCAGGCAGATCTTGTGCGACCTGTAGGAATATTTGCGGGACAGAGCCCAGAGAGAGCTGGGGGGGCAAGGCCAGAGAGGAGTCGGTAGAAGACGGAAAGACCACCAACCTGCCTGCGGTGAGTGAGTGAGAGGCCCTTGGAGTTAGCTTCATCGCGGGAGATTCCAATGATTCTGAATGCTTTGGTTTCAACAGCGCGAAGGCGAGCTAGGTGTGAGGCAGGAGCACCAGCCCAAAGGGGAGAGCAGTATTCCATTGAGCTGCGGATGAAAGCCTTGTATGTGGTGAGGAGCTCAGTTGTTCCAAGGAAGGAATTCGCACGACGGAGGATGCCCAGTCGGCGACTGGCTTTGGAGGCCAGATTTGAAATGTGGTTTTTCCAGGAAAGATCATGGGAGATAGTGAGACCCAAAAACTTGAGTGACAGAACTTCTTGGAGAGGATTATTCAGAAAGTGGATGGGAGCGTTGTCCAGTCGGTCTTTTCGGAGAGACATCGTAAGAGTGTGAGATTTGTCAGGATTGAAAGACATGTTCCACTTGTTTGCCCAGTCTGTGATTTTGT
This sequence comes from Myxine glutinosa, assembly GCF_964187855.1. Taxonomy (NCBI): domain Eukaryota; kingdom Metazoa; phylum Chordata; class Myxini; order Myxiniformes; family Myxinidae; genus Myxine; species Myxine glutinosa. The sequence goes on from NC_136268.1 coordinate 92,682,272, forward strand.
CAAGGTCTGCAGAGAGTGAGGAGGCTGCAGACTGCCGATCTGAGGGATGAAGAATGGAGCGACAGAGAGTAGAGTCGTCAGCAAAGAGATAGAGAGGATTTTCAAGAGAGTCAGAGAGATCATTGATGAAGACCAGAAAAAGCACAGGGCCCAGAACACTGCCTTGGGGAACTCCAGCCTGAACAGGAAGAGGAGATGAGAGAAACCCATTCAGGGCCACACGTTGACTACGACTAGAGAGGAGGTCCGCCAGCCATGCGTGGAGATTTCCATGGATACCAAAAGAGGAGAGTTTGGTGAGCAGAGCGGGGTGCCAGACTGTATCGAAGGCACGTGATATGTCAAGGGAGACTGCTCTAATTTCCTGTTTGGCATTGAGGACCTCCATCCATTGTTGAGAAAGCAGAAGCAGCATGTCCAGAGTGGAGTGTCCAGGTCTGAAACCAAATTGATGATCAGAGATCAAGCCATTGGAGAAGAGGAAAGATTTCATATCTGAAGCAATGATGGATTCCATGACCTTGCTGATAATTGGGAGAAGGCTGATTGGTCTGTAGTTGCTGGGATCTGTTTTTGCACCTTTTTTGTGCAAAGCGGTGATGTTGGCAGATTTCCAAGCAGATGGAAGATGACCTTGAGCAAAAGAGAGGGTGAAGAGAACAGAGAGAGGGAGTGAAAGAGTGGAAGAACATGATTTTAGGACCCGTGGGCTGATGCCGTCAGGTCCAGTTGCAGAATCAGAGTCGAGGGTTGACAGACACTTTTCCACCTTGTCAGGAGGAAAGGACACAGAGTCCAGGAGCAGCTGGGTACGACTGGGTACGGTGGGTACAGAGAGGGATGGGTTTGGGACACAAGATTTAGAGGCAAACACAGAGTTGAGGCATTCGGCTTTTTCACGTGCGGAGTCAGCCGTGTGGCCATTTAAGGTGAGGGAGGGGATGGAGGGGGAACAAACACCAGAAACAGATTTTACCAGACGCCACCAGGGTTTGGAAGAGGGAGACAGATAAGAGAGTTCGGTCCTGAGGACGGAGAGATATTGTTTCCTGGCTCTCCTGAGGGTGGACACAAACTTGTTTCGGGCTTTGTGAAAGGAAATGAGATTTCCTTCCGTTGGATTTGCTTTCCAGGAGACAAAAGCAAGTTGTTTCTGGGCAATAGCCTCACCACAAGATTCCGTGTACCATGGACGGGAGGAAGGGTATGACAACTGAAGACTGAAGACTGAAGAAGACTGATGACTGAAGACGAGAAGGGATAAAACTGTGCATGAGAGAGAGCAATTTACTTTGGAAGAATTCCCAGGATGAGTTGATGTCAGAGGCAGTAGAGATGGGAGACCAGTCCAGATGATTGATGGCTGCTTGAAGACCGTGCCAGTTGGCCTGAGTGAAATGCCAGACTCGTCGACGCTGAGGAGGCTCTCTGAAAATGGTCAGAGAGATGTCCACTTTAACAAGCACATGATCAGAAGAGCCGGTTTTTGTTGGGAAAGCTTGGGATCCTAGGATCCTGAGTTTGAATCCCGGTCGATCGCTGAATTAACGCCAGGGGGGTTGACTCAGCCTGTCATCCTTCCGAGGTCGGCAAATTGAGTACCAGCTTGCTGGGATGAATGATCCCGGTGTGTACCCCGATTTAGAATAGGTGCACCGTATCCCTGCGCATCGTAAGAGGCTACTAAGGGTTGGCGTCACGGAGGGCATCCGGCCATAAAAACATTGCCTCAAACAGGGAACCATGATGGGCATGAGGCCCGCAAGGCTAACCCCCGCTCTAGTGGGGAAAATGGCCTTAAAACGATCATTCATTCATTCATTCATTCATATGTCTCGTTATACACAACTGGTCAAATGTTTTACAAAACCTAAATTTTTCCAGTTTTTATTGAAATTTATGCAGTTTAATGTCTCAATGTATTCTGAAATTAAGGATAGAACAAATACACGTTTGGAGATGAAAAAGAAATCATAGAATGATTTTGTTTAACTAAATTTAATTTAAACTTTTGACTCAGCAAAGTAGCCACCTTTTGAAGATATAACCGCCAAACACACTCGTGGCATTCTTTCTACAATGGAAATCAAATATTGTTCAGGAAGTTCTTCCCAACACTGTTGCAGAAGTTCCCACAAATGTGTTGCACTTGTAGGTTGCTTTGCTTTCACCCTTCTGTCCAGTTCATCCCAAACCAGCTCGATGGGGTTTAAGTCTGGAGACTGTGCTGGCCATGCCATGATTTGAAGCCTACCGTCTTGTTCTTTTCCTCGAAGGTAGTTTTGACATTGCCTGGAGGTGTGTTTAGGGTCATTATCTTGCTGTGGGATGAACCCCTGACCAACTAGGCGTATACCAGAGGGTATTGTATGGCGCTGCAAAATGCTGTGGTAGCCCTTTTGGTTCAGAGTGCCAGTAACTCTGTACAAGTCGCCGACTCTGGATCCAGCAAAAGAGCCCCAGACCATCACACTTCCTCCTCCAGGTTTGACAGTTGGTGACACACACTGAGGAACCATCCTTTTGCCTACTCGACGGTGTACAAAAACCCTGCGTGATGAACCAAAGATTTCAAATTTTGATTCATCGGTCCATAAGACCTTCCAGTCCTCAGTAGTCCACTGGCGGTGCTTCATGGCCCAGGCAAGCCTTTTTTCTTATTTTGCCATCTTAGCAATGGCTTTCTTACTGCCACTCAACCTGTCAAACCTGCAGCTCGAAGTCTTCTCTTCACAGTTGAAACTGAGACTTGCTTACTTCGACCAGTGTTAAGCTGTGCTTGAAGCTGCTGTCCTGTGAGCCGCCTATCACGCAAGCTGTTGACTCTCAGAAACTTGTCTTCTGATTCTGCTGTGGCTTTGGGTCTGCCAGACCTCTTCCTGTCAGAGTTTCCTCCAGTTTCCAAGTGCCTTTTGATGGTGTAGGAAACTGTACTCACTGACATCTTGGCTTTCTTTGCAATTTCTCTAAAGGAAAGACCTACACTTTTAAGGGTTACAATGGTCTGTCTGTCTTCCTTTGTTAATTGCCTTTTTCTCGCCATTATGATAGCAATATACTACTTCCTGCAGTGCAATATTGTCCAAATAATGCTTCAGAGGATGTAATAACAGTCTGTTCCAATACTGCATTTATACAGACAGGGGGTTTGTAATCAAGTAATCAGCAGAGGTTGGGACACCTGTAGGAATTGTTTGCATCAACTTTCAAGGCTTAATTTACTTACATTGCTGCAGAACAGCTGTAAGTTGTTAACCCATTACTTGTTCCCTGAAGAAGGCCTTTTTTACAATATAACTGTGCAATTTACATTATTTTCCCGTTTTTGCGAACCTAAACTTTTTTGTTTACCTCGAGCAGTTTACTGCTTACCTTTGTACCATTTCAGGTTATTCACTGGACTTGAATTGCTTAAATTTCAATAAAAACTGGAAAAATTGAGGTGTTCTAAAACTTTAGACCGAGAGTGTACATGTCGTTATATGTCATTATGTCATGATGTGTTGTTATATGTGTTGTTATATGTCGTTATATGTGTCAATATATGTCAGCTCTTTCACGAGCCTCGATCCAGTATACAAAAAAACAAACAAAAAAAAAACGTGGTTATAGGTGTGATTATATGTCGTTAGATGTTATATGTCTTTATATATGTGTTAATATGTTGATTCATGGCCTTATATCTTTCTTCTTATTATAATACAACACAACAACAACATGCATTTTAAAGGCCATTTTCCCTGCTAGAGCGGGGGTTAGCCTTGCGGTCCCCATGACAATCTTCTCCATTTTGCCCTATTTTCTGCATCTCTCCTTGTTAACCCCCTTGCCCGCATTTCTTCTTCCACCATCTTTAGCCAAGTCTTTCTCGGTCTTCCCCGTCCTCTGCTTCCTTCTACATTCATTTCCATCACTCTTCTCAACCAGTCACTTTCATCCTTCCTCAACACATGACCAAACCATCTCAACCTGTTCCTCTTCACAGCATCAATCACAGGCTCTATTCCCATCATCTTTCGCAATTCATCATTTGTCTTCCTCTCTCTCAACAATACTCCGCACATCCGTCGAACCATTCGCATTTCCACCCTTTCCAACCTTCGTTGCTGCTCTACGTTCATTACCCATGTCTCGCTCCCATAAATCATAACACTTCTCACACATGCAGCATACACCTTTCCCTTCAGCTTCAACGACACTCCCCTCATCATCAGCACGCCACTCAGTTCCCGAAACTTCTTCCATGCACATCTCACTCGAGCAACCGTTGCCGAGTCTGATCCACCTTCTCCATTCAGCATGTCTCCGAGGTAGCAAAATGTTTTCACATCTTCCAGGATCTTCTTATTATAATAGAGCAAACATATATGGTTATGAATGGACAGTGCCTTCAGAAAGTATTCACACCATTTGACCTTTTTCACCTGTTGTTTTACAGCCTGAATTTATAAATTATAATGGATTAAATAGAGATTTTGTTTTGGTCACTGATCTACACATAATACCCCATAATGTCTTAGTTGAATTTTTTTTTTTTTTTTTACAAATTCATCAACAATGAAATACAGAAATATTGACTGAAATACAGTCAATACGTATTCAACCTTTGCTTAACACTCCAAATTGAGCTCGAGTGCATCAAATTTCCTTTGATCATCCTTTATATATCTCTACAACTTGATTGGAGTCCACCTTTGGTCAATTCAATTGATTGGAAATGATTCAGAAAGAAACATACCTTTCTAAATAAAAAATATGGAACTGCCCAGACTCTTCCTAGAGCTGGCCATCCAACCAAACTGAGCAACTGGGCAAGAAGGACCTTGGTCAAGTTGGTGACCAAGAAGCCAATGACCACTCTGACAGAACTACAGATTTCTTTGGCTGATATGGGAGAACCTGCCAGAAGGACAACAGTCTCTACAGCACTTCACAAATGTAGGCTTTGTTGGAGAGTGGCCAGATGGAAGCCACTCCTGAGAGAAAAAAAACCCCCTGACAGCATGCCTGGAGTTTACAAAAAGGCAGGTGAAAGACTATGAGAACATGAGGCAAAAGATTATGTTGTCTGATGGAATGCAAAGTGCTACATCTGACAGAAACCAAGCACAGCTCATCACCCATTTAACACCATCCCTACCGTGAAGCAAGGTGGTGGCAGCATCATTCAATGGGGATGCTTTTCAGCAGCAGGAACTGAGAGACTTGTAAGGCTAGAGGGAACCATGAATGGAGTCAAATATAGGCAAATCCTTGAGGAGAACCTGCTTCAGAGTGCAACACACCTTAGAATGTGGCGAAGATTTATGTTTCAACAGGACATTGACCCCAAGCATACAGTAAAAGCAAAACTGAATGGCTTCAGAACAAGGGCGTTAAAGTCCTTGAGTGGCCCAGCCAAGGCCCAGACTTCAATCCCATTGAGAATATGTGGAACGCCTTGAAAATTGCTGTTCACAGCCACCCCCTATCCAATTTGACAGATCTTGAACAAATCTGCAAGGAAGAATGGGAGAAACTCCCCAAACCCAGATGTGCAAAGCTGATGCAGACATACCCAAAAAGACTCGAAGCTGTAATCACTGCTAAAGGCGCTTCTACGAAGTATTGACCATGGAGGTTGAATACTTATATAAATTTGATATTTTCTGTATTTCATTTTTAATTATTTTGTAAAAATTTGTAAAAAATTAATAAAACCAATTTGACATTATGGAGTATTATGTGCAGATCAGTGACAAAGGTGTAATTCAATGTAATGCATTTTAAATTCAGGCTGTAGCATAAAATGTGAAGAAACAAGGGGTGTGAATACTTTCAGAAGGCACTGCATGTATGTATATTTGTGACCAAAACATCGTTTTCTTCTTCAAATATATATTGTTGCGAATATGGGATTTGGCCTCCATATCCGCTTGTAAATATTCCCCTATTTCCCCAATACTCCCCAACTATCCCCAATCCCCCATTCCCTAGTCCCATTGTCTGTAAACAACACTCTGTAGAACCGACCTTCCCCTTTTTCCCCCATTAAATGTCGTGCCCAGGTCCACCGCATCTCACGTAGACAACTTTCGGACATCTTGCTAGTTATTCTTAGTCTATGTCAGTTAAGGACTCGTTTCCATTAATTCTGACTCTTCGTTGCACCAGAATGTGATTATATGGCACCAGTAGTGAGTTTAGGACCTTCCCATACCTCCTCCCATCTTCTTCCCCAAACAACAACTACAACAACAACTACAACAACTACAACAACTACAACAACGGCGCGCGCGGGGAGTGTGCGTCCTCACTCCGGCTCGGTTAGCCGCCATTACCCATGTGCACCGACGGGGTTACCACGAAGGGGCTGCCTGTCGGCCCCTCGTCAAGGGCGGAGCCGGTAACCCCCGCACCCAATGAGAAGCAACGGGCCGATTCCATCTGGGGCGGAGCTAACGAGCCGAGGGTGTGTCACTCCCCGCCGGATATACGCAGCGACTTACCGGACGTGACGAAAGATGCGCCCCCAGCTTGAGAAGACAAGTCACCACCTCCGAGCGCTGAGTGAGACCTCCCGCATCTTTAGACTGGACCGGGTCGATTTTGCCCCTGAGCCAAGGTGCACCTTGAGCCATCGAAGACCTGCCCCTCCTTGCCATCAATCCCCGTGTGAGTCAGTTTTGTCCCGTTTATCTGTCGTCTGTCGGGGCTAATATAAGAGTGTGTCTAAGTGCCTGCCTTTCTATGCTGTCCCTCTTGTCGTTGTAATCTGACCTTCCGCCCTAATATAACCTCCTCCGGAGGTCTTGAGAACCGTATCCCTGGTGTCGTGTCATTTTAATCCCAGCCGTTGTGTCCTTTTCCTTCATTGATTTAGCATAGCGCGACTCGGCAACGTTCGAGTATAATCGGGTAACTTGTGCGGACACGGCGGCCATTCCGCTCGGCCCACCATAACATCAAAGTCGTGTCTGTAACAATTGGTGTCAGGAGTGGGATTCGGACCTGGGACTAAATTTGTTAGGCCCAAATTTTGGGAAGTAGAATTCGATCCGGAGCGCGTTTACGCGCTCGAAATTATAAAGGCGAAATTTGATTGTGTTTTACAAAATATAAAAACCCGAATTTTGAAAGTCGCGCTATGGCGGATCAAGACAGCTGGGGTCCGGTAGAGGAGAGTGAGGCAGGGTCGGTCCAGGACCAAATTGAGGGACGCGAGGAGAGCGAAGCAGCGAGGGTAGCAGACGCACAAATTAGCGTCGTTGCGCCCGACATTGCGGGTGCGCAAAATGGCGCCTCGCTGGTCGCGGCGCCCGCGACCGTGGCAGCGCCCCTGGTGGATTCGAACCTTTTCCTCCTGCAAATGAGGGCCTTTATGGAACAAATGGGAGACCAAATTGGAGGTTTGAAAAACCGGATGGATGCTCAGAGTGAGCGATTGGAGGGCCAAATGGGGGTAATGGGAAACCAATTGGGGGTAATGAGGGACGAAGCGAGGGGTACCGGTGAGGGATTAGACAATAATTTTAAGGAATTAGACAATAATTTTAAGGGATTAGACAAGAAATTTGGGAAATTAGACAATAGATTAGGGGAAATACAGGAGGGGTTAACGGGGGTAGAAAATAGAATGGCTGCCCAGGAGAATCAGATAGAGGGAGTGAAAAATGGGTTAGAGGGGTTAGAAAACACCATGGAAGGCAAATTGAGGGACATGAGGGACCAAGCGGAAAGGGAAGTTAAACAAATGGGGCAGCAGATAGAGGGGGTCAGAATGGGGGTAGAAACTAAATTGGATGCTCACAGGGAGGAAATGGAGCAGATGAGGGTGGCATCTGGGCAGGAGATGCAAGTGATGGGAGAGGAGATCAGAAGAGGAGTGAGTGAGGAGGTGAGGCACTGTAAGGAGCACATGGAGAAGGAGGTGAGAAAGGGGACTGTAAAATTACAAGGGGGCATAGAGGTCCTGACGCAGGAGGTGGAACAGCTGACGGAGGGACAAAAAGAAGTAACGGAGCAGGTTCAAAGGAACACTGCGGTATTAGGAGGATTAAAAGCGACACAGAAAGAACTAAAAGATGACTTGGTAGCGACGAAGAGGGAATGTCAGATGGTACGTGAGGGACTGACAACGAGGCTGGACGAGGTGATAGAGGGAATGGAGACGAAGGACCGGCAGGTGAGGACGCACATGGAAACGGTCAAGGTAGCCTTGGAGGACGAGCTTGAGGAGACGTACCGGGGAATAAAAGAGGTGAAGCAGAAATTAGAAGAAGTGGAAGAAGGGGTGAGCGAAATTAAGAAGCGACGGAGGGAGGATAAGAAAGAGATAAAAGAGGAGATAAAAGAATTGGTCCAAAGTCTGTGTCTGGATCGTGATGATGTGCTCATTAACCGGATGAGGGATTCGCAGGTGATGGAGGAGAAGCGAAGAGGAAGAGGACCCGGTGTAAGTGGTGACCAATATGGTCGTGCGTATGATGCGCCAGGTGATTGAAGAAGCTTGGGGGTCGAGATAGACCCGGGTGTTCGTGAGAGGCCGTTGGTGAAGTGCGCGACAGGTCTGGTGTGCGAAAAAGGAGGTGTGCGAGAAAGTCCGACTCTGGGGTGTGTGAGGAAAAAGTGCGTGCCAAGGAGTGAGGGTGCTGGCGAGAGTGAGTCGGTCGTAGCGCGTGTGCGAGGGAGCACATGGAAGCGCGGTGTGGTAAGTGTTACAGAGGGTGTGACGGGAGAGTGTGCGCAGGAGTGTGCGCGAGAAAGGTGTGTGACGGACAGGTGCATGGGGAAAGAGTGCGCTGTCAAGAGTGAAGGAGAATGCACACCTGTGGTGAGTGTTACAGAGGGTGTAACGGGAGAGTGTGCGCGAGAAAGGTGTGTGACGGACAGGTGCATGAGGAAAGAGTGCGCTGTCAAGAGTAAGGGTGAGTGCGTTGTCAAGAGTGGTGGTGAGAGGAGTGAGAGTGACAAGGAGCGTGAGTGGGAATGCACGCTGGAATTGGTAGTGAGGCACGTGGTTGGGTGTGCGAATGAGAGCACACCTGTGATTGTCACAGAGGAGGTGACAGAGGAGGGGGCGCGAAGAGGTGTGTTGGTGAGGTGTGCGACCAACGAATGTGTGCCAAAGTGTTCGGTGGTCAGGTGTGTGACCAAGGCTGTGAGTGGAATGAGGGTACCTGGGTGTGTAAGGAAAGGTACGAGGAGCATGGGCACGGCTGGATGTGTGAGCAAGGAACGGGCTGCGGGGTGTAAGCATGCAGGTAAGGCATCGAAGGTAACCGGGTTAGAGGTTAGGTCGACTTTTAGCCGAATCGGGCCCTCGGTGCGTGCTGGGCCTTGCTTTGAACGGCTGCGTCCGTGCTCCACTAGGCGGAGCGGGCAGCCCGATAGAAAGGGTCGTCATGGCGACCACTTTTTGTTGAGGCAGTCCGGCAGGTCGAGATCGGGACATTGGATGGCTCCACGCCGAGATGGTGCGTGGGATCTCGGCCCGGGTAAGCCCCCGTCCCTGCACCGAGTGCCGGACGCATCCAGCCGCTGGCACAGAACAACCCGCATTCATGGCTTGGCTTTACGAAGCCGGGCTTTGGATAGGAGTTGGCGCACCGAGAGGCATTAGTGAGTAGACTGGGTGATGAGGTTAGTGTTTTGGACCCAAAATTAGAGAAAAACAAAATTTGATGATTGGCAAGGGATTGGCAGTAGTGATTGGCAGATGATGGGTAGTGATTGGCAAATTTTTGATTTGTTGAAATTTGATGTGCAAAATTGGTAGTGAGCGATGGGCCCGGTGGGTAAGGGTGGCATCCCTGCCACCCTTCCCATATGGGGGCAAATGCGCAATAGCTTATGGGGTGTATGGCAGTGAAAACTAGCCCGGGTGGGTTAGGTTATATTGGTAGGGATCTAGCGAAGATGACATTAGGTGACGTTAAGGTTAGTTAGTGACTGATACCTGTAGTGGGGACGCAGGTAGATTAGTATGGATGATAATGACGAGGGAGCGCAATAGTTTAAAGGGACGACTGGGAAGCGCAAGTTTCAGAAGGGAGTAGTTAGCTGAGATGATGCCGTGTGTGTGGGAATTGAACAGGTGTGATTGCACAGGTGTGCAACTGGACAGGTGTGTGGAGCAGTGTGTGAGTAAAGAGTGTGTGGATCAGCGCGAATGCGCTTGGGGAGAGAAGGGTGCAGGCGGCACCAAGAGTGAGAGCACAGGTGTGCAAGTACAGGTGTGTGGAGAGAGTTGGAGTAAGTGGTACGGAGTGGTGTGCATGGTGCGAAGGTGTGGATGGGGGAAGAGTGGACCCCTTTCACGAGTACCCGGGGCGGGTAGTGTAAGTGTTAGGTAGAGGGTATAGGTAAATTGTGGTTGGATATTGGCATCTGTGGTGCGGTTGCAGAATGGTATTGTGGATGGGTGCATTAGTGTTGTGGAAATGGCTGGGCGTGTAGCCTGTTAGTGTGTGTAGTTGGTTGGGCACTCCACCACTGTGAGGATGTCGGCCAGGTGAGGCCGCAGGTGGGCTCTGGGAGCCGGTAGTTGTGAGTGGGTGCCTGAGGATCCCGGGTGTGGATCGGGCAGCCCAGTGCCAGAGAGGGCACCGAGTGGGGAGAGCGCCAGAGGGCCTTCCCCAGGTAGTTGGGTTAGGGTAAGGAGCAGGTAAGCTCGGAGGCAACTGCAGTGGTGGAGGTGTGCAGGTGGGTAGACCCGCTGGGAGAGGTACACGCCACAGCCCAGAAATTGTGCGAGGGCACCGGGAGATGAATCGGGGGAGTGAGACCCCAAATTGAAAAGCACCACAGTTTGGGCAATGGGAATTGGTTTTTAGAACCCATAGTGTAAGAGGGCCAATGGTTTGGCCGGAGAAAGACCCCGGGTAGTGTAAAGTTGTTAAAGTCATTTAGGAAATAGTTAGGATTGATGAACCTGTCGCACCATACGCAGCCACTTACCTGTGGTGATGATGATGACTCCACACCTGTGTTTTCTTTGTTCTGTGTGCAGGAACTGAGAATTGCTGTGTGGATTGGTGAGACGCATCACGACGTGGATGAGACGTTGGGGTGATTCCATCTCTCCCTCCTTAGGAGGGACTGATGATGAATTGGTGATGGCAAATTTTGATGAGAGTTGGAAATAGCAAATTTGATTGGTTAGGAGGGAGAGAAGACGAATTTGGTTTATGGGAGGAACGGGGAAGACAGTAGGGACGTTTGTTGATTAGTAAAATAGATGTTTATGGGTAGTGTTGTGTTTTGTGGATACAGTAAGGGGTAAGGGAGGGGCCATGTAGGTTACCTGGTGGGGGGGGGGGGGAGCGTACGGTAGGAACGTACCTGTCTCACCTGGTTCCCATGTGCCCCTAGTGTGCATTACCTTGTGTTGCGTGCACTTTTGCGCCCTTACCACCTTACTCACTTGTCTTTTCTTTTGTCTCCCACCTCCGAGGATCTGGCTTTGGGGTAGAGAGAGAGGAGAGAGAGGTGCTGGCTACGCAGTTGTGGGCCTGCACTTTCGCTGCTTGCTGCCTGGATCGATACACCATATGGACCGCAATGTTGGTGGCCACCCACAATGGACCGCAGTCCTTTTGCGGCCAAGCACCACCCGTGGATGGACCTATGGGTCAACGTGGCACCTATGCCATACAGGTGAACCACTTATAGTTGGCCCCCTGACGGCCACAATAAAGAAATGGACGCGGTTGGCGCCTTTCTTTATTTTTAAAGAAGCCAGAAGGCCAAGTGCACCACACGAAGGCAAGACCAGCGGCAGAACATCAGCCGGCTGCGACACCACCGGTGATTTATAGACACTTTATTGGTGCACCGGATGGTGCTGACTGTGTGATGGGGTGGTGCTTTTGGTGCTTGGAAGGGGTGCTCTGCACATTATTAAAGGCCGTAAGGCCACAGAGCACTTGTGGGTTGGTGTATCGATGCTGGCATGCGTGCTCTCTCTATGCATAACATCTGCATGTGTTCCTCCAAAAACAGGTCCTGGATCGTAGTGTAAATATCAGCGTAGTCTTGTAAATAATGCTCCCTACCGGCTGTATGTTTAGTTTGCGAATTCTTTCCGGATTCGGTTATCCTGTGGGTGTGTTTCTGTGAGGAGAAGGGTGCAACGTCGCAGGGGGACATATTTACTCATTTGTGAATATCTGTAAAACTGTCGCACTCAGGGTAGAGTTAATAGTAGAGGGAACTACATCTGAGTGCCACACTAAAATAGGTAAAAATTTATCGGGTCGGGACGCCCCGAGGGTAGAGAAGGGTGCAATGTTGCGAATATGGGATTTGGCCTCCATATCCGCTTGTAAATATTCCCCTATTTCCCCAATACTCCCCAACTATCCCCAATCCCCCATTCCCTAGTCCCATTGTCTGTAAACAACACTCTGTAGAACCGACCTTCCCCTTTTTCCCCCATTAAATGTCGTGCCCAGGTCCACCGCATCTCACGTAGACAACTTTCGGACATCTTGCTAGTTATTCTTAGTCTATGTCAGTTAAGGACTCGTTTCCATTAATTCTGACTCTTCGTTGCACCAGAATGTGATTATATGGCACCAGTAGTGAGTTTAGGACCTTCCCATACCTCCTCCCATCTTCTTCCCCAAACAACAACTACAACAACAACTACAACAACAACTACAACAACTACAACAACTACAACAACGGCGCGCGCGGGGAGTGTGCGTCCTCACTCCGGCTCGGTTAGCCGCCATTACCCATGTGCACCGACGGGGTTACCACGAAGGGGCTGCCTGTCGGCCCCTCGTCAAGGGCGGAGCCGGTAACCCCCGCACCCAATGAGAAGCAACGGGCCGATTCCATCTGGGGCGGAGCTAACGAGCCGAGGGCGTGTCACTCCCCGCCGGATATACGCAGCGACTTACCGGACGTGACGAAAGATGCGCCCCCAGCTTGAGAAGACAAGTCACCACCTCCGAGCGCTGAGTGAGACCTCCCGCATCTTTGGACTGGACCGGGTCGATTTTGCCCCTGAGCCAAGGTGCACCTTGAGCCATCGAAGACCTGCCCCTCCTTGCCATCAATCCCCGTGTGAGTCAGTTTTGTCCCGGTTATCTGTCGTCTGTCGGGGCTAATATAAGAGTGTGTCTAAGTGCCTGCCTTTCTATGCTGTCCCTCTTGTCGTTGTAATCTGACCTTCCGCCCTAATATAACCTCCTCCGGAGGTCTTGAGAACCGTATCCCTGGTGTCGTGTCATTTTAATCCCAGCCGTTGTGTCCTTTTCCTTCATTGATTTAGCGTAGCGCGACTCGGCAACGTTCGAGTATAATCGGGTAACTTGTGCGGACACGGCGGCCATTCCGCTCGGCCCACCATAACATCAAAATCGTGTCTGTAACAATATTATAAAAGGAGCCGTGACTGTCTGTTTGTTTGTTTGTTTGTTTATTTATTTGTCGTGTTATAACTTGAGAACGGATTTGCGGATTTCAATAAATCCAACTACGGTGGATTCGGGCAACTCCCTGGAGTGTTTGTGATCCAAAAAAAAAATTTTTTTTTTAATGGGTACATGGACACGCGTGTTAAAACTGCAAATGCCAACACGTGACGTTGGTTATCCCTGCACAGAGAGCAAGCAGGATCTCCCAGGAATCCTTCCGACCCCCCCCCCCCCCCCCCCCATAGATTAGCCATCGCAGCAAAGATTGGTATTTCCGTCAGCGCAGTGACGGGTCTTATAATTCTAGTATGTATAAAACCGAAAAACACGGTCCTTGAAGCGGTAATGTGGTGAGGTGGTGAAGCTGTGTGTCTAAATATCTATTAATTATATACTGTTTGTACTTCTGTGGCATCCTGTATATTAACCATGTACATACATTGTCTATAGTCTATACTCTATACCTTTCGACCCTTTAGACTGCTGAGATTAATTAGGCCTTTGTCGACCCTTTAAGTCCCCCCCCCCCCCCCCAACCCCTCATCCAAGACCCTGAAGACCACTAAGACCCAAATGATCCCAAACACACAAAAGACCCAAAAGATCCCAAAGACTCTTAAATTCCCCGAAGAGCGAGAAGAGCCAGAAGACCCCAAATAACCTTACAGACCCAAAATACTACAAAAGACCCAAAAGACTCTGAAAACCCAAAAGACACAAAGACCTGTATAATGCTTTAGTTAGACCCATTAGACCACCTTGGACCCTTGACCATTTAGAGCTTTAGACCACTTGGACATTTTTAGATTACAAATAAATTACAAATATATAATATCACCAATATTACCAATAAATTTGTACAAAAAATGTTTGTATTGTTATGGCCACGGGTTTCGGGTGTACTTCGAGGAGGATTCCCTGGTTCTCCTCGAACTTACAGGGCCTGAGGCTACCGAGCACAAATAGGTTTGTACCACGACTGCTTGCTAGTCAACCGCGAACGATAACTGGTCCACAACATGGTCTCAGTGTTCTCCGTCTAACCACCGTTTACCTGTACCATGTGACTTTCCAATCGGGGGAACACTCCCTCCGCAATGCACCAATCTTATCTTAATTAGATCTTAATTAGGGCAGCCAGGCTTTACCGCTTGGTGCATGCCAGACTGAATGAGCCAATTTGTTGGGGAATTGTAATCTCCCAGTCTAACCTACGTATATGGAACAGCGCTGGATCATTTGAGGCACTGACAGACATGGATAGATTGGAAAGGAATGTCAACAATGGATTTATTATTACAAGCAGAATCATGCAAAGGTGGGAGGGAACTCAAGCACCTTAATGTTCAGTGGGGGGGGGGGGGGGGGGGGAGTGAAGGGCAGGATGATGCACACGACGGGAGCAATGGGGGAATTCAGATTTAAAAGTAACAAGTCGTCACAAGCAATGAAGGGTGCAGCAATATTTACAAAGCAAATGGAATGGACGAGATGCAGACTTAATCCTATACCTTACCTTACCGACCAGATATATACAATACAGGGTAGCCAACAGACCATCCACGGAGGGAGAAGAGAGCAGAAGATAAAGTACGAGGGTCAACAGCCTCTTGCTTATCGGACGGAAGCAGACGTACTTCTGTGACCCAAGCGGAGTAAATAGGTAAATAAGCGGAGGAGGGGGTAAATAGGCGAGCAATACTTGTGGCCTCTTGATTGCGTGACTGTAGAGGGTGCAGGGTGTTGTGCGTGTCATGTAAGAGAGCTGTGAAGGTGCATTATGTAAGAGATGTAAGAGAGCTGGTCACTCCGGAGGGGTCGGGCCGTGGCAACGCCGCCAATTGTTGATGCCCTCTTTATGGATAGTGAGTCTGCATGCAAGGGAAATGATAAAAATATAAGAAAGCTGAGAAAAGAAAGTGTGAGATGATAGCCTACTGCGTGCGATCCTATAAAATACGTGCATGCGTGGCTTGGCTTTGGCCCTAACATGCACCTGACAATGTGCTTGCTCCATCCGTCAACCACTTCGGCTCCCAGCTTCAATCCGCTAGCATCACCCCATCCCTCGAGCCCAGATCGTCCACCCTTGAAGGACCGAGGACAGGACAAGCAACAAAAAGCAACGTGCAGAGAGAGCCAAAAGCAACACAGAGTCAAAGTCAAGAACCACCATGCAGGGAGAGAGAGAGAGCTTTCGCTCGCGGTGCTTTTATAATCCCTTGACGGGGACAGGGCCAAATATTGGATCTGGAAGTTTCTTGACGGAATCCAGGATGCCGATTGGCGCATCGCTGCTTAGCCATTGCCAGACCTTCGCAGCCGAATTCCTTCAGAAGGTCCCTTTGCTTCGGCACAGAACAGTGCTCCGTGGTTTACATGGGTGGGAGAGGTAGCGACTTATATTCGGCACGGGTCAGCTACTGGGGGCACATAATTGTTTGTAAAGACAGATGGAGCGATTAAATGTCCACAGGATGCTAATGGCCAATTAGCGCCTGGCTGTTCTGAGGTGTAACAAAGTTCAAGACGCTGCTTCACTACCCTTGCCCAGTTGCCCATCTCCAAGATGCAGCACGCAACCATGGTCGGGTAGAGGAGGTGATGATTATGAAGAAGGTGAACAGTCCCGCGTGTTGCAGCCTTAGCCGCGGCGAGTGGCATGGTGAGGTTGTCGTGTCGGGTGGCAATGAATGGCGTGTACAATGTCTTAATGCAATGGAAATTAACGTGAAAATTATAATAAAACCAAAATAAAGTGCAACTAAAATGTGTTTAAATGATCAATTGGTCATTTAAAGAGAAGATTATGGGGAATAAAGGAAAGTGACCATTGGGTTATGGTGCATGATTCGAACCAGCTTTTCACACTCGATTCAAACCAACTTTTGACGCGATGTGAAGCTTGTATAGAATTTACAATTAACCCCTAGGAAATGGGGAGAAAAGGGAAAAACCTCTCTAACCCTTCACCAACACAATGTCTCACATTCTAACCCACTACAAAAGGGGAAGGAACTAGTCTAATCTTACACTATGGAAATAACTACAAAGGGATTTGTATATGGGTTGCCATTGCCTTTTGGGTTGGTTCCTAAAAACCACAACAGTATTATGATTGGTGTAAATCACGATAACACAGCAACTCGAATTCAGTCAGGTCATTATCCTCAATTAAAACAATCCCATGCTTCTGTAGCGATGTGTGGTGAGGCGAGTGTAGCGAGCCGATCCACGCTAGTTTTATTTCATTTAAAGGTACGCTTGTGTCTCCTAATGTCCTTGTCCAGAAAAATATCCAATTATATGTCTGCATTAGAAAAGATCAAGATAACACGTCGTTATCTCCGCCATCAAAAGTGGACGAAGGTTATGTATTCACCTCTGTTTGTTTGTCTGTCTATGTGTTTGTTTCTGTGCGAGTGGGATATCTCAAAAAGTTGTGGACTGATTCGGATGAAATTTGGTGGACAGGTTGGGTGTGTGACAGACAAATTGATTCAATGTTGGTGAAGAACTAGTCCGGATACTAGAATTTGTCTAACTCATTCTTCATCGTTGAGAAAAAAAAAACCACCTTTAGAGGCCATTTTTCCCCGCAAAGCGGGGGTTGGCCTTTTTCGGGAACCGTGGTTGTTGTTGTTTTTCGGTCCCCTATTTGAAGCAATGTTTTACGGCCGGATGCCCTTCCTGACGCCAACCCTTTTTGCCGCCTTTAACGACAAACATCATTGAGAGACATCATTGAGAGATGGGGCCAAAATCGATATCATCATCTCATTTGATCTATCCTCTTTGGGCTAAGGCTGCAAAAATGATACATTGCACGATATTTCAAAAAGTTGTGGACGGGTTATGACAAAACCTGGTGGATGATTTAGGTCGGTGACAAGAAAAAGCCGATTCGATTTTGGTTAAGATCCAGGTCCAGCTAATCAGTGGGAAACAAAACGTAAGCTGTTCAGCCTGGCAGATGTATGCACTCTACCAAGTGCCATTCTAATTTACGATTTTGAAATCATACATTTATTAATTCAAAACTTTATTTATAAGTGTTGCAAGTTAGCATGAATAAGATGTTACTTAGCTGTGCAGAACCACCTTTAGAGGCCATTTTTCCCCACAGAGCAGGGGTTGGCCTTTTTTGGGCACTGTGGTCCCCTTTTTTGAAGCAATGTTTTACGGCCAGATGCCCTTACTGCCGCCAACCCTGTTAGTCACCTCTTGCGACACACAGGAAATTACCAGCAAGCTGGTACTCAATTTGCCGACATCAGAAGGATGACAGGTTGAGTCAACCCCCATGGCGTTAATTCAGCGATCGACCGGGATTCGAACCTAGGATTCTCGGATCCCAAGCCGGCACCCTAACCTCTAAGCCAATACCAGGCTTCACTTAACCTTGCAGGAGATATATTAAACAAGTCAGGAAACAACGATGGTTCACGAGCGAGCGGTATTGAATGACAAAGGATGGACTATAACCGAAACAGGCCCGGACTGGGGAGTTGGGGGCCACGTGGCAGGTGTCGGCCCCCGACATGCTGTGTACATGCCTATTTACAAAGGGCCCCAATTCGCTGCATGCGCAGGCCTTTAAGAGCCAGCTGTACGTAATTGTGTGTGGTGCTGGCCTGGAAATGTCAAAACGAAGGTTACTGACCTTGAAATGAGATAGAAAATAATGTATAATCAGTTATGAGGTTAGTTAGCTACACAATACCGAAAATTCAGTTAGATTCCGACAACTTTGAAAATTTGACCTTTGTGACCTTCAAAGGTCAAAGGTCGAAGATTCTGAAATTTGTTGGAAAACTTGTATTTCACGATGTATGTGATAATATAAGATCATGTACGACATTTCACCTTATCAGGAAGCGAACAATGTAATAAAACCATCAAAAATCGACTTTTCTAAATTTCGTGACCTTGTGACCTTGACCTTGGGGCGAAAATGAAAATTCGAGCTCCGTGGGGCTAGACACGTGACATTGGCCTAACCAAATACCGAAACCCCTGTCAGATTCCACCAACTCCCTCGGAGAAGATGTAGCTTGAACTCGATTACCCCCTAAAAAGACATCTTTTTCGGGTGTCGCTCCGCCCACAATGGGCGCAATACGCCCACTCTAGGCAGGACACAACTAGATCATGATATCAACCTCCCACCCAAGTTTCAACAAGATCGGATGATATCATTGGGTAGTTATGCTGCGGACAGACAGACACACACACACACACACACACAGACAGACACACAGACAGACGCGCACCCATGACGAATATAGTGGTCACTGTTTGATAACTCGTGAACCAACAATGTTTAAAATAGCTTCCTGTTGTCCATTTTGATTTTGCTTTACAGCTTTGAAAGAGGTCATACCAAGTAAAAATGTTCCCGAATGGGAAGTGGACACTCGTATGTATGAAATGGAAAATTACTCTGCGAAAATGTGAGTTTATTCACCAATGTCCTCATTTCACTCAGCAAAATTGGCTTTATTTTGTATTTGCTTCACCAATGGAATATATGAAATTGTAACTTAATTAATATTTATTTTATTTGTTATAGTTGTGACCATAGAAGTTGTATCATTTTGAATACTTATATTATAGTAATTATGTAATTGCACTCTTTTTGTTATTATGTAATTTAATAATAATGTTAGGATGTAATTTTTTTTTGATGTAATAATTACGACAACAATGGAACTCCACCATACCGTGGTGCTGCAGTTTGCATTTTCCCTTGATTTCAAGAGCACAACAAATGATATAGTCACTTTGTCAATACCTGAAGGGTCACCCATGCCTAGGTCATGGAGTAGGAACCAGACGAAGAGAGTTTCTTCACCAACCCGAAATGGCAAGCGTAGCGGGTATGCCAAAACCCCACAACATGACATCAGACCTAAAAGAAAATTGCTCTCATTCTCCAGAAGCTCTTGAATTACTGACTATGGGAGTGGTCCAGTGAAAATAAAAGAGAGGAGATCTAATAATCTCTGGTTATGACTAGGCTTCCATTGGACATTTATCTTATGCAAGTATAATGCCACCTGGGTTAAGACAACATTAAAACCCTGGAAGAAAAACAATAAGTTATCAGATGTAACCAAAAAAACTAAATCAAGAAAAGGGGAGGATTGAAATGAAACATCTTATTGTGGATGTATCCACCATCTTCATACCCCACAGACCCTTTAGACCTTTATACCCCTTATTGGTGTTAAAGAAAAAGTTGAATACTGTTAACAGAATAAGACTTTATGTTTGAAGACAATGAAAATGTTGGAACCCATCTGTGGATCGGTCCCATCGGCCGATGGGTCTGACCCGTTTGCGGATCCGCAGATGGGTCGCCCGACCCATCTGTGGATGCACAAGAAATGACAATGCAGACCCATCGGCCGATGGGTCTGCGCCATCTGCGGATGTGTTGTTCACCTTGAAGGAATGTGTATGCATCAATGGTGGATGAGTATGTTTATTTGAACCTAAAAAAAAAGCAATTGATGTCATAAATGTTTATAAAGCAGTCCGTGACATGTGGTTTGTCGATAACCGTTTGACATCAATTGCTTATTTTTAGGTTCAAATAAACATACTCATCCACCATTGATGCATACACATTCCTTCAAGGTGAACAACACATCCGCAGATGGCGCAGACCCATCAGCCGATGGGTCTGCATTGTCATTTCTCGTGCATCCACAGATGGGTCGGGCGACCCATCTGCGGATCCGCAAACGGGTCAGACCCATCGGCCGATGGGACCGATCCACAGATGGGTTCCAACAAAAATATAAGAAACTTCAACATCAACGAAATTATAGAGAACAATGGAAGCTTAAAATCCTACTTAACAGAATGTTATGACAAAACGTACTGAGATTTTTGCACTAAAATAAAAATATATGGAAGCATCATCACAAACAGAGATCCCATCATTGTTTAAAGTGTCCAAAGAGATCTCATTTCTAAAGAGCGTAACCTCCGCAAACGTAACCCCCCTGTATATTTCCAGACAGAGGGACAGCAATGACCTTTTCATATATTTTGTTTCACAGTTTGAATGGTTTGAAAGAAGAAGACATCGCTTTGAGTTCCAGTTTTTCTTTTGAAGTCTTTAATGAAGAAACATTTCCTCAATTGTCAGACCATATTGTTTCTTCATATGATGAAAAGAGTACAAAAAATGTCAAAGATCGTGTTTCATGGCTTGGTGAGCTGCACACAAATGTCACCAATAGTCATGAATTGTTTTATGTGCATATAAACATTTATAATTTCTTACAAAACATGACATATTCAAATGAGGTTTTTTTTGTTTCTTCTTTTTTTTTGCTTTCTGCACAGAATTGCATAATTTTTATTATTCATTTGTTTTCCCCATGAATGCAACATCAATACTGACTGAAATAAAATTAAGCTATACCTAAATAACCAACCACCTTTTATAGGCCATTTTTCCTTGCAGAGCAGGGGTTGGCCTTTTTCAGGCACCGTGGTCCCCTTTTTGAAGCAATGTTTTATGGCCGGATGCCCTTCCTGCCGCCAACCCTGTTAGTCGCCTCTTGCGACACACAGGGAATTACCAGTGAATTGGTACTCAATTTGCCGACCTCGGAAGGATGACAGGCTGAGTCAACCCCCCTGGCGTTAATTCAGCGATCGACCGGGATTCGAACCCAGGATCCTAGGATCCCAAGCCAGAACCCTAACTGCTAAGCCAACACCAGGCTCAGCTATACCTAAATAAAGCAGAATAATGGAATAAAACTTCATGTAAAATACACAAATACCATAAATATATTGTTATGGTCGTCCGGTCGTCCCGGTTGCCTTGTTCAAATCCAGCAAGTCACCTCATTGTGACTAATGATCAACCATTTCAAAGACACCCCTGTCAGATCTCGCATCCAAATGGGACACTACCATGCAGATTGGTGCCGACTCAGTCAAACATTTCTGCCAATTAGCACCATCATCTCTTAACCAATTAAACGGAGTGATCCTGAGACTAGTGGAGCTCTCTGGGTTTGCCGTGATTAGAACTGCAGCCAATTAATCCCTCGACTGGCTTTTCTTAATCACCAAAGAAAACCACGCTATTCAGAATGCACCCCGAGACCCAGTTATGTTTAATATACACCATGAATGGGGAAGAGAAACAAAGTGAAGCAAACAATCAATTATGAAAACTCTTTAACCCACTACCGGACATACACAGGGGTCACCTTTCTTGTGGTCCCCCGGGCCACCTAAGCAGACTTTTGGTGGCCCGACCGTATATTATTTGCTGGTGAATCAAAGTTCATAGAAATCAGTATCCATGTTTAATTTACCATTTCTTGCTACACCTACAGATCACATTTCAGCACTTGTCATCCCAGTAACCTCACAACTCGTAATCACAGAACACTCGCGTCAGTTGTTCAATCATCTACCGACTAACTTATGGCAAAATAATACTAGGACAATTAAAATGTTTCCTGAAGAAAAATTTCTTCCCATATTAACCCATTTATTGAGCGTCACCTCCCTGACGACTGGGAAGTCTGATATATATATATATATATATATATATATATATATATATATATATACTTTTTTTTCCCCCAAAAAAAATGCAAATGACTTGTTTTTTTTCAGGTTAATATTTTGTGCTGATATAAGAATCCAGATTTAAGCTCTGAAAATAAAGATATGTTGGAAATGATTAGATAGTTTGTGTGAGCTTCCAATAAAACTCAGATGGTGGTAATATGAAACAATTGTTTTGAGGACCTTTTTGAAATGTTTCCTTCCCTTGATGGCTTTGTTGTTTTGTTTTATCATATGTTTTATCTATGTTTTATCATACGTTTTATCTTATGTTTTATCATATGTATCTTATGTTGGTCTTGTTTTATCATAGAGTTTGGGCTTGAAGAATTTTTGTTGAATGACTGGAGTAAAGAGATGCTTCTCAAGCTTTCCATCCAAAAAACTTTCCTTGCTCGAGTTAAACAAGTCACTTTAAGCGATCCTTTTTACAAAGAAATCGATGCTTTGAAATTGATGAATAAACAAATACGGTAAGTCGTTGCTTGCTTCTGGTCATCAATTTTGTTGTCTGAGATTGCAATTAAATGGAAAAATTCAATCTTCTATTTCATAGAACTCTCAGACAGATTTTTGTTCTATTATATCGATGTTGGAACATTGAACAAAATGCTAATGTCAAATGAATTATTTTTTCACAATGCACGAAGTTTTCTTCAGTCTGCCCTCCTGTGTTTATTGCCTCCAGTCTGCCGGAAAGTCTACTTACATTAGTCCAATTCCCTACTTGTCTAGGAATTGTTGGAAGCCAGCATTTAGCCTCTTGATGCGCCTTTGGAGTCCATATCTCTTTTTTTTGTCTGCAGTATATTGTTGCAGCCATGGGTCGTCCCAGTGCGAATCCTGGCAGGACGTGTCAACAACGGCCACAACTGATTCAATGTCATGTGCCTGCTCTCTAATTAACGGCCGAGCGTGCCAGTGAGGGGCACGGCATGGTATGTTTATTCGGCGTTGGTCGCCATGCCAATCTGGGGAAGGGTATACAACAATTTCTAGAGTGTTGAAAGTTGACAAGAGCACAGTGAGCTCCATCATTAGGAAAGGGAAAGAATATGGAACTACCCAGACTTTTCCTGGAGCTGGCCATCCAACCAAAGTGAGCAACCAGGCAAGAAGGACCTTCGTCAGGGAGGTGACCAAGACCCCAATGACCATTCTGACAGAGCTACAGAGTTCCTTGGCTGGGATGGGAGAATATGCCAGAAGGACAACAGTCTCTGGAGCACTTCACAAATCCAGGCTGTATGGGGAGAGTGGCCAGATGGCAGCCACTCCTGAGAAAAAAGCACAAGCCAGCACACCTGGAGTTTGCAAAAAGGCATGTGAAAGACTGAGAGCATGAGGCAAAGGATTCTGTGGTCTGATCAGACGGAAATTGAACTCTTTGGCATGAATGCAAAGCACTACATCTGACGGTAACCGAGCACAGCTCATCACCAATCTAACACCATCCCTACTGTGAAGCATGGTGGTGGCAGCATCATGCTATGGGGATGCTTTTCAGCCAAAGGAACTGGGAGACTTGTAAAGATAGAGGGAACAATGAATGGAGCCAAACACAGGCAAATCATTGAGGAGAACCTGCTTCAGAGTGCAAAAGACCTGAGACTGTGGCAAAGATTTACTTTCCAACAGGATGATGACCCCAAGCATACAGCCAAAGCAGCACTGGAATGGCTTTAGAAGAAGAATGTGAATGTCTTTGAGTGGCCCAGCCAAAACTCAGACTTGAATTCCATTGAGAATCTGTGGAAAGACTTGAAATTGCTGTTCACCAACGCTTTCCCAACTGACTTGACAGAGCTTGAGTAAATCTGCAGGGAATAATGGGAGAACCTCCCCAAATCCAGATGTGCAAAGCTGATATAGACATACCCAAGAGGACACAAAGCTGTAATCGCTGCCTAAGGTGCTTCTACAAGTATTGACTCAGGGCCTTGAATACTTATGTAAATTAGATATTACTGTATTTCATTTTTAATTATTTCGTTAAAATTTCTAAAAAAACAAATTCCACTTTGACATTATAGAGTATGATGTGTTGATTAGTGACAAAAAATCTAAATTCTATCAATTTTAAATTCAGGCTGTAACACAAAATGTGCAAAAAGTTAAAGGGTGTGAATAATTTCTGAAGACACCGTAGATGAAGATTATTTTCCAGAGAGTCAGTGAGATCATTGATGAAGATTAGGAATAGCACTGGGCCCAGAACAATGCCTTGGGGACGCCAGCCTTAACAGGGAGAGGAGAAGAAAGGATTCCATTGAGAGCCACACTGGTTAAGAGAGTAGAGAAATTCATTAACCTAAGAGTAGATTTGGCCTTTGTGGCCATAGGCAAAGAGTGTGGAGAGTAAGGCAGGATGCCAGACTGTCAAAAGCACAAGATATATCCAGAGAGACGGCCCTGATCTCATGTCTGACATTGACAGCCTCTATCCATTGTTGGGTGTGCAGAAGCAACATGTCCAAGGTGAAGTGACCTGGTCGGAAACCAAATTGGTGATCTAATATTAGATTGTTGGAGAAAGAGAACGATTTCATATCAACTGTGAAGATTGATTTAATGACCTTGCTGATGATTGGAAGTAAGCTGATAGGTCTGTAGTTGAGGGGATCAGGTTTTGCACCTTTTTAATGTAATGTAGTGATGTTGGCTGATTTCCAAGCAGATGGAAGATGACCGAGCACAAATTATAGGGTGAAAAGGGCATAGAGAGGATGTGCAAGAGCAGAAGAGCAGGTTTTTAGGACGCATGAGCTTATACCATCCTGTCCAGTTGTAAGGTACCGTACCATGTGAAAGTGTGTGAATCAAATCCTGCTTTTCACATTAGTTTCTATTATTTGGTACTGGCAAAGCTACCCGGCGTTTCCGGGTAACACAAAGTCGCTTCCTGACTGTGTCATCCTTAATGATCACGCACAAACACACACACACACACACAAACACACACACACACACACACACACAAACACACAAACACACACACACGCACTGCCTTTTACTAGTATATAGTTTCCCATTGGTATTACATCTGCATTGCATTTCAATGGATTACACAGAGCGACAGATCTTAACTCGGTGATTGAGTGGTGTTCTGCAGTACTACACTTCAATTTTGGGGTTTACTTTTCCTCTAATAAAAAACTGGAAGTAATGACTAACAGAGGTGGATACCTTGAGACCCTGTAGATCTCCGTTTCATTTCTTGAGTCCCACCCACGTGTGATGATGGCAGGCAAAAACAACTTACACACACACACACACACACACACACACACACACACACACACACACACACACACACACACACACACTAACAACACACACACACACATTATATATACTAGCCGACATATCCATTCTATGCCTGGGGAAATCTGAGTATGTTGGGGGTTCGTGGGAGGGTGGGGAATTGTATATACTATATAGTCTCAGTGGATCCTGGGGAAATCTGAGTATGTGGAGAAGTGGTTTAGATCGGGGGTATGTGGGCAAAGGTCAAAAATATCCTGGGGGGTGTACACTCTTCATGCCAAATGTGAGTGGCCCATGGTTGAAAGGGTGTACCCAGTATATGGAAGCAAACACATGATGGAAGGTGGGGGTTGGGGTGAATGCGTTTGGGGGGGAGGTGGGGGTGTGTTTATAGTGCAAAACCACCCTGAGGGGTGAACAGTCTTCATGGCAATTTTGAGCCCTGTGGGTCAAAAGGTGTGGTAGGCACATCAGAACAAACACACAAAGTAGGGGAGAGATGGGAGTAATGGGGTTGGGGCAGGAGGTGGGGCAAAGTGCAAAACCATCCTGTGGGAGTGGACATTCTTCATGCCAAGTGCGAGTGAGGCTCATGGGTGAAATGGTGTACCCGATATATGGAAGTAAACACATGGTGAGGGGAATGGGGGGTTGGGTTGGGAAGTTTGAGTGCAAAACCACCCTGGGGGAGTGGACATTCCTCATGCCAAGTGCAAGTGAGGCTCATGGGTGAAATGGTGTACCCGATATATGGAAGTAAACACATGGTGAGGGGAATGGGGGGTTGGGTTGGGAAGTTTGAGTGCAAAACCACCCTGGGGGAGTGGACATACTTCATGCCAAGTGCGAGTGAGGCTCATGGGTGAAATGGTGTACCCGATATATGGAAGTAAACACATGGTGAGGGGAATGGGGGGTTGGGTTGGGAAGTTTGAGTGCAAAACCACCCTGGGGGAGTGGACATTCTTCATGCCAAGTGCGAGTGAGGCTCATGGGTGAAATGGTGTACCCGATATATGGAAGTAAACACATGGTGAGGGGAATGGGGGGTTGGGTTGGGAAGTTTGAGTGCAAAACCACCCTGGGGGAGTGGACATTCTTCATGCCAAGTGCGAGTGAGGCTCATGGGTGAAATGGTGTACCCGATATATGGAAGTAAACACATGGTGAGGGGAATGGGGGGTTGGGTTGGGAAGTTTGAGTGCAAAACCACCCTGGGGGAGTGGACATTCTTCATGCCAAGTGCGAGTGAGGCTCATGGGTGAAATGGTGTACCCGATATATGGAAGTAAACACATGGTGAGGGGAATGCGGGGTTGGGTTGGGAAGTTTGAGTGCAAAACCACCCTGGGGGAGTGGACATTCTTCATGCCAAGTGCGAGTGAGGCTCATGGGTGAAATGGTGTACCCGATATATGGAAGTAAACACATGGTGAGGGGAATGGGGGGTTGGGTTGGGAAGTTTGAGTGCAAAACCACCCTGGGGGAGTGGACATTCTTCATGCCAAGTGTGAGTGAGGCTCATAGGTGAAATGGTGTACCCGATATATGGAAGTAAACACATGGGGGGTTGGGTTGGGAAGTTTGAGTGCAAAACCACCCTGGGGGAGTGGACATTCTTCATAGCAATTTTCAGCCATGCAGGTCAAACGGTGTGGCAGGCAAATCAGAACAAACACACACAGTGTGGGAGGGGGGATGGTGGGGTGGAGGAATGGAGGTTGGGGGGTGGGGGGGGGAGTTTATAGTGCAAAACCACCCTGGGGCATGAACAGTGTTCATGGCAATTTTAATGGTGGCCAAATGAGGATACACACACACACTCACACACATAAGCATATATGTGCACACACTCATACATATACTGTGCATATACACACACACCCTTACATCGAGACCTGGGAAGTCTCCATTCCTCCTTCTGAAACCCGCATTTGGAGATAACAATCACGACACACACTGTTTGAACAGCTTCTGTTTGAACATTATGTTCATTGTACGAGCTTGCCACGCTCCACCTCCACATTTGATCCTCAAATAGATAATCGAACTTATTATATTTAAAAACAGTTGCCAGTCTTGTGTTTTGTCCCTGTGTAACTGCTCTGAATATATTGTTCAAATGCACTCATCCTGGCTGGCTGACTGTGTGATGATAAACTCTGGAAAACAAACGATATATTACTAGACATGATTATCCCCGTAATGGTAGTATTTATAATGCTACACAGATTTTTGTATTGCAATGCCATGTAAGAAAGTAAATTTGTTTATGTATAGATGGCTTCTTGTTGCAGCTGCCATCATTGGTGAGACGTGATTGGCACAGTTTTGTAAAGTCCCCCATCACACTTTTTATCAGTTCCATACCGGTTTCATTGGAGAGGACTATAGCTTTGCTGTCCGTCTGTCTGTCCATCTCACCTGTGGTTTTTCAGACTTTCTTTTTTATCCTTTTACACACAACTGAAACTTGGTACTTGGCTTTATTATGATCAGGTTACAGAACAATTTCGAGTTTTAGGGTGTTTTGTGAAATTTTCAGATTTTTCCCTTTTTGGACTTAGAAAACATCACATCGGTAGGGGACATGTATTGCAAAGCAATTCTCGCTTTTGTTGTTTCTATCTTGTCCACACCCACACCAGCAGGTCCAGACCATATGACGTCAATATATCTACTATTGAACATTTCAAATATATTTAACATGTTTTACTTATTAATTAACCCTCACCACCCACGGTTTTAGAGAAGTTATATTTGGAAACGGTCTACCTTTATTTATTTTTGGGAAGTGTCGGTGTGTTCCGTCTGTTGTGCATCTTTGCAAAGTGATCAATTATCACATCCTCCGACACATGTCATTCCTGCGTGTAATTAGCGCAGGTTCATGCGTCTGACTCTGACTTCAAAGTGGCCTATCATAACCAAGGGGTTAAAATAGATTTGGGGCCCAGAAAAAAGACATTCGGGGCATGCACCCGATGGGCCATTGCCCAGCGACGCCTCTGTCCATAACAAGGATACCTGTAGGAAATGTACAATTTATTTCTTGTCATTTGTCATTCTTTTGCAGAGTGATTGCAGATTGTCAAATAAAATATTGCACTTCTGAAGAAGTTGAGGATTTTCTCAGTGAACCATTTATTTTGCACAAATTCAAATATTTTGAGGTGAGTGCAAATATATATTTATGTTCAAAGGTGTATCCAGTATAAAGCATTGATATGAATAACACAAAGCCAAAGGTCTTTACATTTCTAGGGAGTTAATCCACTGAAGATTTTTTTTTTGAAGTACCAAGTAATGATTCACATTTAATCTGTCACAATCATTCATGGCAAAGAGGGAAGCTGTACGCTCAGATTGAACAAGTACCAGTTATAATTAACAAGTACGCTCCTTTTTTGTAAATGCCTATATATTTTTTTCTTCTTCTTCTTACTTTAAAAAATTTTAAACAGGGGTCCAAGCTAATCATAATTTCTACTTAATATCAGTGTGTAACCTGGCCTTTCTAATGTTGCACAAATATGGGGTCATTTTCATCCCAATTAACATATATATTATACCTTTTTTACATATAATATCTTTCAATGGCTAAATAAATTCCGTAATAAATGCAGATACTGTATCTTAGTTGTTTTTTGTTGTCAAGGTTTTTTTACTGATATAATTTGCATTTCGTTATCATTCTCTCTTTATCCACATGTGAATGTGTAGCTATAAAAGTAAATACCACAGTGTGTTCATGGAAATTGCATCCAAAGATAATTACGTTTGAAGTTAGGAGTGGCCTTTCCTTGTTTTTTTTGTTGTTGTTTTTTCAAATAAATATATAAACATTTCAACAATTTATCTCCTTTTGTCATCCCTTTTTTTTCTTTACACCAATAAATATAGAAATGGATTGTCTGAACTTTGATGGTCATATAGTAGAATCTTTATTATTGTGACACTGAAAACATTATGAACTAGATGGTATTCATAGAATATTTACCCTGCATAGTCAACTTGGTGCGAGCCAACTCTTCTCTTTTTTAAAGGGTTTTTTTTTCTTTGATCCAATATGGCTGCCAGACCACGTGAACGATGACATCATAAATTTACATTCTCTAATATAATTGTTGTGTAGATCACGCTCAATAAATTTCAAACTGATTGAACTAAGTGTTGTACTTGAATCATGGCGTCATAATTAAGGCACCAATGACGTAATCCTTAACAACACTTACTCCTCATACAGAGTTCTTTACAATGGGACACGTTTCAATTTTTTCCATGGAGCGGTTTCAGAGATATGGAGGTGCAACGTTTTTCGGTTTTTCCAAGATGGCGCCTGTATTACGTGACCTATGACATCATAATTTTAAAAGTCTACAAGTCAAGAGACAACGATGGTTCACCAGCGAGCAGTATTCAATGACAAAGGATGGACTATAACCGAAACAGGCCCGGACAGGCCAGGCCTGAAAATGTCAAAACGAAGGTTACTGACCTTGAAATGAGATAGAAAATAATGTATAATCAGTTATGAGGTTAGTTAGCTACACAATACCGAAAATTTGGTGAAAAATGAAACGAAAAAAACTAAATAAATAAATAAAATGAAAAAAAAAAAAATGAAAAATCGAGCTCCGTGGGGCTAGACACATGACATTGGTCGAACTAAATACCGAAACCCCTGTCAGATTCCACCAAACCCCTCGGAGAAGATGTAGCTTGAACTCGATTACCCCCTAAAAAGACACCTTTTTTGGGCGTGGCTCCGCCCACAATGGGCGCAATACGCCCACTCTAGGCAGGACACAACTAGATCATGAATATCAACCTCCCACCCAAGTTTCATCAAGATCGGATGATATCATCGGATAGCTGTGGACACAGACACACAGACAGATGCACACACATGACGAATATAGTGCTCACCTGATAACTCGTGAACCAACAGGAGGAGGTGCTCTTATGGTGAAAATGTGGTGTCCGTTGGACTAACAGTTGCAGAGCAAAAAAAAAAATTCATACTGATTGGATCAAGCATTGTACTTGTCAAATTATGACATCATCATTAACATATCTTATTCCCATTGGAAGTACTTGACAATACAATTTACATTGTGTATCCCACTGATAGGCAGAATCTGCATCAGGACCTTCACGAAAATCTGATTGGCCTGTTATTGACACCTCCCCAACTCATCCAAGTTTTTTCATAACTCTTCCACAATTTTTTGAAATATCATGCGATGTATCGTTTTTGACTCGATCTTTCAACTGTGAAGAATCACTAAGTTTCGGCCGAATCTGTCCATAACCGTTTGAGATAGCATGCTCACAGGCAGACATACAATGAAAAGGGAGGTGAAAACATAATCTCCATCCACCTTTGGTGGTGGAGGTAATAACTAACCCAGTAGGATTTTTTCACAGTTTATTTCGTTATCAATAAATATATCTTCCACTGTCTTGGGCTTTGGAAATGTGAACAGCCGTAACAAAACAAGACGCACAAATTTCTTATAATCCCCTTGTGTACAGGCCAATTTTTTTTTTTTGCAGATGTAAAATCTCTCTGGCTGTTATTACATCTTGTTACAGCATAAAATGCCTTTGATTAATGGCATTGAAAATGCAAACTCCCCAATGTACTTTAATTCCCAACAATGCTACTTCAGCAGACCACAGGAGCAGAGTCAGGTTATTAACAGTCCTTGTTGGGTCTGATGATAAATATGATGATAAGGATATTTTAACAAAAAGATTAACTCACCTCTTTAACAGTCATATTTTAGCAACAAATGCACCTGATTTCAAAAGTAGTCAGGCCAATACAAAGTATGTCACATTCCAGCCAACATCACAGTGCCAGTATATTGTTGTGGTTATGGCTTCTCGGGGATAATATAGTCAATCTATATCGTATAACGATAGTTATTTTTCACTGTATCTGTTCAGTTAAGTGTGATGTAATGCATATGGATAAATTAGTGTTGCAAGTGTATTAGATGGATGATTGTGTGTGTGTTCATTTCCTCATCAATGTAATATTTTCCTTTATCTCACTCTATCTTTTGCGTTTCTTTAGCATAGGACTCTCTCACCTGTTTCTTCATCTCTCGCTTCTTCAATTTCCCGAACCAGCTTAAACTGAGGTGATCAGCCCTGTGCTGTCATCATCATTTGGACCTTGTCTGCTCCACTGGATTAAATTTGCACCATCTCTATGGCTCCGACCTCACCCTCTCTGACCACTTAGCCATCACTCTGACCATCAACATCCCTGCCCCAACACCAAGGCATTATCGCACAATCAACTTCCGTAAGCTAAACGCTCTTTCACCTACCTCATTCTCATCCACCCTCTCTGAAAAAATGTCCACTTCTCCCTTCATTGACCTCCACACCCCTTCCGACCTCACTGACTACTACAACCACACTCTCTCCTCCTGCCTTGACCAGCTTGCGCCTGTAAAAACCAAAACAGTTTCTTTCACCCATTCTGCTCCCTGGTTTACCCCTGAACTCCACCTGATGAAAACTCGTGCTCGCCAACTTGAAAGACTCCGCAATAAAACGGGTCTCACAGTTCACTCCCAAGCCTACAAGGACCACATACAACACTACAAAGATGCCCTCTCCCGCGCCCGCTCTGCCTACTACTCTCAAATTATCCACTCTGGCTCCGGAAACCCAAAAGCACTCTTCTCGACAATAAACAAACTCCTCCGCCCCCTGAACACCACCACCCAGTCATTCACAGTAGACAACTGCATCTCCTTCCTCTCTTTCTTCCAACGCAAAATTGACAACATCTACAACAGCTTGACCACCGCCGCACCCGCTCCCCCTCCAACCACCTGCCCCCCCTTGTCCTGCCATCCCCTGTCTCGGTTCTCCCCAATCTCTCCTACTGACCTCTCTGAACTCCTCATAGGAATGAAAACTGCCACCTGCACTCTTGACCCCATCCCCTCCAGCTTTGTCAAAGCCTCCCTCCCTGCTCTCTCTCCACTTATCATTGCAACAATAAACTCCTCCCTGTCTACAGGCATCGTCCCACCTTCCCTCAAAATTGCTGCTGTTACCCCCATTCTAAAAAAACCTGGTCTAAACCCTGACACCCTAAACAACTTCAGACCCATCTCCAACCTACCCTTTCTGTCAAAAGTTTTGGAACGCGCTGTAGCCACTCAACTCAAACATCATCTCTCTGCCAATAACTTGTATGAAACATTCCAATCCGGATTCCGCTCCAACCACAGTACTGAAACTGCTCTCCTCAAAATCACCAACGACCTTCTCCTCTCCTCTGACGCTGGCAACCTCAACATTCTCGTCCTCCTCGACCTCAGCGCTGCCTTTGACACCATCGATCACACTATCCTCCTCACCCGACTTGAATCCACCTTTAACGTCACCGGCACTGCCCTCTCTTGGATTAAATCATACCTCTCTGACAGATGCCAGTTCATCTCCATCAATAACTGCAAATCCCCCACTGCTCCCCTCCCCCAAGGTGTCCCCCAAGGTTCAGTTCTTGGCCCCCTCCTCTTCATCCTTTACCTGTCCCCGCTCGGTCACTTAATCCGCCGTCATGGTCTCCAATTCCACTGCTTCGCCGATGACATCCAGCTTTTCATCTCCACCAAGTCCGTCTCCACCGACACCCACTCTATCCTGACAAACTGCATCACTGAAATAAAATCCTGGCTTCAAATCAACTTCCTCAAGCTTAACTGTGATAAATCTGAAATAATCATCATTGGCCCAAAAACGCTCACAAAATCCACCCATAACTTTGCCCTCAACATCGACGGTATCCCAGTATCCACCTCCCCTCACATCCGGAATCTTGGCGTCATCTTTGACCAAACCCTTTCCTTCGACAAATACACTAAACAGATCACAAAGTCAGCCTTCTTTCACCTGAAAAACATTGCCCGTCTCCGCTCATCCCTCTCCTCCACGGCTGCAGAAACCCTCATCCACGCCTTCATCACCTCCCGTCTGGACTACTGCAATAGCCTCCTCTATGGTTCACCCTCAAAAATCACCAATAAACTCCAATACATTCAGAACTCCGCTGCCCGTCTACTCACTCATTCCCGGACCCGTGACCACATCACCCCCGTCCTTTACAAGCTTCACTGGCTCCCCATCCCCCAGAGAATCCAGTACAAAATCCTCCTCTTGACATACAAAGCCCTCCATAACCTGGCCCCATCCTACCTGGCTGACCTCCTCTCCAGACACACTCCCACCCGCAACCTCCGCTCTGCTGGTACCAACCTCCTGACCCCCTCCATCCGGACCAAATTCAGATCCTGGGGGGACAGGGCCTTCTCCATCGCTGCTCCCACCCTCTGGAACTCACTACCTCACACCATCAGAGACTCCTCCTCACTCACCACATTCAAAACATCACTAAAGACCCACCTGTTCAACGCTGCATTCAACATTCAACCCACAGCATTTAACCCCTGACTATCTCTTCTCCTTCTCCCTCCTTTTGCTTTAAATATTTCCCTATTGATTCTTGTCTTGTCTTTTTGATTCTTGTCTTATATATATGCCGTATATCGCTGCTGTTTGTTTTCTTGATTCTTGTCTTTTTGCAATTGTTGTTTTCATGTATTGTTATGCATTATGTTTTCCACTCTGTCAAAGCGCCTTTGGGTTCTGGAAAAGCGCTATACAAAATAAATGAATTATTATTATATTATTATTATCATGGGGTGAGTCACTGTTCCCAGAATTGTGCCCGTTCCAGTAAGTCCATTAAAACCAGGTTAATCCAGGCAAAAGTCATCAAGTCACAAGGGGACAGAAACGTAGTAAGAAAGCTACATGTCCCGGCCGGACCAATCCACAAGGGAGATCAGCTGGAGCCGACATGCAGAACCAATTGTCCAGCAAACCAAGTGTCCAACAAAGGGGGACACAAGGGATCCTCCAACGGGGCTGGGGGACCACGGTGGTGGCAGTGATTAAAGTGTGGGACACATAAAGATTCGGGGTCTCAGTCGCCTTGTCTGGTCCTTTGAAGAGAGAGAGGGAGAGAGACACACCTGGTCAATACATCTACGTGTCTGCCTGCCGAAGTTGGGCTCTTTGTCTCTCTGGGGCCTGCACGCTACTCTTGTTGTCCTTTTCTGTGGGCGCATGCGGAACTCATTGGTTTTGGAGACGTGTGCGGGTGAGACACGTCGGTGCATAAACATGCTGTGTGCCGGGAGAGGGGAGCAAAGGATCAGGGACCTTTCACGCAGCAACAGGCTATCAGTATAGTTTGGGCTGTGCCAGATTATGCAAAGGGGTTTGACTCCAACACCCTATATTTCTCTTTCTCCCTCACTTTCTCTCCTTTCCTGGGATGGGTGGATGCTGGGCCCATATTGTAAAGTGTTAAGCTGACTGTGTTTTTCTGACATCCAAGGGAGGTAATGTTCACGTAGGGGTAATGGGAATGTGTATTGCCTTGTAAATAAGGTCCTGACCTGGCAATGTCCTGACAATACTTTGTAAATACATGCTTTGTTCAATAGAAGTATAAAATGCATTTGTCTCCTGACTCTTCTTGCTCATCGCAACACCTGAATGATCGGTTGGTCTAGAAAAGGTTGGGCTATAGATAAGATTGCAGCACTTGACTTGATTCCGCTCGGCCAATCAGTAAGATCTGATCGGACCGGAAACGATATCCGATCGGACCGGAAACTTCTCCTGTAACAGTAACACGGCTTTGGACCTGGGAACCGGCAATACGTTTTCAGGATGATTGGCGATCATGGTCACTTAGCGACTCCCCAGCTCTGTCGTGAGTTATCCACTGAAATTGTCTGTGGTGAATATAGGAAAGATATGATTTATATTTCTTTTTAAGGAATATTAATATAATTTTCATTGTCATAAGCTGTAAACAAATAATAACACTATTTTACTATATTTATTCAATAAACATGTAGTACTATTTTGTAGTATAATAAATAAACATGTAGTATCAATGATCAACAAACAATTTTCAACCAAAATATTTGACAACTGTAATTTGGTTATTCACGGCACTTAAATGAATGTTTTGCAGATCGAACAACCAAAAATTGTCCAAACCGTGAATGACCAATTTAATTACAAACAAGTTGTCCATTGTCCTGTTTATATTCAGACAAATCACATCGATGAAAACCCAAAAGGTAATATATTATTCTCCATGAAGGTGTTCCTGAAGTACAGTATATAATGTCATATAATTTTTTAAATTATCAAATGCAGAATATCTTTTATTTTACACAAAAATCTAACAGGTTAATACCCGTGGTGTTAAAAATGTTCTACAAATGAGATACTCATAATGGTCCAACAAAATATAATAAAATCCTTATATAAATGTACTGTATATGGATTGTATAAAAAGATATTCCCATTAGTTGTGCACATTTATATGTTGAGAAATGCTTATTTTTTAGTGTTGACGCTCATGGAGTAGCTAGAACACGGATCAGGACATAACAGAACAAAAGAACAAAAATGGAAAGATGCTGATTTTGATAGATTTCTTCTCTCTTAGATGTGTTCTGGGGTTCACCCAAAACATGAGGTGGACATGAAGTTTAAAACCCATGATGTGGGCCTCTGGCCAGGATGGTGCCCATAAACAACAACTTTTTGCAGACACCATTGATTATCTTATCAGAAAATGCAATCAAACCTAATGGCCGCAGACACAAGAATTGAACTCCCCACCTCCACCCCCCCAAACCCCCAATCTAGTTTTTGCTCTATTGGCTTTGCATTTTATTAAATGGAATTACTCTCTATTTTTTATCCATTAAATCAGTAATTTAGAATCAACCAACTGCATTGATATCTAATTGGCAAGGTATGCTGACAGCTATGTTTATTTTCGATCAGCTTGGAAATTAACATGGAATTGGTCATTTCACTGTCTGTTATTTGCACCAGCCAGGAGATCCTGCAGTGCAACTCCACTGGAAAGTGATGATATTAACATTTCTGAGCTGTTGCATACCACCTGCACAAACGAACCGGAACGCCAACTTCTTTGCGAAGAATTGAACCAATACATGCATGCACAGAATCAGACATATAAAGGTTATGAAGATTTACAGCAGTTTGTCACTGCTGCAACAATTGCATCATGTGATATTAAGCCAACAAAAGATTATGCATCGAAAAGAAGGAGCAGCTCAATTTCTGAAAGCTTTGGCAAAGTGCAAACTGAAAACATGTCTGTTAATGAAAATTCATCACAAATTCTCCAAAATCCATTTTTGCAAGCTGATACAAATGCCTATAAAGAACACCTTTTCAATAACCTTAAGCAGCTGCAAGGACAAACATCTATCTTCAAAACCAGTCTTGCAGAAACTTTACCTGTAAATGTCTGCAAGTATGCCACTGAACATGATACAAACAATGGAGTTAAAGGTATGAATTCACATGATACATATTCTTGATATCAAAAGAAGCTGTATTATCATTGTGTGAAAATATCCTGCTCCAACCATTCTCCAGATTCTAGACTACAGAATGTACTGTATTAGCATCCTCACAATTATTAAAGCTTAGACCAAACAGGAAGTATTTATTTCCAATAACAAAGAGTACACAAGGTCAGTTGTGAATTATATATTTAGCAAGATGGATCATTTAACCCATAAATCACGTCGGGTCGACCGGCCACGATCCTACCAAATATGGTCATTATATGGGCGTGTTCTAGCCACTATTTGCATGCAAATGAGTTTAAACTGACGTCAACCTAAATAACGAATCGTGACTTTTCTTACAATGTATAATACCCAGGACATCTTATGAAAGCTTGCTTGTAATTGGTGGAGAAAAGCCGATGACAAAAAAGCATTTCTGGGCTACTAACCAGTAAATCCAGCACGTTATGGGTTAACCATGCAGAGCCTCACTGGAGTGTTTGTTTTGGCAACACCTTTCAGACAACAAACCACCG
This sequence comes from Myxine glutinosa, assembly GCF_964187855.1. NCBI lineage: Eukaryota > Metazoa > Chordata > Myxini > Myxiniformes > Myxinidae > Myxine > Myxine glutinosa. The sequence continues at coordinate 92,719,538 of NC_136268.1, forward strand.
AGTTCAACCTCTCAGTATATCAAAAACTTTAAAATTCAGCAATTTATTTAAAATACAAAATTTACAACACTTTTAAATACAATAAGCTTTGTGTGTATAATGTAATTTTAATCACCTTTGAATGAACTATATAGATTACCAAAGGTGGGCGGTCCGCTTCGAAAGTCCGCTTATCCGCTTATCCGCTGCAGCGGACTAACGTTTTCGAAGCGGATAAGCGAATCGGAACAACCCCCGGAAACCGAAGCGGATAAGCGCAAGCGGACTACCGAAAAATTAAAGCGCATCGCGATTCGCCAAATCAGCTGTTAGCCTGTAATTGTGAATATTTATTTAAGTGAATAATAAGTGAAAACTGAATATTTTATTGGACGCTGGAGCGGCAATAACGTCAAGATGGAGAAAGCTGGTCGAGGAAGCCGCTGAGGGGGAACCCGGGGCTCTCGCCCAATCTCTTCCCGCTCGAGTTCCGTGATGCTTGGGTAACTCTATTTCTCAGGCATAACACGCCGCTCCCGAGCTCTGCCTCGGTCGAGCACGTGTTCAGCTACGGGTCGGACATCCTCAGGCCTAAGAGGTCGGCCCTGGCTGCACCGAACTTCGAGGCCCTCGTCTTCATGAAGGGCAACCTCCAAATCCTCAAGAAGGCCCACGAGGTGGAGGAGGAAGACGAGGACTAGTCAACAGACTGCTAGTCTGTTGACTAGTAGACTCTTGTCAAAGAAAGGACGGGCAAATTGATTTTTCTTTAATGTAACTTGCATATATTAAAATTATATTTAAATTAACTGTAGAGTAGAGTAGAGTCGAGTGGAAAACTTTATTTCAATAAATTTTGTATAAATTTTATTTAAATAAAAATGTATATTTTTGATCTTAAAAGCTTGGTTTGTCTTTGTAGTAGTTAGAAATGGCTATTTAGGCTTAAAAAGCATTAAATTCCCTTTAGAAACGTCAAAAATCGCTTTAAAAACGTCGAAGCGCTTTTAAAAAATCGAATCGAAGCGGATAAGCGGTAAGCGGACTAAGATTTTCGGCCGCTGAAGCGGATAAGCGAATCGGACTACACGGGCTGGCGGAGCGGATAAGCGGTAAGCGGACTTAAAATTTTCCGAATCGCGCCCACCTTTATAGATTACAGTCGATCGAGGTGCAGACAAAAACACCCTCAAACTGATGCGTCTAACTTGAAAGCATTTTTTTTGTAAACAAGGTCAAGACTCGTAGAAGAGCTAGAACACCGAATGGGTCAGGATGTAAGGAGAACAAAAGGAACAGTGGAAAGAGGGGAGAAACACCAACAGCAGGGCTGAAGGACAAAATAAAGGGAGAGTTGGACAAATGATGGTTGTGGGGAGGAATGAAGGATAGTGGAAGATGAATGGGGTGGAGAATGTGCATGGAGAAGCAAACTCTCAGGTTCATTCCAAAGATTGTGGGATCAAATTATTAAGAATTTAGATTCGTTCTGTTTCCGGATCTTCTCAGTCGTGAATGTGTGCATCTTTGCTCTCATTAGACTGGCATGGAATATCACCTTTCCTCTTTGTTTTGTATGATATTTCATATTGTGCGCCTTGTACTTTGTAGTGTGGCCCACGAAATAACGATTCATTTGCAACATCAATTGAAGATTATTTAGATTCAATTAAGTGAATTGAATTTCAATTAATGGTAACTACCTGGCTTCAATTAAAGATTAAATTAAGGATAATGAAAAAATATTAAAAGGCAGAATATACTGTATAAAGTAGAAACTTCTGTTTTTCTCCTCAGGTCCTGGTTGCCTTTTCACTTTCATTGATTTGTTCAACTCTTTTTCCTTTTCAAAGTGACCTTTACTTAAATGTACTCACTGCTCTCTTCCCAACAGGTTTCAAAATCGATCATTAATTGGTGCTTCATGTTGAATGCCACATTTGCCTATGCTATATTGAAGTCTCTCTTATCCCCATTTGTTCGGGTCCACCAAAAGTGGTCGCATACCTACCTCTTTTTTTGGCACAGTCTAAGCCCCATGTATGAACCCCAAAATGATTTTATTACTGTCCTCTCATAACCCTTGATAGTATAGAAAAAGAAAGAAAGAAAGAAAAAAGTTTTATTATCTTGCCAAAACGAAGTTTTTGCAAGATGTATTAGTCAGCTTGTATGTTTGTTTGTTTGTGGTTAATCATTTTTTTTTCACGTTTAGATCACTCTGTAGACCACAGTTATTATTGGAAACTCCTGTAACTTCGCATATCAGAGTCCTATAGAGATACCCTTCAGCACACAAAAATTTGAAGGTCAAGGTCAAAGGTCAAGGTCACTTTGTGGTCAATCATGGAGGTCGACGAAACACTAATTTTTTGAGTAACTTTGATCGGATCGTCTCCAAACTTCATGGGAATCTAGTATATGGTCCGGCGCTCAGCTGATTAGTTTTTGGTGGCGATCGGCCTTGACCTTCATGGTTAGCGCTGGAGGTCGAAAATTATTGACCCCAAGGTCAAATTTTGAAATCGTAGGTACCATATCGAGTAATACCTCATATGAATGCCCTTGATGAGTGCTTCCCAGATCTGTAAACAGTTTGACGCTATGACGTCATTTGATGACGTCATGACGAAAAAACGGAATTTTCATGAAAAAATTATTTCCTCAGTTCTCATCAAAATCTTTCAATATTTCATGTGCGTTGGTCATGAAGACATACTATTCACCATACGAAATTATTAAGGTCAAGGTCAAAGGTCAAGGTCACTTTGCGGTCAATCATGGAGGTCAACGAAACCCTTATTTTTTGAGTAACTTTGATCTTATGATCTCCAAACTTGGTGGGTATATAGGGTGTGGTATGGCGCTCAGCTGATTAGTTTTTGGTGTCGATCGGCCTTGACCTTCAAGGTCATTTTGAAGGTCATTCAATTTTGACCAAAAGGTAAAATAGACAGATGCAGGGGCAAGATACGGTTCACCCTGTGGGTGACATATGTTTATTTATTTTTTTTATTAGCCTGTTTGGTATTCCTATCTCAGGACTTGCCTGCCCAAGATAAAAACCCAATTGCTGTGGAAATTTGGCCATTACCTCTGAATTACCTGTGTTTATGAGCTTTCAAATGGATAGTGAAAAAAAAAATCATAGTTCACATTTTCAGCAAAGGGTGAATGCATATTTTCAGATAAACATAAATATAATGTCGTTGTAAAATGTATGCTGGCATTTGTATTTCAGATAATGCTGTAAAAGACGCATGCAATCCCTTGATTGATTTGAAAATTCCACATGTTGTAAAAATATCTGAGAAAGTTATTGATTATACAAGACTGCTTGTTGCCTTAGAAACAAGGTAGGAAAATGGTAAATATTTTGCAATACTGTATTTACTTTTTTAAAGTTTGGACTGTGTTGAGCAAAAATTTAAGGTGTTTATTGGTTTGTGATTCATTTTTTAGGTTGTCATTAAAGGGTTTGATTTTTGACTGTTATTAAAGTTTTACAATGGAGGCTCCATAAACCCAAGATAAATATCTGAATTCATCAACAAGCAAAGGTTTTTAAAATAGTGCCTGAACATACAAAGGTGGGATCATGCTTAAAATGAAAGCAAAAAATTGTATTGTGACATGCACTGAAATAAAATAATTTGCAATTAAATAAAAACAGATAATGGAATAAAAGCAAGCAGTGAATTAGGATACGATGGTAGCCTAATACTGAGGACACAACTAGGGTTCTGGAAAAACAACCCTGTTTCAGAATTTAAAAAAATATGTATGTATGATCGTCATGAAACTTCACCAAGTTGTAGAGGTCGTCACAATTGAGAAGCCTATTGATTTTGAGGTCGAAGGTCATCTGGATGTCCAATTACTAAAATCTCAATTTTTAATCCGATTGACTTGAAAATTGAACAGCATTTGCATAGTGCCTCACTAAATAGGGAAACCAACTATTTTTGAGGTCAAAGGTCAACTCAAGGTCAAACTTCCAAAATCATACATTTTCATCCGATTGACTTGAAAATTTAACAGCAATTGTTCAATTGTTTAAAAAAACAATTGATAAAAATTGTGCCTCATTGAATTGGGAAACCAACTATTTTTGAGGTCAAAGGTCAACTCTATGTCAAACTTCTAAAATCATCAATCTTCATCTAAAATCGTCACTTTTCATCCTATTGACCCAAGCTTCGATAAAAATCGTCAATTTTGATCTTGTTGAAATGGACAATTCGCTGTATCAATTGCAACCTTTTTTTCTGCATGACGTCTTCTTGTTTGTTTGTTTGTTTGCCTATCTGTCTGTGAACAAGATATCTCAAAAAGTTGTCGACGGATTCGGACGAAATTTGGCAGAGAGGTAGTGTATGTGACACAGACGAAATGATTACATTTTGGTGAAGATCCGGATTCGGATCCGGCTAGTATAATTTTTAAAGTGTTTCTTCGCCATTGAGAGATAGGGCCAAAAACGATAGGATTTGGACGAAACTTGGTAGAGCGGTTGTGTGTGTGACATGGAATAATGGATTCGATTTTGGTGAAGATCTGAATATGGATTCGGAGACGAGAATTATTTAATTTTTAAGTGATTCGTCACCATTGAGGGATCGTGCGAAAAGCGATATATAACATGATATTTTAAAAGGTTATGGAAGACTTATGAATAAACTAGGTGAATGAGTTGGTTAGGTGACAAGAACAAGCTGATTAGATTTTGGTTGAGGTCCGAATCCAGATCCGGCCTATCAGTGGGATACAAAACAAACTGTTCAGTCGAGCGGAGGTATGCACGCTACCGAGTGCATTTCTGCTTTTTTCATTTATGTGTTAATAGTTTGTTATATCATGACTATTACAAAAAATGTAGTTTGCCATATCAAATTAGTTATTCCACATGTTTATTATACTGATACTTTACTCTATGAAATACTTCAGCAAGTCGGTATTACTTCTTTGAGAAAAGTACAACATCAACAGGTCTAAAGTACTTTACCAAGATGTGATGAAATTGAATCGTAAATAGTGGATTATTAGAGTATCTTGGTCCAAAGTGAAAGAGATTAAAATAATTACTTCAAGCCTACGTGTGTTTTCCAGGACTTATATCCAGGTGGTAGATAGAAACTACGCAGGAATTGCTGGACTTGTAAAAACAAACCATTCAAAATTTTCAGCTGATCTAATTATCAACGAAAACACAGCAGTCATAGTTCAGGTATCGTTGATCACCATGTCTTGCAAGCTTTATTTTGATGATTATTTTATGCACAACCTTGAATGAAGGATCATCCCAAAAGTTACAGTGCCTTCAGAAAGTACACACACCCCTTCACTTTTTTCACGCTTTGTTGTGTTACAGCCTGAATTTAAAATCAATGAAACTGCAATTTATTTGTAATTGATCACAGCATCCCCTATAATATCAAAGGGAATTTATTTTTTAGAATCTCAAGGACTACTCACTTTTTCAAGGTCTTTCAGATTCTTGTTCTGAAGCCAGTGTTGCTTTGGCTGTATGTTTTGGGTCATTGTCCTGTTGGACCGTAAATCTTCGCCACAGTTTTTTGCACTCTCAAGCAGGTTCTCCTCAAGGATTTGCCTCTGTTTGGCTCCATTCATTGTTCCCTCTATCTTTACAAGTCCCCCAGTTCCTGCTGCTGAAAACCATCCCAATAGCATGATGCTGCCACCACCATGCTTCACGGTAGGGATGGTGTTAGATTGGTGATGAGCTGTGCTCAGTTTCCATCAGATGTAGAGCTTTGCATTCATGCCAAAGAGTTAAATTTTCGTCTGATCCGACCACATAATCTTTTGTCTCATGCTCTTAGAGTCTTTCACATGCCTTTTTTGCAAACTCCAGGCATGCGTTTGCGTTTTTCTCAGGAATGGCATCCGTCTGGCCTGGATTTGTGAAGTGCTGCAGAGACTGCTGTCCTTTTGGCAGGTTCTCCCATCTCAGCCAAGGAACTCTGTATTTCTGTCAGAGTAGTCATTGGGTTCTTGCTCACCTCCATGACCAAGGTCCAGTTGCTCAGTTTGGTCGGACAGCCAGCTCTAGGAAGAGTCTTGGTCGTTCCATATTATTTTCATTTCCTAATGATGGAACTCACTATGCTCTTGGGAACTTTAAACACTCTAGAAATTGTTTTATACCCTTCTCCAGATCTATGCCTCCTCACAATTCTATCTCGGAGTTCTATGGACAGTTCCTTGGACTTCATGGTAGAGTTTCTACTCTGACATGCACTGTCAACTTTGGAACCTTGTATAGAATGGTGTGTTTCTTTCTAAATAATGTCCAATCAATTGAATTGGCCATAGGTGGACTCCAATGAAGTTGTAGAGACATCTCAAGATTAAAGGAAATTGGATGCACCTGAGCTCAATTTGGAGTGTCATAGTAAAAGGGTTGAATACTTATTGACTTAAGACATTTCAGCTTTTAATTTTAAATTAATTTGTAACATTTTCTAAAAATATTTCCACTTTGACATTATGGGGTATTATGTGTTGATCAGTGCCAAAAAAAATTCGATTTAAGCCATTTTAAATTCAAGCTGTAATGTGAAAAACTTCAAGTGGTGTGAATATTTTCTAAAGGCACTCTAAATCATCCCACTCCCACAATGTAGCCATCATAATGCTGAAATATATAACTCACGAGAATTTTATTCAGGCTGCATTGTTCAATCTAAATGTAAAATATTAAGGCAATTCTTTTTTTTTAAGATTATGGAACAAATTACTTTGAACGACGAGCAATGTTGTGGATCTCAAAAGTGATGCCCAAAAGATTTGGACTTTCATAATTATGAACTTGCTGGTTTAATTTTGCCTTCATATAACCAGGAGGTGAGAGTTGTAGAGCTTTATTTGGCTAAGTGAAACTCAGTGCAAGTGACTTGGAAATCTGGAATGTTGCCTTTATGGAACTATTACAATGCAGTAGATAGGAATGGGGTCGTTTTAATTTACATGTTTATTTTACAGGATTTTGTCAGTCTTACAGAGGGAAACACAGCAGACAATGCCATGTACCATCTTGCTGCTCTTTCTTTGCAATTCGCCTCATGTTGGTTAATCGTTTTTCCATTGTCAGACAAAGGTTACCTGTAAGTACAAATTGTTCCTTTTTTGCTGTACCATATATATTTATTGCAATATAACAATTTTTTTTTTTTTTTTTTTTTTTTTTTTTTTGTATACAAGGTCGAGGCTCGTGAAAGAGCGAACATTAATCACACAGAAAGACAAACCGACACATAAAACATATAACATAGGGAGCGGTAGACAAGATGGGGAGAGAGGGGGAAGGACACAAACACAACATTTGAGAGCAGGGACCGAGAGACATCGAGAGATCTGAGAGAGGGCGAGGGCTTTGGGGGGGGGGGGGGCGTGGGAAGGGGGCGGTGGGAGAGGTATAAAACATATGGACACTGCCAGGACTTCCAGGAAAGAAGTTGGAATTTCAAACAAGGTGGATCTGGGGTGAATTAGCGGGGGTAGAAAAGATCAAGGTTTTGGATGGGGGAAGATAAGAGATGGTGGTGAACAGCTGTTTTAAAGACCTGGAGGGAGGAGTGGGATTGAAGGGAGTGAGGGAGTTTGTTCCAGAGGCGGGAGAAAAGAGGAATGAAAGAGTGAAGGTGAGCAGAGAGCCGAGATTTCGGCAGTTTAACCATCAGAGGGTTGCTGGCAGATCTTGTGCGACCTGTAGGAATATTTGGGGGACAGAGCACAGAGAGAGCTGGGGGTGCAAGGCCGGAGAGGAGTCGGTAGAAGACAGAAAGACCACCTACCTGCCTGCGGTGAGTGAGTGAAAGGCCCTCAGAGATAGCTTCATCGCGGGAGATTCCAATAATTCTGAAAGCTTTGGTTTCAACAGCGTGAAGCCGAGCTAGGTGTGAGGCAGGAGCACCGGCCCATAGGGGAGAACAGTATTCCATTGAGCTGCGGATGAAAGCCTTGTATGTGGTGAGGAGCTCAGGTGTGCCGAGGAAGGACTTCGCACGACGGAGGATGCCCAGTCGGCGACTGGCTTTGGAGGCCAGCTTGGAAATGTGGTTTTCCCAAGAAAGATCATGGCAGATAGTGAGACCCAAAATCTTGAGCGACAGAACTTCTTGGAGAGGATTGTTGAGAAAGTAGATGGGAGGGTTGTCCAGTCGATCTTTTCGGAGAGACATAGTAAGAGTGTGAGATTTGTCAGGATTGAAAGACATGTTCCACTTGTTTGACCAGTCTGTGATTTTGTCCAGGTCTTCAGAGAGTGAGGAGGCAGCAGACTGCCGATCTGAGGGAAGAGGAATGGAGCGGCAGAGAGTGGAGTCATCAGCAAAGAGATAGAGAGGATTTTCGAGAGAGTCAGAGAGATCATTGATGAAGACCAGAAAAAGCACGGGGCCCAGAACACTGCCTTGGGGAACTCCAGCCTGAACAGGAAGAGGAGATGAGAGAAACCCATTCAGGGCCACACGTTGACGACGACTAGAGAGGAAGTCCGCCAGCCATGCGTGGAGATTTCCATGGATACCAAAGGAGGAGAGTTTGGTGAGCAGAGCGGGGTGCCAGACCGTGTCGAAGGCACGTGATATGTCGAGGGAGACAGCTCTAATTTCCTGTTTGGCATTGAGGACCTCCATCCATTGTTGAGACAGCAGAAGCAGCATGTCCAGAGTAGAGTGACCTGGTCTGAAACCAAATTGATGATCAGAGATCAAGCCATTGGAGAAGAGGAAAGATTTCATATCCGAAGCAATGACTATATCACATGACTATATCATGGCCTTACAATTTACTGCAAATTATTTACCCATGAGTAGGTGGTGTATTGATTAAATGCGATGTTAACGCTTGTATACTTGTACTTATGTTTCAATATGGAATTTATCTTTTTTATATTTGACTATGTAATTTTGTTGAGGTGAGATATTTATTCTAAATTCTAAAAGATGAGTCGACTAAAAAGGTGGCAAGTTGTAATATTATTGTGATATAGTTAGACTTTAAACTGTGTGGAAACATTGTAAAAGTTCAGGAAATTTCCAATTACTTCCAGATGCAGAACAAGCTAGTACAGTAATTATGAGTAGTTTGTGGAGAAAGGGGCATTTGTGAAAGTTATTGTTCAGATTATATATTTTATAAAGGGAAACACCACTTTTCCTTGGAACCGAGTCTTGCTGACAGTTAATGAAAAGGTCACAACATTTTATTTATATATATATATATATATATATATATATATATATATATATATATATATGTATGTATATATATATATGTATATATATATATATATATATATATATATATATATATATATATATATATATATATATATATATATCATTTTAAACCAACAAATTAAACTAAATTATTGTTAATATTTTCTTGCATACTGTAATGTTTTTCCCCATCTTCATAGGCATGACACTTCGCTTGCTTTTGTAAAGACTATGTCATATATTCATGCTGCATCAACTTGTTTTTTCAACAAAAAAGAAGGTCACATAAAGGTAACAATTTGTGCAGGAGGTTAGTTGCTTGTGCTTTTACTGTGCTGTGTATACTGTGCCATCTACATGATATGTACTCGCCACTTCCAATTTAAATTTTGTCCTCGCCTGCTCTTCTGTCACTTCTGTACTGTTTTTTACAGTTCTTCCTGCCACATCTTTTTGTCAAAAAAGAAAAATACTAATACTATAAATTAAGGTGTCATCAGCTGACTAATGAGACTTGTCTTGTTTATTCATACTGGAAATGTTGATGTTCCATTGTCAAACTTATGCATTTTAGATATTGCTATGTACGTCTGTGCAAAAGTAAAGATTTTTGTGACATAGTATTCCTCATACATATTTAGTTACGGTTCTGCAAACCATTATCCCATGGCAATGGCACACAATATATTGGTACCCGAGACAGTTATATCGTTAACACTTGTATTTAGACAGCCCAATCCTTTTGTGTGGTGGGCAAACAGGAGATATGCGTTTGTGAGGGCTATAGAGAGGTCTTCTTCTTCCTATTCCTCCCTCCATTATCCTCTTTCACCTCCACCCTCTTCATAACTCGACATTCCCAGTTATATAGGTTGCTTACCATTGCACATGTAGTGTAGACACAGTATTTAATTTGGCTTCTCTTTCCAGACACATTTACACACAGCTCCAATTAGGTTTCTTTACCTCTTCAGACATTTCAGACATCAGCGATCCTTAACAAACACGTACATGGTTTATCCTTTGTTCCACTTATCTATACTATGAGAGCCGTGTGTGTGTGTGTGTGTGTGTGTGTGTGTGTGTGTGTGTGTGTGTGTGTGTGTGTGTGTGTGTGTGTGTGTGTGTGTGTGTGCGCGAGTGCATGTGTGTGCGCGAGTGTGTCTGTCTCTGTCTGTGTGTGTATGTATGTCGCCATTTTTCTCAGAGATGGCTAAACGGATTTTCGTCAAACTTTCAGAAGTTCATCAGTGAGTGCCGAGGAGTGTTTTAGGCCAAAAAAAAAATTGTTAAAAAGAAGTTTGATTCTTTTTAGATTTAAAAAAATCGGTCTATAGTGGCTGATCCTTTGTAGCTATATGAAAGATAATATTAAATTATCCCCAATGTGTGTGTGTGTGTGTTGTTATAATATTTAATATAAATTTTCCTTAGTAGGTGTAGGGAAGTGTTTTAGGCATCCACAAAAAAATGGGAAAAACAACGAAATTGATGCCGGGTACTCCTGATAATGTAGTAACCCATATTTTTCCTTCCATCCCGACACATTTATTAAACTCGAACACCCCACACACCACATATGGAAGCAGCCACGTCCTCCCAGTTTGAACGGACTTTTGCGGGAACGCCGAGTAGTGGGGAAATCCTTTGAAATACATCCACTGCAACGAAGCATGGATGATTGACAGGAGAGCAGGGAGGAGTGTCTGGAGGCGCACCAATGAAGATGCTCTGTGCAGGACCAAGCTCCGCCCCGCTTAAGCAAGTACAAGAGGTGGAACGCAAGAGGGGCTCGTTGCCTTGGAACCAATCCAGAGATATGCTGTGTGGGAGACGGGTGCACCTGCCTGTCATTGGGGAAAAAGCCTGTTGCACTGGAGCAAAGATCCACTGCACCAAGGGAAGGATCTGTGTGTGCTGGGCGTGACGTGCCGTCCAAGTGGTGTAAAGCAGGCAGGATAAGCAGAGATCTCTGGTTCAGGATGAGGCTGCACTACTGATTACCTGCACGACACCACACTAACCCTCCCCCACCCCACCATCCCCATTCATACCCGTATCAGGACTGGTACCCATTCGTCGACGGTGCCCGGGTGAGTCGAAGCATCACAACCAAGCCCTGACCTGACTCTCCCCCTCTTCTTCTTTTTCTTCTTCCTCTCTACTTTTTTCAGAGTGAGATTCTGCTGGACCAAGGTTGTGTGATGATAAACAAGTAAGATTGTAGAAGGGTTTAAGTGTTATGGGAATTAAGCTTTTGGGTATTCTTTGTTTGTTAATTGTGCCTTTTGATTGTATTGATTATTGCTGTGTAAATGTGTTGTTTTCCATCATTGCTTGTAAATACTGCATGCTTCTTTGGTAAACAGTTGTTTTCAACATGTCCGTTTTGGCTCTTCCTATTGACTCAATTAAGGTGTACTAGTGATAGCAGGGACGTTCTTCCCTAACCAATTAGCTCCATAACATTAGTCGGTACGTACTTGGCAGTTCCCTCGTTTGCCCCTGATTACGCAAGATAAGGTGAGTATGGACTGGGGCGCGAGCCCCCCTTGACATTCCACAGCCACCAGAAAGGTAACGCGCAAAGTAGCGAGAACCCTAGCGAGAACCCTGCTAGGTTTGGCAGGATCAATAGTTGTTCGTGGTTGTCTAGAAAGCCGCCGGACAGCGGAGTTATCCGCAGCCGGTGGCCTCAGGACCGGGGGTTCAAGAGAGGTCCGAGAAATCCTCTCGTACTAAACCCTACTTTCCGTCACAATATATATTAATTTTTTTATTTTACGTTAAAAGCTCCAGTCATGGACTATACAGTCCTCATCGAGGCCAGGCCTTAAATTAAAAAACCCTCATACTTTGTATTCCCATTGTTGATGCAAAATTTCATTCCCAAAGTCTCAGCCAGCACCATGATACAGCTCGGAAATTGGCAGAAAAAAAGAAGAAAAAAAATCCCCTAAATTGTAGTGTAGTACTCCTATGGGTCTAAGAAACTCTGAGGGACCATTGAAAATTGGGAGCAGTAATTGTAGAAACAAACCCAACAAAAGGTATAAACCTCCCCCTATTTTATAGGGGGAGGCTTAATTACTTAATTAATCATCCCATTTGAAATAGGCTGCCTGGAATTTATTCAGCTCTTTTCATTATGGATACCGAAAAAAACACAATATTTCAGCCTCATATGGCTGAGACTTTATGATATTCTGCAAAGAAACAAACTGACAAGCATGCACAAATTGAGCAAATGACGATAAGACTTCCTGTAGTATCAGTCATCACTCCAATCTCTGGTGCAGAGGGAAGATAAATCATCTGTATATTAAAGTAGCCACAAATCTCCATCCGTCCGTTCATAATAATATGTTTTGGTGAACAAGTGTAGTATTAATAAAATTAGCATTGGGTTGTTAGCAGTAAACAAAATGTTTCTGCAATAAAAATTTTTTTGCAAATACTGACTGTCAATAAACTGTATTACTGTACCGTAACATAATTATATAAATTACTAGCTGAAGTAGCCGACATTGCCTGGGGAAATTCAATGCAATATGTATTGAAATATTAAGTCAGAATCTAAATATCTTGGTAGTCCAGAGGTAAACCACTTACAAGCAAAGTTCGCTTTCATGATGTGGGAATGCAAAATAAAATAACTTAAATCCGAGAAATTAACATCGTTAGTTGAGTCCGTCTAATTTCCGCACAACAGACGGAAAGGATTACCGATGGGGCAGCATGAACATGATGTAATAAATCCTGAGATGCAATGCGCCCTAAATGGTCCTTTGCAGAGCTATCTCTATTAGCACGAGTGAAGCCACCAGAAGTGCTCCTGCAGGTATCTTACCGTGGCGATCTCCGTGATGCAGTAGATTAAAGTTAAAAAACAACAACAGAAAAGTAAAAAAAAACAAAAAACAGACAGATCGTACAGAGATGGGGAGGATTAGAGGTACGGGAGAAACGTACCAAGGGAATACATAGTTTCCGTTATTAACTTACATACATATGACCTCAACTTATTATCGACACAATACATATTACTCAATCGCGTCAGTGCGTAAGCAACACACTCGCTCAAGATCTGAACATGGACGTGTAATAATAAACCTGTGTAAGGCAATATTTTTAATAACAGGTGCACGTGCAGTAAACTACAATTACTAAATTTGCGTTGTGAACAAGTCACGATGTACAACCTAAACAAAACATATTGCTCGATCCTCCCAGGAAAAAACACAAGCAGTGTATTAGCACAAATCCCGATCAAGGCCTGGAGGCCAATTATCTGATTCTTTTTTTTCATCCAAACATTGCCCTCAACCTCCTCGAGAGTCTAGATGAAAGTGGAGGCCATGCAAAGTTTGGTTGCACTGGTTCCTGCAGGGTCCGAATGCATAAACTGACACACACACACAAACACATAAACAAGAAGACGTCATGCAGAGCACGATACTTGCAAAATCCACACCCCTCCCCCTCCCCAAAAGTTTTCCATTGATACAACAAATTGTCCATTTCATCAAGATTTAAATTGACAATCTTGTTCAAAGCTCGGGTCAACAGGATGAAAAGTGATGATTTTAGAAGTTTCACCTTGAGTTGACCTTTGACCTTTTGACCTCAAAAATAGTTGGTTTCCCAATTCATTGACGCACTATACAAATGCTGTTCAGTTTTAAAGTCAATCGGATGAAAATTGATGGTTTTTCAGATTCAAATTGATGATTTTAGAAGTTTGACCTAGAGTTGGCCTTTGACCTTTTGACCTCAAAAATCGTTGGTTTCCCTATTTAGTGACAATGTGCAAATGCTGTTCAACTTTCAATTCAATCAAATGAAAATGGATGGTTTTTCAGATGAAAATTGATGATTTTGGAAGTTTGACCTTGAGTTGACCTTTGACATTTTGACCCCGAAAATAGTGCATTTCCCAATTCAGTGACTCGATATGCAAATGCTTTTTCACTTTTCAAGTCAATCAGTTGAAAAGTGACTGGTTTTCAGATGAAAGTGGATTTTGGAAATTTGACCTTGAGTTGGTTGACCTTTGACCTTTTGAAATCAAAAATAGATAGTTTCCCAATTTAGTGACTCAATATGCAAATGCTGTTCAATTTTCAATTCAATCAGATGAAAATTGATGGGTTTTTCAGATGAAAATTGATGATTTTGGAAGCTTGACCTTGACTTGACCTTTTGACCCCAAAAATAGTATGTTTCCCAATTCAGTGACTCAATATGCAAATGCTGTTCTCTTTTCAAGTCAATCAGATGAAAAGTGTTACAGATGAAAAATTATGATTTTGGAAGTTTGACCTTGAGTTGACCTTTGACTTTTTGACCTCAGAAATAGTTGGTTTCCCAATTAATTGAGGCACTGTACAAATGCTGTTCAATTTTCAAGTCAATTGGATGAAAATTGATGGGTTTTCAGATTTAAATTGATGATTTTGGAAGTTCGACCTTGAGTTGACCTTTGACCTTTTGACCTCAAAAATAGTATGTTTCCCAATTTCGTGACTCGATATGCAAATGCTGTTCAATTGTCAAGTCAATCGATTGAAAATTGACCGGTTTTCAATTGAAAAATTGATGATTATGAAAATGTGACCTTGAGTTGACCTTTGACCTTTTGACCTCAAAATAGTTAATTTTCCAATTTAGTGGCTCAATATACAAATGCTATTCAATTTTCAAGTCAATCGGATTTAAAATGGCGATTTTAGAAATTTGACCTCCAGATGACCTTTGACCTCAAAATCAATAGGCTTCTCAATTAGGACGACCTATTCAACTTGGTGAAGTTTCGTGACGATCGGTTTAGAATTGTGACCTGTAGGCCGGTGAGAAAAAAACAAACAGGCAAACAGACAGAACCACAAACGCAACCGAACCAATATACTTGAAAAATCATCTATTTTAAAAGTAACAAACTAGAACGGCACTCAGTGGAGATCACATACCTCCGCCAGGCTGAACAGTTTACATTTTGTATCCCCCTTGATAGGTCATATCCGGATCCGAATCTTCACCAAAATCGAATTGATTCGTCCTTGTCACACACCAGACCTGTCCACCAAGTTTCTTCCAAATTCGTCCACAACGTTTTGATTTATCGTGCTATATATCATTTTCTTCCATATCACTCAATGGTGAAGAATCACTTAAGAAATTATCAGATTCGGATCTGGATCTGGACCTTCACCAAAATCTAATCATTTCGTCCGTATCACATACTCAACCTCTCCACCAAGTTTCATTCGATCTGTCCACAACTTTTTGAGATATCCTGTTCACAAACAGACAAGCAGACAGTTGTGAAAACATAACCTCCATCCCTGCAAAAAATGTTCTATAGAGATTCCATAAAAATGTTTCTATAGAAGTCTTATAGACATCCTATAGAACAGTCCAATAGAGTTTCTATAGAACTCTAGGACCGTTTCTATAGAACAACTTTCCTATAGAACATGTTTTCTATAGAATCCTGAAGAGCACTTTCTATACAATCTTATAGAGCGGTTTCTATAGGATCGTTCCTTAGAATCCTATACACCTGTTTCAATAGAACCCTATAGAATGGCTCCTATAGAAAGGCACAAAATCCTATAGAAATTAATTATATGACTTAATTAATTCTATGATTCTATGACTGTAATTAATTCTATAGGATTTTGTATTCGTCATCTGAGAAATGATAAGGCATACTGTTCATAAACTAACTGCTTATAATATACTGCAAACACTATAGCTAGCTGCCACGAGAACTGTCGAAATCTGTTGTCTGACCAAGCGGTTCAGGGAACAAGGTTAGACAAGATACATTCAAAATGGCAGTCCTCTTCTATAGAACACCATTTTATAGAACACCATTGCTGTCCTATAGAACAGGAGTGTTGTCCTATAGAACACCATTTCTGTCCTATAGAACAGAGTCCTCTTCTATAGACCACCATTGCTGTCCAATAGAACAGGAGTGTTGTCCTATAGAACAGAGGTGCTCTTCTATAGAACAACATTTCTGTCCTATAGAACAGAGTCCTCTTCTATAGAACACCGTTTCTGTCCTATAGAACGCCATTTTTGTCCTGTAGAACTATGGTGCTATTCTATAGAAATAAATTGTTCCACAGAGATTTATATAGAAGTCTATAGAAGTCTATTGGTTTCTTTAGATATTCTTTATAACATTTTTAGCAGGGATCCACCTTCTGTGGTGAAGGTAACAAACGTTCTTCTTTATATATTAGATGCAGTTCAACGACCATCAGTAAAGCTACAGGTTTAATGCTAGTACTATATATATTGTTACGGACCGCGGATAAGGATGTTGGTTTGCCGAGCGGATGGCACCGCGGCCGAACAGTTACCCCGACTAACCCGATTCCCGAACGTTGGCCAAAATCGCGCCACAGATACTCAATGGGGAAAAGACTAAAGCGAAGGATGTGAAGAAGAAGAAAGACAAAGGGTAAGGAATACAAATATAATTTATTACTATGTACAGGATTGAAAGAAACCAAGGAAGAAGGAAAGATAAGAAAATAATTTACAGAAGAACTCAGAGACACAGTGCAACGCTAGCTTACCTACAGTCTTAATTAAACCCAGGACAGAACAAACAAGGACAGACTCACGCGGGGAATGATGATAGGACTGGCAGGAGGTGGATGGCTGGAGGGAGAGGAAGGTCCACGGGTACTGCAGCACGATCGGCGCGTTTAGCAGCCGCCGTTCCTTTGCGGCCCTGCTCAAGAACTGCCGTCAAGGGCCCAAGCTGCTGTGGCTGAAGCTGCTGTTGTTGCTGCTGTGGCTGCTGCTGTTGTTGCTGCTGTGGCTGCTGCTGCTGCTGTGTGGACGTCGCATGCTTTTTCCAGGACTCATCTGAGGTGGGGGCGCCTTCTGCGGGTTATATAGGCCACGCCCCTGAACCTTCGCGAACCTCCTTGATGTTTCTCTCCACACCCTCTCCAAGTCCAACCCCTTGTTCGTGGTTGGTTGAGTGGGGCTGACTCACTCCTCCCCTCTATGACGAGGTGGGGACACGCCCTTCTTCCCCGACCCGAGCACATGTTAAATGGTGGTTTTGGGGCGAAATCAACAACCCACAGCTGTAGCAAACCTGGCAAACTGCCCAGTGCAGTTGGCAATGGAGGCTTGGAGGGGATGTAGCTGGCAATTGAGGCTTGGCAATGACGCAGTTGGAAATGGAGGTTTTGGGAATGGGAATGAAGGGGGATCTATCTTGTTTCACTTGGTGCAATGGAGTGTCATCTTAATGGAAGACAAGGCCTTACCCTAATACACATAATAAGGAAATAAACTACTGAACAGGGGTATTATGGTGTCCTTCATGTATGCTTTATGGAACTAACTACGGGAACGCCCTTTTGACCTTTATACAACCACAAACGGAGGGAGGAGGGGCGATATTTTCAACAACCTTTTACAACAACAACAAAAAAAAAAACATTCTCATATCCACAACAATATATATATATATAAATTAAATAAATGGTGTTTGTTTGACATTAATTACTAAACTACAGGCTGGAATAACTTGAAAACTTGTGGTTGTACTCAAGATGTGCAATGGAATGTTTTAGTGGGAATAAAAATTAATATTCCTTGGGGTTCCTAATTTTCTCGAAGTAAATGTATGACAGCACCCCTTGGTGGAAGCCATATTACAAGTCATAACTAGAACGCCACTCAGTAGAGCGCATACTCCCGCCGTGGGTCAAGTTGGAATAATACGTTTTGTTTATTCACCGTTCAGGAGATTAGCTTGCGCAGACAAACAAACAAAAACTTTCTTTTATATATATATAGATATAGAAGAATATATAGAAGAATATATAGAAGAAGATAATGTTTTTTTAAAAATGAGCTCTATCTTCCAATGGTAAAAAATCCTTCAAAAAATTCCTGGATCCGGAATAATATCCTGAGCTTCACCAAAAACTAATCAATTCTTCCTTATCCCAAGGGCAATCATCCCACCAACTTACATCCAAATCCGTGCAGAACTTTTCCAGATATGTTGTTCACAAACACACGAACACACATACGCACGCACACACACACACACACACACACACACACACACGGACGGACATGATTGAATGCATTACTCCCTGGTGGGAGTAATAAGATACCTCATATACATGATAAAAGTGTGGGAATTAACCTGTTAAGGACAATTTCTTTGCTAGTATTCGTGAATATAAAACATAAAGACGAAATGTTTTGCTTTCTGCTTTGAGTACAATCGCATGACGTGTGTGTGTGTGTGTGTGTGTGTGTGTGTGTGTGTGTGTGTGTGTGTGTGTGTGTGTGTGTGTGTGTGTGTGTGTGTGTGTGTGTGTGTGTGTGTGTGTGTGTGTGTGTGTGTGTGTGTGTGTGTGTGTGTGTGTGTGTGTGTGTGTGTGTGTGTGTGTGTGTGTGTGTGTGTGTGTGTGTGTGTTATCAGATTCTAACTGCAGGAACAGTTGAAGATGCAGCAGATATCATAAGAGCAATTGCCGATTGTTCCATGCATTAAAACATGAACTGGGATCATCAAAGGTGTGTTTAATGATCTATTTGCAGTCATGAGACTGGAGTGGCAGTTTCTATAAATATGTATGTAATGTCAAAAAGTCATTCAAAACCTATTTTTAATACTTTGTTGAACATCATACACAGACACCACACCTTGCAAATATTTGCATTTTAGAAACCATATTTTCTGGGCATTAATCTAAAATATTCAGTGTGTTGTAAGCTATGCCTGAAATTCGATCAACCAGCCTTCGTGGATGCCCCCTCGTCATCCATAGCTGTAGACCTCACATTCAGGAAATTTTAAAATTATAGAATTTTTTGATCTGCTTTGTAAACATCCTCTCAAGGCTGATTGTAACTTGGACTTTTGTTTTTGTAGATATGAACATACCAATTAAATATGGGATTCTCAAACATGCCATATGTTGAATCCATATTCATTGACAGACTTAATACAAATCTTTTTTTAAAGTCTGTCCAAGATATGATGGACAATATTTCGAATTTTCTACATCAATGAAAACTTGCAAAATCAAATTTGCAGATGACATAACGCTTGGAGGTAAAGTAGATAGTAAAGAGGAGAGTGGTTAGATTTATGAAAGTCTAGATGCTTTAATGTTTAATATTGTAGTGTGTCTATCCTGCAGTGAACACCGCAGGGCGACACGGATGACCAAACGAGCTTTAACTCCAAGACGTTCAATCAAATGGCGGAACTTCGTTATACACGCGGGGGGAAGAATGGGGGGAAGATACCGTGAGCGCTTACCTTCATGAGTCCACCGGCAATCTTCGAACCTGCAACAATTAACTCAAACCGACACAGGATTTAACTGTACAAAAATACCGGCTTTATAAAAGAATGAAATATGATATAAATAAATAACAGAATAAAACACGGCAAAATAAGATCCTAAAAGGGATGCCCCCACACAGACTCGAATACAGACAAAGGGAAAAAAAACTGTGAAAATAAATGCGTTAGTTTGTGGGCACTTAGCTCTGAGCGGCTCTTGAACCTCGTCAGGAATCGTCCCAGTTCATCACAGGCCTCTCACGTCCTTGCGTGGGAACCACAGGCTGCACTGCTGCGATCAGGAATTAGGCCTCCTGTGCAGTCCGCATCTCTCGCCGCTGAACGCCAAGTCAGCAGGCCGCGCCTGTTCCACTTGCCCCCGCTCGTCAATTAATTCCCCTCGCGCAGGAGCGCTATGAACTCCAACCGCTCGCCATGAAATCCTGAAGCAGAGCAAGATATGAAATCGTGACTGTTCACCACCAAGGCCAGAAGATGCGAGGAAGTCAAGAGGCAAGAAAACTCGTGAACTTCGACCGTTCGTTCTCGAATCCCGAAAATCAGAGCAAGTCAAGAGGGGGGAAATGTCAGGGTGAGCATTCTTTTATACTCGAGGCTCTGACGTCATCCGTGCCTCCTCCACCAATCCCATAGTCCCATCTTAGCACTCCTTGCGCCAATCAATCCCGGACCAATCGCTCTTCTTCGGGTCGTGGCCTTACGGCCCTGCCTGCTTGTGTTGCGATGTGATGACTGGCAGTGCCAGTGGTAGTTGAATAGCTTGTTCCGGTTGCTTTTATTTTGTGCTATAAATGCGTGATTTCTGGCTAGGTGTGTGTGCTGCTGGTGTCATAAGGAAGAGGAAAAATAACAGAGGCCATTACATACAGGGGATTAATTACCCATAATCCCTAACTAATTAACATAACCCCACCCCTCGTGATGGGAACGAAGATATGCGCTTACACGATATACGGTCTACCGGATCCCTACTTATGTACATGGGGTTTCTTCTTCTTCATGACAGTCGGAGCACACTACCTATGTAATTCTACCTGGACTAAGGTTTTGCCTACCCCCACAAACGTAACAATATATTGGACAAAAAATTGACAGATGCAGTTTAACCTAAAGAAATGTAAGGTGCTGGGGATAGGTAAGAATAAAAATAGTGATTACATAATACGAGGGGCATAGACAGCACAGTGCCAGTCAGCTATAAATACAGCGAATAGGATTTTAGGTTGTATTCATTGGGGGATAAATTATAAATCAAAAGCAGTAGTGTTAATACTGTATCATAAGTTAGTGAGGCCTCATCTGAATATCTTGTCACCACATCTGAGGAAGAACATAGCTGCCATAGAGGTGATTCGGCATAGGGTTACTAGATTGATTCCTGGACGAGCTGGACGAAGCTATATGGAGCGGCTGAAGGAGTCAGGACTTTTATATATTAGAAAGGAGGGAATTATTAGGGCATTTGATTGAGATGTTTGAGGTAATGAGGTGTATGGACAAAACCAAGTGCAGAGTAATTTTTCAGCAGTTTAGACAGTAATAGGACCAGGAGCCATAGCCTGAAAGTAAAGAAGAGGAGAATTAGGAGTGTAAAAAGGCAAGTGTCTTTCAGTCAGAGAGTAGTTACTGCATGGAATGGTCTCCCGAGACAGGTAATAGTAGCAGAAAGAGTAGAGAGGTTTAAATTGGAATTAGACAGGTACTTCTCTAGAAGCATTGGAGGCAGAGGGGTACAGGGATATTGGCAGAATGTGCAGGTAGTTTGCATGTAGATGGGTGATGGATACTGGTGTTGGTGTCATGCAGGCATGGTGGGCCGAATGGCCTCATCCTGCACCAACGTTCCGTTTTGTTGCTATTCATAAAAAATAATTAATAAGTAACAAATAACTTTTAAAATACAGTACAATAATTTTACCATGTTAATAAGACTTCCCTTTTTAACGATCCCAATCATTCCCACCTTTGTGGGTCCGCCAAGGAAAGTTTTTGGCCCATTTCTTTCACGAATTAGCTGTCCAGGTCTGAGATTCAAATGAAGGTCAGAAATTTGGAATTTGATCAGAGTTTCAGCGATAACTCACCTACTCTGTGAAAGACATTGTGGGACTTCTACAATGCACCAGCTAATGCTCACAAACCTAAACCCCATGTTAATATATATCTAAGGATGGCACGCTTTGTGATGCAGTGCACTGCCTGTGAAGTACCAATCAGATAATTGTTAGACCAAGAATCAAACCTAGATAAAGAAGCTCAAAGGCAATGTGCGCTATCTCTACACCACCCTATCAGATATACCACGTTAATTAGAACACTTAATAAATCCTGTGAATAATAATGTAATGATGGGAACAGGAATAAATAAATGTTTTTAAACTCAGGAGCGAATGACATAATCAGGTCATAATTAGTTTCACCATTCAACAATAAATATTGCATGAAAATATTGTCACGTGATCAGGGATTGAGACAGTCCATGGCACAGCAATAGTTACGGCCCATGATGAAGTGGCCATTTTGGCCTGGATGGTCAATTGGATGCTGCTGAATTGAACAACAAGCTAAATGAGCACATGGACCAAAGTCAACAATTTTACACATGAGATGCTTTTATTGAATTTTAAAATTCTGAAGCATTAACCAAAATGAAGCAACAATGTCAATGAACAAACCAAATCATATCTTTAACTTCACCACTCCCCTTTGCCTCTTCCCCCACTCCAAACCTCCCACCAGTGAGCAAGTTTTAAAAAAACCACTCTCTTTATCTTGTGAAGTTTTTGCACAAGATTTCACTTTAACTCCACAAGATGACTACTCTGACAAAGGACATCATTTGATAATCTTCTTGACCTTGCTTCCAAAGCATCATCTATGAATATGTTTGATATGATATATTTTGGTGCAAAATGATTAATTATTCAACATGTTTACCACAACTGAATTTTTTTTTGTAGTACTTTCAGAAAATGGAATATATGAAGCTAAAAATATTATTTATCTGACCTTCCTAGGTTTTATTGACCCTGTAATAAAGATTTCTATGTGTCGTGTTTTTGTATCAAAATATGTTGTTAAGGGCACAGTAGAACTTTGTAAACAATTAATTTTCTCATTCGTAACATTATTGTTGTCTTTGACAGTTGTATCATTAACCTTATTATTGTTGTCTCATTAACATATTCAGCAGCTGTCCTTCATATAAATTATATGCATTGCTCTTTTTGCAATAAACCCATATGACAATCTTTTAAGTCTGATCGAAATTATTTATACTGTAATTATACTTCAAATTTTAACTTCTTCAAAGTTTTATCTTCGAATTCAATTATTTTACTTCGGATTTGTTTTTGTTTTTACTTTGAATTCAATTTCACTTAAAAACTGTGAATTTTACCTGCAATGCCTGTAACAGTGTGGAAACAAATTGTCACACAAGCTCTACATCACCTGAATGTAAACATCACCATCACCTGAATGAATATACAGTGGTGGAACAGTGACCTTTAAACTGCATCAAAATAGTGTAAGATCCAGATCGAAAGAGGTGACAGACAGAGAGACACGTCATCAAGATTGTTCCTTACACGTCTTCAACAAGTTTTCCAATAGTTAACTTTGGAAGCATCACATTGTGCTCTGCAAAAAAAGGAAGAGATTCAAATTGATCATTGCAAAATTAGAGCCTTGGAAAGACGTCGTCTTGGAATAATCAACAAAGAAAAGAAGAGAAACTAGTGAATCGAATACAACAAAACAACAACATGCATTTTAAGGCCATTTTCCCTGCTAGAGCAGGGGTTAGCCTTGCGGTCCCCATGACAATCTTCTCCATTTTTCCCTATTTTCTGCATCTCCCCTTATTAACCCCCTTGCCCACATTTCTTCTTCCACCACCTTTAGCCAAGTCTTTCTCGGTCTTCCCTGTCCTCTACTTCCTTCTACATTCATTTCCATCATTCTTCTCAACCAGTCACTTTCATCCTTCCTCAACACATGACCAA
Source organism: Myxine glutinosa (assembly GCF_964187855.1). Taxonomy (NCBI): domain Eukaryota; kingdom Metazoa; phylum Chordata; class Myxini; order Myxiniformes; family Myxinidae; genus Myxine; species Myxine glutinosa. The sequence goes on from NC_136268.1 coordinate 92,743,141, forward strand.
ACCATCTCAACCTGTTCCTCTTCACAGCACCAATTTGACTCATACAGCTGCATGAAGAAGTAAATGTAATTATTTGGCAGATACAGGGTGCCCCTTTATATGAACTTTTCTAGAGCATTACTTGGTTCCTCCTCAGAAAAAAAGGGTAGTCCAGCATGCACAAGAGATTTTTTGAATGGCCCTTATTTTGTATTGTTTGGCATTTTCTACAAGCTATGGAATGTCCCTTCTTTTCTATAGTTTGCCACATGGCACATACCCTTACATAAAGGGGCCTTTTCTATGCCCCTGGCATTTTTCACAAGATACATTTTAAATATGAACAAAATGCATTTGTTCATCGTACAAGACTTTATTCAAGACGATATCAAAGAAAGTAAGGGGAAAAAAATATTTACCCAGATGGGATTTGAACCCACAACCCACAACCCACAACCCACAACCCGGTCAACTGTAAGTGCTGTTATTGTGAAGTGGAAACGTCTAGGAGCAACAACAGTTCAGCCGCAAAATGGTGGGCCACACAAGCTCACAGAACGGGACCGCTGAGCACGTAGCACATAAAAATCGTCTGTCCTCAGTTGCAACACTCACTACCGAGTTCCAATCTGCCTCTGGAAGCAACGTCAGCACAACAACTGTTCGTCGGGAGCTTCATGAAATGGGTTTCCATGGCCGAGCAGCCACACAAAAGCCTAAGATCACCATGCGCAATGCCAAGCATCAGCAGGAGTGGTGTAAAACTCGCCGCCATTGGACTCTGGAGCAGTGGAAATGTGTTCTCTGGAGTGATTGATCACGCTTCACCATCTGGCAGTCTGACGGACAAATCTGGGTTTGGCGGATGCCAGGAGAACGCTACCTGCCGGAATGCATCGTGCCAACTGTGAAGTTTGGTGGACGAGGAATAATGGTCTGGGGCTGTTTTTCATGGTTTGGGCTTCGCCTCGTAGTTCCAGTGAAGGGAAATCTTAATGCTACAGCATGCATACAATGACATTCTAGACAACTGTGTGCTTCCATCTCTGTGGCAACAGTTTGGGGAGGGCCCTTTCCTGTTTCAGCATGACAATGCCCGCATGCACAAAGCAAAGTCCATACAGAAATGGTTTGTCGAGCTCAGCGTGGAAGAACTTGACTGGCCTGCACAGAGCCCCATCGAACACCTTTGGGATGAATTGGAACGCCAACTGCGAGCCAGGCTTAATCACCCAACATCAGTGCCAGACCTCACTAATGCTCTTGTGGCTGAATGGAAGCAAATCCCCACAGCAATGTTCCAACATCTAGTGGAAAGCCTTCCCATAAGAGTGGAGGCTGTTATAGCAGCAAAGGGGGTACCAACTCCATATTAATGCCCATGATTTTGGAATAAGATGTTCGATGTTCAGGTGTCCACATACTTTTGGTCATGTAGTGTATATATATATACATATATATATATATATATATATGTATATATATATATATATATATATATATATATATATATATATATATATATATATATATATATACATATACCAATATTTAAACATATATATTTAATTTTAAAGCAAACGCACTTAGCTTGAATTTTTTTCGAAAGCCATTAACTACACCTATTGGCCGATGTATATTCCACGTTTCATCTAGTTTCAAGATATAGTCCTTGAGATATGAGCGCCAACACATTTTGGGCGGACGGACACCAACGTGATTTCGGAGGTTTTCTAAATATAACTCAAGAATGCATATACGGACGTTGCTGAAATTTGGAACATATTACCTCAACGTACAAAGCATTTACTTCTGAAATTTACAGCCGATTTCGTCCAGTAGAAACCGAGAAACGCTGTTTGTTAAAGTCCCCATATTAAAGCTGCATACAGAGAAACGATCCCTTTTATAAAGGGAGGGGTGCTTTGTGCCTCCCTTTGATACAATTCGCTTTTGCTGCACTTTCTTTCTCCCCTGAGGCACAAGCCAGGCCCGACTCCACTAATAATCATTTTTCCAAGGGAAAAGTCATGGCTATTGTTCTCCTGTAATGCGGCCTCTTTAATATCCATAGTGAAAACGAATTTGTCATCACATACTGTAACTTCTTGCAGATAGAGACACATTATTGCTTGCTGATTTCTGCCTATTTATTGGAGTATCATCCGAAGCGTTGATGTGAAGAGGGGTTTTGGAGAACTCAGGGTCACTGTTCACTCTGTGAACAAAAATGTTTCCTTTGACCAATACCTGCACAATTAAAACATTTGAGTATGTCAGGAGTCACATAAACTTGATAATTATGCCATATACCAATAGTCAGGGCCGTTAGGGATATTTTGGTTCAAATTCTTCCAAAAGCATCAAATTTAGCGCAGATGTTGCCCATGCCATACTATTTCGATTTTTGACGGGTTCCAAGGGCGGTATGATCCGGGGACCATACCGGTCCATCCCGCCATGTCACCTGACCTATGACGTCATAATTAGGATATGCATCCAATCACATGGCGTACTATAAGTGGTCAAAGTTCAAAATGAATCGATCGAAAAATGAAGCAGGGATCCATTTTTAATGTTTTCATAAAATCCAATATGGCCGCCAGGTCACATGACCTATGACGTCATATTTATGACATGTATACAATCATGTATACATGAACCCGGATCATGATCGCACAAAAATTAAACACAAAGATATGGCATACAGTTCATAAAACATCAAAATCCGTACCTTTGTAATTAGACTGATGAACTGCATATGCCTGAAAATTAGGAAATAGACATGTAAATATTTCCTCTAATTGTCAAAAATAAGGTCAGAGTTCGATTACCCAACCCAGAAACATAAAATGGTGAACCTCGCGTAAATCTTGACAAAAAACTCAAAAACCGACATGTTTGACTCAAAAATGACCTTTAAGATGACCTTGAGGGTTGACCTTGACCTCGAATCATCAAAATAACATCATAATTGGATTCCTCGACCTCGAAAACCCCTGAAAAGTGGTATCATACATGATTCCAACCCTTTTGGTTATTTAACTGATTTTCCTCTAATCCGGGTGGCGGCCATTTAGTATTTCGCCAATATGGGGCCCCCGGGGGGGGGGGGATGGGGGCGCTCGTCTTGGCGCCCGTCAAAAATCGAAAGAGTATGGCATGGGCAACATCTGGGCCAAATTTGGTGCTTTTGGAAGAATTTGAACCAAACTGCCCCAAAATATCCCTAAGGGCCCTGACTACAAGGGCAGATCCAGGAGGAGGGGCGCACCCAGGGCACCCACTCTAAACTCCTCGGAGGCGCATCCGCATGCAGCCTCCCTAAACCCACCTCCTCCCTTCCAAAGCGATCGGGTTTTTTCACATGTATTCACGTATATATACGTATAACCGATGATGTGGTTTCAGAATGTGGGATCACCAGATATTCCTCAGACCACAGCTGATGTTGACCGCAGCGTTCAACATGGAACTGATTTGTACCATTCAGTTTATTCCCATGGTGGATACTTGATGATTAACGAATTACCGTGATCATTTGTCATCAGAGATGCTTCTTTTATCTTCACCATTCATGAACCAAGAAGTGGAATGGTATGGTATCCCAAATATCAGATAATCCAGAGTCCATGTCATTCTGTTAGAATTTGGCACTCAGTCTGTGTTTTCAAGACGGAAGAACATGCTTTGTGACTATGGGGATTTTCCAGGGTGTACAATAAGCTTCAATGTGTTGGAGAAGAAATCTTTGTTATAAGTGATTCACATAGGCCGAGTCGAGAAAATGAAGGAAAATGTTCAGCTAATGGCAAAACCATAACTCTGATCGAAGGTCACTTCTATCTCAAACCTTGTTCAATACGTCAGATACATTGATTTGTTTTGATCATTATATTATTTGTTTCATTTTATGCAATGTCTGCTTTTCATTCAATTGGATTTCTATGATGAGAATTAATTAAAATAAATGTTGAATTTTGAGCGAGTCTTTTCATTAGTGAACTTCCTTTGAAGTGTATTAGAGCATTCTTTGTCTATATTAAAAATAATCTTTAGAATTTATGACAGAAAGAAACACAAAAAATGTTCCTCTCGCTCTGCTTGGCAAAATTACATTTTTCAATGTAATGTACATTTTTGCACCTAAAAACATGGATCCACGCCTGTATACGCGTATTATGATTTTCAGCATTTTGTTCATAACATATAACAGAATATTCCTTCTTGAGCACTATATAAAACCAGAGCTTCCAGGGAAGCAGAACTCAACTGAACTGACTGGACAACTTCAAAGTAGGTCAGTTGTCTGTACTAGATTTGACTTAAATGAAAAGCCAATAACCTTGTGTAATAATTTTAAGGTCCTTGTATCCTTGTGTGGTAAGAGTCTCACACACTACGTTTGATCAAAATCCATAAATATTCGTGGACGTTAAAGTCTTAACGTCGTTTTGGAGCTGAAAACAATATGGCGGCCATTTTGTGACTGATCGGGTTGGAATGCAATAGCAACCTACCTTGTGTGGTAAGGGTTAAACATTCTAAGTTTGATCAAAATCTGTTAATATTTGTGGACGCGAGAGTGTTAACGTCGGTTTCATGACAAAAAACAAAATGGTCGCCTAAGTCCGCCATTTTGCAACGGATCGGGCTGAAATGTAATACAAACCTGGTCCTTGGGGTAAGGATGCTGCATGTGAAGTTTGATCAGAATCGGTTGATATTTGTGGACGCTGGAGTGTTAACGTCGAAAAGTTAACGGATGACAGACGACGACGACGACGGACGCCGGAGGGTTCAGTATGTGATGAACTCAACTGGACGGTAGTCCAGTTGAGTTAAAAAAAACTCACCTGCCTTATAAACCCATCACATAATACTGTATATTAATAACGATTAAAAAGCCTGTAAAAAGTGACGGGTTGCAACAATTTATTTGATGGTGCAGCCTCGTGAGTCGTGAGTGTGCCAAAGTCTGAAGCCTTGGCCTAGTGTCAGGTGTGCTTATTTCTTCTTTATTTATTAGACATCCTTCAGATGTAAATGAACACTCGTTTTACTCTGCAAGTGTTGCACATCACGTGCAGGAAATTTCACCTCCCTGTGCCTTGTATTTATTGTTTGTTTGTTTTTTAACGCTTCTGTACACCGCCCTTGAGGCTCGGTTTTCAAGCCACCGTCTACAAATCCAATAGAAGAGACATAATTACTCTTTTATGGAAAATGTTTTTCGACTTTGTTTTATTCTCAAAAATAGACCATAGTGAACACACATTCGTGTTAAAAGATTGGTCTTTAAAACCTACAGTTATGAAGGGGGACAGACATCTGAACAAATACCCAACTGACTGTTTTATATGAGAGATGTCATTGAGAAACAACAGCGACACTCGGTAGAGAGCATATACCTCCGCTAGGCTGAACAGTTGACATTTTGTATCCCACTGATAGGCCAGCTCTGGATTCGGACTTGAACCAAAATCTAATCAGCTTGTTCTTGTCATCTAACCAACTTATCCACCAAGTTTCCTCATAATCCGGCCACAAATTTTGGAAATATCATGCCATATATCGTTTGGCCCCATCTCTCAATAGTGAGGAATCACTTTTAAAATGTAAACAAATTCTCGTATTCGGATCTTCACCAAAATCGAATCGCGTCCTTATCACACACACAACCTGACCACCAAGTTTTGTCCGAATCCGTCTATAACCTTTTGAGATACCGTGCTATATATGGGTTTTTGGCCCTATATCCTTTCAATAATGAAGAATCACTGAAAAAACTTTCGTATCCGGATTCGGACCTTCGCCAAACTTGAATAAGGTATTTGCTTTCTTGCAAAAAAAAACAAAAAACCCAATCTATCCACGAAGTTTCGGCCGAATTCGTCCACAACTTTTTTGAGATAGACTGCTAACACCAATAGACAGTCAGGGGTGAAAACATAATCCTCCGTCCACCTTTGGTGATGGAGCTTGGAGGTATTTAATAGTTTCAGGTGTTTTCCTGATCAACCATGAGCAGTATCATTGCATCTTTCCTCAAGAGGAATTTTTTCACGGCTGTTGAGTTATTGAAGTGAAACTGGCCAAATTTCAGTTATAGCTTCTTTTTACGGCGTAGCCTATTAGGGCAAAGCCGTCTAGAACAGTGTTTGTCCGTCCGTATGTATGTCCCCTCAAACGTATACCAATCAGAGCTGAGGATCACATGACATGTCACACATGTCACATGACAGGGTGATGTAATTACGTCTGATGTCATTACGGTGGCTGACTCCACACTCCGGCATTTTGATTCCAATTTCGTTTCGGCCGAACATATCAAACCTATCATATATCACAATCGCCATGCTCTACCTTTACATTTTTCATTCAGTGTGAAACACAAACAAACCGATTGTTAAAATGCCATCAAATATCGAAAGCATCGGTGTTACGTCTCTTTCAACAATACGGTGAGAATAGGCCTATGCCTTAGGCGTTATGACTCATCTTCGGACAAATATAAGCCCAGATTTCTTAATACAGTAATGTATCGTTTCAGTAGTATCGTTTTGACATCGTTTTCGTAACGTAGTATCGTTTTCGTAATAATAATAGAGTAAATCCCAATGTCGTGAATTGAAGGTTTATGGATTGAAGCGGTGTATGGTTCATGATCAGTGATGATCGTTATTCGGCACTAATATTAATAACCGAGGAAGTAAGGAAATCCCCTCGGTTTTTTGATAGTAATATCATTTTCGAAATACTGATGACCTAATATTAATATTATAGTAAATCTAATCATAACACTAATCCTTTCGTATTGACTGCAAACGTACTGGAAGTTAAAATGTATCATCTACATATTAAAGTAGCGGCAGTTTTATGTCCGTTACGTCATTACATCTATGATGTCATTACTCATTACGACGGCTGACTCCACCGACCGACATTTTAATTTCCAAGTAGGCCAACACCCGCTCACGACGGGAGCTGCAGAAAAGGTCATTCCGCTTTGGGATATATAGATTACAGTCGATCTATGGTTGGGTTTCAAGAACATTGGGTGTGTGTTCATTTACCAATTTTATTGTGGAAAGATCGCCAAGTGGTTGAAGCATTAGAGCAAGCATTCCATTCAAACCCTTAAGGAACGGCTGGTTTGGCAAGCGCTAGCTAGCTGCTTGGTAAATGAGCACACCCCCAATCATTTTGGGGGTGTAATATAGATTACAGTAGATCTTAGCTCAGTCTGTAAGTAAAACTTACCTCACGGATGTCGGAATTCCTCCAAATTTCTTTGTTTATTGGTATGAACAGCATTAGCGACTGTTTAAAAAGCTAATCATATGTGTTTGTGGTTTATAATATTTTACAAACTCGGCTACGCCGCTGTTAGACTTTCGGTCTTGTTTTGTTGTTATGTCATAACTTATGTCATAACATAACTTATGATATTTCGTGGGACATAAAATAAAATTTATACGTCTACCCAAAGCAATTTTTGACGTACAGTGAAAACATCTTCCTCTTTTAAAGAAAGAAAATGTATTCCATTACCTCTTAGAAATTCATTTAACCGTTTTACGAAATAACACCGAGCAACGACTACATCGTTAATCATTTTTTGGAACAATCTCTAAAACAACAACAACAACAACAACCCATTGGCCGGAAGTACAGTCATTCGTTTTGCCGTTTTTCTCCACGTGTGTTAGGGAGCTTTCTCAGGATTAGTGAACAAACAGTCGCTTTGTGTCGGAACATAAATCGTGAGTTTGGAGTCGAATAAAAAGGAAAGATTATAAAGAACACTTGAGACTTCAAAACCCGAGAAAACCATGGGTGCGAATTCCGGCCTTCGCAAGAGGAAAGCCAAGGCCTCCAACGACGTCAAAGCAAAGCGCACGAATAGAGAAAAGCGTGCATTGACGAACAAACCCAGCGAAGATGAGGTGAGTGAGTGACTACAGCTGGTTCATCCTCACACGTGCATTAACAGTTTGTGTGTACCAACTTCGGTTCTGTGCGTTAGTGTGATGTTTGGCGCATGCTTGATCTGACCTTTAAGTTTTGGTGTTAGACATTAGTGATTGTGTTATATTGAAGGTGAGCTTTGGTGAAACGAGGAGGGAAAGGAATGTCGAGAGAAGATGTGGAGTGTGAAGATGAAGGGAGTAATATGAGGGCCATGTCCAACGTTTTGAGGCTCAACATGTCATGCCAAAGTCCCCACAACTCCTCACGTGACATAATATGTTGTTTAGTAATACTTAGTAATACCTTTACATTTAGATTAGTAATACCATATGTCGTCACTACTGATTCGTTTGACAAATTTCTGCCTTCAGTTAGGTAGGTATGAGCTTTGGACTGACGTGCATTGCAAGCACATCTACATGCAACCATATATGTGGAATTATGAAGATTTCTGGGCTGGGAAAACCTCCATGGGAGATTCTGCTTATGATGGAAGCTTTGTGCGACCATTCCAGTTTGTAATTGTATGAGACCACATGGTGGTTGGGCACCATCCCAGCTGATTTCGAAGATGCTGCACGTGAAGGTAAACCACGATGATTGGCAAACACATTTGATAACATGGACTCCTCATGTGCTCATGGTTGATCAGCTGGCCACAGACATGTGCATGACTCGTCTGCAGTGTTAGCAATGGCAGGGTGACATATTCCTGAAACACGTATGACAATGGCCGATTTGTTTGATTGGAATTGAAGAGGCGACGTGCTGAATGACAAGTCGCCAAGACGGGAAATTGCTAGTTGTAGTCAAGGAGCACTGAATATTATGTAAATCTTGCTCTAATACTACTACTACTACTACTACCATGGCTGCAGTTGTGGTTGACGAGACTGTGGATTTGGCGTATAATGCAAAGGTACAGGAGAAGAAAGAGTGTTCCCAGAATTTCACCAGAATAAACCTGAATCTCTGTGGACATCGCACTGGTGATAACGTTTGCGTGTTATCACCAGTGTGACGTGCATCCTTGCTACGTTCATATGTTCTTCCACAACTTCCTTATTGTCCTGTCGCCATGTGGTTGCTTCCCGTATCTAAAAATGAAGAAATGTTGTGAAGATGTTGGTTCGAGACTGTGGATGAGATCAAGGTCACACAGG
>NC_136268.1:92752456-93022097 GCF_964187855.1 Myxine glutinosa
GCCTTTTCGGGGACCGTGGTAGTTGTTGTTTTTTTGTCCCCTTTTTGAAGCAATGTTTTACGGCCGGATGCCCTTCCTGACGCCAACCCTTTTTGCCGCCTTCAACGACAAACAGGGAATTACCAGTGAACTGGTACTCAATTAGCCGACCTCGGAAGGATGACAGGCTGAGTCAACCCCCCTGGCATTAATTCGGCGATCGACCGAGATTCGAACCCAGGATCCTAAGCCGGCACCCTAGCCGCTAGCCCAACACCAGAAATGGTGTCATGAACACAATTTATTTACGCACAAGCACAAAAGCAAGACGGGCCGATTTCCGATTCCGACGGGCCGACGGGCGAGACGGGCCGATTTCCGATTCCGACAGGCCGATTTGGAGCAAGAAAAAGAACGAGACGGGAGAAAAAGGAGAGAAACGAGACGGGGAAAGCCGATTGGAGAGGCGAGTGAGGCGCGATTGGAGAGGAGTGTGAGGCGCGATTGGAGAGGAGTGTGAGGCACGATTGGAGAGGAGTGTGAGGCGTGATTGGAGAGGAGTGTGAGGCACGATTGGAGAGGAGTGATTGGAGGGGAGTGTGAGGCACGATTGGAGAGGAGTGTGAGGCACGATTGGAGAGGAGTGTGAGGCGCGATTGGAGAGGAGTGTGAGGCGCGATTGGAGAGGAGTGTGAGGCGCGATTGGAGAGGCGTGTGAAGGATTGGAGAGGAGAGGAGTGTGAGGGATTGGAGAGGTGAGGGATTGGAAAGGAGAGGGATGTGAGGGTTTGGAGAGGAGAGGAGTGCTAGGTGGAGAGAGGAGAGTGTCAGGTGGAGACAGGAGAGTGTCAGGTGGAGACAGGAGAGTGTCAGGTGGAGAGGAGTGAGGGGTCACATATTATGTGAAATAACTAAATTCACACCATTTCTGGATCTGATGACTTGCCAGTAACCATTTTGTAAAAATGAATGTGCAGCATATAACTCAATATGTCGAAATGTCACACACATCCATGCCCGTGGGATTCCCACGGGTGACCCCGCTAGTATATATATTATATATGTATATTATATATTATATATAATATAATATATATATATATATTATATATATATTATATACGTATATTATATATTATATATATTATAAGCCTACTTCTCCTACTTTCTGATCCAGCTCTGTTCCCTCTCCCCCTCAATCCTCCTCCTCGGTGATTTCAATATCCACATGGACTCCACTGACTCCACAATAACCACTGACTTCACTGATTTACTCACCTGCTTTAACCTCACTCAACATGTCAACTTTCCTACCCATAACCGTGGTCACATTCTCGACCTTGTCTGCTCTACTGGACTAATTTTGCACCATCTCTCTGGCTCCGACCTCACCCTCTCTGACCACTTAGCCATCACTATGACCATCAACATCCCCACCCCAGCACCAAGGCATTATCGCACTATCAACTTCCGTAAGCTAAACGCTCTTTCACCTACCTCATTCTCATCCACCCTCTCTGAAAAAATGTCCACCTCTCCCTTCGTTGACCTCCACACCCCTTCTGACCTCACTGACTACTACAACCACACTCTCTCCTTCTGCCTTGACCAGCTTGCGCCTATGAAAACCAAAACAGTTTCTTTCACCCATTCTGCCCCCTGGTTTACCCCTGAACTCCGCCTGATGAAAACTCGTGCTCGCCAACTTGAAAGACTCCGCAATAAAACAGGTCTCACAATTCACTCCCAAGCCTACAAGGACCACCTACAACACTACAAAGATGCCCTCTCCCGCGCCCGCTCCGCCTACTACTCTCAAATTATCCACTCTGGCTCTGGAAACCCAAAAGCACTCTTCTCTACAATAAACAAACTCCTCAGCCCCCTGAACACCACCACCCAGTCATTCACAGTAGACAACTGCACCTCCTTCCTTTCATTCTTCCGATACAAAATTGACAACATCTACAACAGCTTAACCACCACCGCACCCGCTCCCCCTCAAACCACCTGCCCCCCCCTTATCCTGCCAACCCCTGTCTCAATTCTCCCCAGTCTCCCCTACTGACCTCTCTGAACTCCTCATAGGAATGAAAACTGCCACCTGCACTCTTGACCCCATCCCCTCCAGCTTTGTCAAGGCCTCCCTTCCTGCTCTCTCTCCACTTATCACTGCAACAATAAACTCCTCCCTGTCCACAGGCATCGTCCCACCCTCCCTCAAAATTGCTGCTGATACCCCCATTCTGAAAAAACCTGGACTCAACCCTGACACCCTAAATAACTTCAGACCCATCTCCAACCTACCCTTTCTGTCAAAAGTTTTGGAACGCGCTGTAGCCACTCAACTCAACTTATTATAAATTATCCACTCTGGCTACAAACTTGAAACTGACGACACTGCTCTCCTCAAAATCACCAACGACCTTCTCCTCTCCTCTGACGCTGGCAACCTCAAAATTCTCATCCTCCTCGACCTCAGCGCCGCCTTTGACACCATCAATCACACCATCCTCCTCACCCGACTTGAAACCACCTTTAACATTACCGGCACTGCCCTCTCTTGGATCAAATCATACCTCTCTGACAGACGCCAGTTCATCTCCATCAATAACTGCAAATCCCCCACTGCTCCCCTCCCCCAAGGTGTCCCCCAAGGTTAGGTTCTTGGCCCCCTCCTCTTCATCCTGTACCTGTCCCCCCTTGGTCACTTAATCCGCCGTCATGGTCTCCAATTCCACTGCTTCGCCGATGACATCCAGCTTTTCATCTCCACCAAGTCCATCTCCACTGCCACCCACTCTATCCTGACAAACTGCATCACTGAAATAAAATCCTGGCTTCAAATCAACTTCCTCAAACTTAACTATGATAAATCTGAAATAATCATCATTGGCCCAAAAACGCTCACCAAATCCACCCATAACTTTGCCCTCAACATCGACGGTTTCCCAGTATCCACCTCCCCTCACATCCGGAATCTTGGCGTCATCTTTGACCAAACCCTCTCCTTCGACAAATACACTAAACAGATCACAAAGACAGCCTTCTTTCACCTGAAAAACATCGCCCGTCTCCGTCCATCCCTCTCCTCCACGGCTGCAGAAACCCTCATCCACGCCTTCATCACCTCCCGTCTGGACTACTGCAACAGCCTCCTCTATGGTTCACCCTCAATAATCACCAATAAACTCCAATACATTCAGAACTCCGCTGCCCGTCTACTCACCCATTCTCGGACCCGTGACCACATCACCCCCGTCCTTTACAAGCTTCACTGGCTCCCCATCCCCCAGAGAATCCAGTACAAAATCCTCCTCTTGACCTACAAAGCCCTCCATAACCTGGCCCCATCCTACCTGGCTGACCTCCTCTCCAGACACACTCCCACCCGCAATAGGGTGGTCCAAAAATGCAAAAAAATCACTTTTTTATCTGGATTTTGATGCTCTATTGGATTATTGTTAGAAATGGTCTAAATCATTCACCCAAAAAATATTTTGCATGTGAGTCATCTATAAACTCATACACACTCAACATATAAATTTGTCATTTTCGTCAATTTTAATGACTTACAAAGACTTTAGAAATATTTTCTTTCCTAAATAATGTCATTGATGGTACATACCCCTGTGAAGTCCTCATGGTCGAAACATGAGTCAGACATGTATGAACATGTTTCAAACATGTTTCAAGCATTGTCAAACATGTTTCGACCATGATGATTTCACACTCACAGGCGCAAGCGCATGCAAAAAGTCATGAACCAGAAAATGGCTTAGTACAATAGTGCATGTGCTTTTTCCACCTAGGTTGCTATTGGATTGTTCTCATTTAGCCAAATTTGGTGAAAAACGCCATATTTCAATTGAAGTGTGTATGAGTTTCTAGATGGAATTGAGCGAAAATATTTGGTGGGTGAATGTTTTAGACCATTTCTAACAATAATCCAGAAGAGCATCAAAATCGGAGAGATCGATTTTTTTGGACCACCCTAACCCGCAACCTCCGCTCTGCTGGTACCAACCTCCTGACCCCCCCCCCCCACCCCCCCATCCGGACCAAATTCAGATCCTGGGGGGACAGGGCCTTCTCCATCGCTGCTCCCACCCTCTGGAACTCACTACCTCACACCATCAGAGACTCCTCCTCACTCACCACATTCAAAACATCACTCAAGACCCACTTGTTCAACACTGCATTCAACATTTAACCCACAGCATTTAACCCCTGACTATCTCTTCTCTTTCTCCTTCCTTTTGCTTTGATTATTTACCTGTTGATTTTTGTCTTTTTGCACTTGTTTTTTGTACTCTGTCAAAGCGTCTTTGGGCTTCTTGAAAAGCGCTATATAAAATAAATGTATTATTATTATTATTATTATTTATTATTATTATTATTATATATATATATATATTATATTTTCGTATATATTATATTAGTATATTAGTTTCATTATTAATTAGTATATTATTAATTAGTATTAGTATTAATTAGTATTAATTAGTAAGTATTTTTTATTTACGGTATTTTTCCCACAGATCTCTCGATGTCCCTGCTCTCAAATGTTGTGTTTGTGTCCTTCCCCCTCTCTCCCCATCTTGTCTACCGCTCCCCATGTTATATGTTTTATGTGTCGGTTTGTCTTTCTGTGTGATTAATGTTAGCTCTTTCACTAGCCTCGATCCTGTATTCAAAAAAAGAAAAAAAAAAGATGCTGGCCTGTGGATCAGATAAACTACAGTATTTTTAAGCAACACAATAACTCTGAGAATGTGCAATGAAGGATGGGTAACAGCTATGACTTCCTTAGATATCAGACCATAAGTCATCCACATCCAAGCAATTCTTGATCAAGAAAGTTTACAATCTGAGAAGAAACATATTTCTGAATGATAGGTGTTTGAAGTTACTTTTTTGCACGCAAATAATATTCCAATATTTCTTTGTAATTCCACCCAAATATAGGTTACTCATTTGGCCTAGCTTATGCTGCACTCGTTTATACTCTTAAGGAGATATCCCATATGTGTCTCAAGCCAATTCACCTTGGACCATACAATTTCAGAATGTTTCTTGAGATGAAGAAATATGCTTCCATGTAATGCCATTTATGCAGTGATAAAGGCATCACAAAATATAACCAATACTACCTATATTTTCTGAATTTTAAAGAAATATATCTGGTGGGGTTTCTTATTTTTTTGGACGATAATTATCAGCATCTTCCATATCCAGATTATTTGTAAAATTTTGCTTTGAAAAATTTACCCGTCATGGTTGTTGTACTTTTCCAATATAAAGTGAAAGCATTCCAATTGTTGACAAACCATTAGAAATTGATATGAATATTCATGATCATGGACTTTTTAAGGTACCTTGAAGTTACCGGTCTTGTTGGAGCAGGCAAATAAGCGTATTTGGTTCATCTCAGACATTGAAGCCAGGGCGGAGGAAGTCTGGTAATTCTTCTTCCCTCCGAGTGCTTTCCAAAACTCCTCTGCACAAAGTCAGGCAAACAATATAATAATTGTGTCACTCATTATATTGGGGTCATTCAAAAAGTTCAATACCCCCCGCATGTAAATATTTTAACAAAATGTCCAGCTGAATGCAAAAATAGATTTATATTGTTTAATTATTTGGGCTGGCAGGATAGCATGGCATAATTCACACTCACATTCAGCTCTAGCTTAGGTTTGAATCTCGACCCAGCTATAATCTGCTACCCTAGTGTTTTCTATGCAGGGTGAGGTATCGATGTGGGCCTTATCCATTAGAAGGGCGTTAAGCCGCAGGACCCAGCCGGAGGAGTAAGCGCTGGTTGTTGGTGGACATTAAAAATCCCACGATGTATTTCCTGAAGAATAGATGAAATCGCGAGCACATGGGACAAATTTTGAAAGTCAGGCCTGGCCACCAGTTTATGAACAACTTGGGTCAAAAACGTTCCTCAACCAACCCCAGAAGAAGGTTAGAATAATTGATGTCCTTAAAGAAGTAATAGTTGTCGGAGCAGCAGCTGCTATAATTATTTACTGATACGCCTGGTAAATATTGTTTCTCGTGTATTTGGTATTTTTTTTCTCAGGATTAAAATAATGGTCTACAGTTCCAAGGATGTCACTATGTAAATAAGATATCCAAACTGATGCAGCAGAAAAATGCAAGTAAGACACACCAACAAATTTTTGCAATCCTTTCTAACATCCACAGTTGAGACCAATCCCTGGCATCCACAATTGAGAATTATCCAGTAATGAGTATAATCCCTTCAGGGAGAAAAATAAGGATGTGCATGACAGAGCACTTCCAAACAGGCATTACACCAGATGATGTGAGGACAATATCGTTGTTATCAATAAACTCTGACTTCAAAAAGTTAAGAGCTTCAATAAAAATTGGTTTCATGAGCCTGACTCAATCTGTGAACTTTCTAACCTGGATTTCTGCCAATGGCAGATCCTCCTTTCTGGACTTGGTAATGACCAACTTTCCTGCTTATGTCTCCTGTTCTTCCTCTGCTCCATTTGGTTGCTCTGAACATGTGCTTGTGAGTCAACATCTCTGTGGCTATTTTCAGAGAGCTGCCACAGTGCTGGCGAGTCTGGCAGGTCACTCAGGTCGAGTGGCAAGGACTGGTCTCATATGTCTGCCACCCCTGATATTAACAATGCCTGGGAATTCTTCCACAGAAATCTGCTCTCTTGTGCACAGATTAATCTCATCTCGTCTTCAGTTATCATGCCCATGGTACACTAAATCCTGCAGTGAAACAGTTGCCTTGAAACTACTTGCATTCTCTTCCTAGAAGGCAGATCCAACCGAAGGCAATCTCAGATCAATACAAAAGCCAGCAAAAAGTGTGTCCACTCTCATGAGAGCCAGCAAACAATCATTAACTATATCAGCCTACTTCTAATAATCAGCAATGTCATAGAATACATCATAGTAATCGACATCATATCCCACCTTTTCTCCAATGGCCTGATTTCAGACCATCAATTTGTTTTATCTACCCACAAGGCCTTTATACACAGCTTGAAAGAATATTGCTCTCCTTTCTGGGCTGGTGAACCTGTCTCACACCTTGGTCAAGTTGATGCCATGGAAACCATGACTGTCGACATCATTGGGATCTCCCACGATGAAGCTAAGGCTCTGGGCATAACTCTAACATATTGTCAAGTCCGCAACCGATGAAAACCAGCCTGGGATGGATAGCCGGTCAGTCTTACTCATAAGACTCATGTCTTACCCACGAGGTGGTCAGCCCGAAAATTGGCGGTACTTTTTGGCGTGTGCGGGACCACAGACAACGGGGTGCTTACCTGCACGGACGAAACACGGGGCTTATTCCTCAAACCCACAAACACAGAAACGAGACAAGGAAAATCAACAATACAACAAATGAAATGCAACAAATAATGGTTCATGAAATAAAGCACGGAAATAAAATGAATGGTGAGGTAAATCTATAATCCTAACTTGAGACGTCTCCACTCAGACACGAAAACAGACAGGTGAATGATTAAAGAAAATAAAAAGAAAATCCCCCCTTTTATTTGAGAACACTCAGCTCTGGTCTCGACGAAGTCGTTGAATAAAGTCGGCAGTCCGATGTGGCCCACAGCTGCCCGCGCGGGAAATGCACAAGATGGCGCGAAGTTCCTCCTCACTGCGCCACAAACGTGAGGCAATTTGTGTGACCGGCCCTGCATCGCTCTCCACTCCCTCCGAAACGCAACGCGGCTCCACTAGCCCAAGAGGCACCACAGTTCACCAACATCCCTTCCTTCATGATGAGAGAGTTCCCAAAGCTTCACAGAGTTCTCCTCACGAGCCACCCAAGAGATAAAGGACAAAGCATGACCGGCCGATCCAACTGCCCGATCCAACTGCCAGCACCAGAGAGAGAGAGAGAGAGAGAGAGAGAGAGAGACTGATTCTTCTCCCTCCCTTTTGAAGTCTCTCGATGATGTCACACTCTGTCCAATGCCCGAGCCCTGTCAAATCATCCCATGTCCACCCGACCAATGATGAAGCTCAGGGCATGGTCTGCCGGGTACGATAGCTTCCACGTCCCTCATCCCACTCTAGGGGTGTGGCCTTGTTCCTTAGTCGGTTGGTGGGGTGGGGTTTACCTTTGGATCGTAATGTCTGGGTCTCTATCGGCATTATATCGGTTGTTGTGGTTTAATGGAGCGCTCGTTTGCATGGCTGGCCAAGTGAATGGAAAAACATAAGGGAAAAATCACAGGAGGCAATTACATACTGGGAATTACCCTTACGCCCTATTTAACTAACACAAAACCACCCTCCCTATGGTGATGTCCTGTAACACGATATGGCGACACATAAACACTCTTAAGCTCAGTTTTTTTTTCTACTTAGGTATATCGAAATGTATTCCTACTCGCACGCAGTCCATGCTAATTATTACAATCCTATCTCCACTATGACATTTCATCCTCTACCCCCACAAATGTAACAATATCACAGATAGGTCAGTGGTCTTCTACCACCTCCTTTCTGGTCTTGCACCCTCTGCCTTTTCTGTGCTTTGTCCCCATTCGATTTCTGCATGGCACAGACTGCAGGGCACAGGTTCACCAGCAACCCTCGTCTGGTACAACTACCTAAATACATACTCACTGTTCACCTTCACTCTTTGTTGCTCTTTTTTCCCACCTGTAGAACCAACTTCCTCAATCAGTCTTTTCTATCTCAATCTTCTCACCAGGGTTCAGTACAGCTGTTCACCATTATCTCAAGTCATACCCCATCCACAACCATGCTCTTTTCTATCCCCATTAACCATCTCCAAGCCCACCTATTCCCATGTTTCCAGTTTTTCCTTCCATTTCTGTAATTGAGAGTTTGTGGTATCCATCTTGTTCACCCCCTATGTCCTCCCCTTGCCATCATTCTTCCCTACATCCTTTATTTCTGCAAGTCTCCCTCTATTTTGTCATTTAATCCTGCTGTTGGCGTGTTCCCCACAGACCCTGGTTTTCCACTGTTCCTGTTATCCTGTTACTTACTGATTCTAGCTCCTCCACCTCTGCAAGCCTCAACGTGGTATTCCGTAAATTCCAATGTGGACGTTCCCCTGAGTATCTGAAAATTAACCGGCCTGGGTCAGCTGGTCATGCTGATGTTACTTTATCTGACTTTCACAAACAGAATGACAGTTAATAAACAAAATTAATAATCGTAAAATAACTAATTATGGCTGTACAGAATTATCTCACAAGATCTTAATAATCTCACACACCTGGCTCAGCCCCCTCTGAAAAGTCTGCTTTGACACCTCCAAGTACACTGGCCACATAAGTCGCAGCTTCCACTTCTCCACTGTTTGCTCCCTTTCCTTTCCACACAAATGTCTTTGCCGGTGTTTTCAGCACGAACACATCATTGGAATTGAGGGCGCTGGCATCCAGACTGGTCTGTGTGACAAAGATTTAAATTCAGGAAAACCACATCTTTCATTGCTCAATCTGTGGATAATGAGTGGTAGAGATCGTGTGCACTTCATGCCGGCCATTAAGCAAAGCAGGAAGGGAATAAACCCACCTCGACGGCACGTGTAGCACCTGAAGAACTTTTACGAATATGGTAGAGACGAGTGTCAGCCATCGGGGCTTGTCCGGTTTTTTTGCATGTTCCTCCAGCATGCACAATGAGGGGTTTACCACCAAAGATGCTCATCAGATGGGTGGGCTCGTACCCTTGACACACTCGCACCTGTAAAAACAAGATTTCCATAAAATTTACATTTATCATCATAACCTCAACGACTATAGTCCTCCTGGTGTGCAGTATAATTCACTGGAGTTCATAAAATATTTTTGTTCACACATTGCTTTATCAGCCTCTTCATGACTTCCGCTTTCACACACATCTAACTACCTCTTCATATCTGGTTCCAATTTCTAGCATGCAGGGAAACTACAATGTAGCTCTTCATTGCATCGTTTCCTCTGCTCTTTCTCTTATGGCTGCCATACATAAAATACCTATTACATACATTCAATAGGAGGTAGATATTATATGGAATGGAATGTGATTTTATGAATGTAAAAGTGTCTTCCATCCTTGACTTTTGTGCTGCCCATTATGGAACTATATTGGTTAGACATTGGATTTTGCCTGGAACTATATGGGATAGATATTGGATTTTGCCTGGAGCCAAGAACGCTGCAAAGAAAGAAGTAGCAAAGGCGCAGGAGGCATGTAGGAAAATGTTCGGAGAACGCTTGGATTCGGAAGAGGGTCAGAGAGCGGTATTCAGGATTGCAAAGCAGATAGCGAAAGAGAGGTGTGATGTGATGGGGGTGAGTTGCTTGAAGAAGTTGGAGTGTGAAGAGAATGACAGAGATCTGAAATCTGGTGGTGAAAGAAGGCCGCATTCAAGTGGATTGGGAACTGAGTACCCTCGTCCCTCTATACAAGGGGAAAGGTGACCCTCTGGACTGTGGCTCGTATCGAGCAATAAAGTTATTGGAGCATGGAATGAAGGTATTGGAAAGGGTGTTGGAGAGGAGGATAAGGAAGAAAGTGAAGATCGACGAAATGCAGTTTGGATTTATGCCAGGAAGAGGATCGAGATACGTGCTTTTTCTTGTAAGGCAGTTGCAGAAGTACATGGAGAAGAGGAAGAAGTTGTTTCTTGGGTTTGTTGATCTGGAGAAAGCATTCGATAGGGTTCCACGTGAAGTATTGACATGGGCATTGAGGAAGTTAGAAGTGGATGAATTGTTGATCAGAGTAGTGATGGCAATGTACGAAAGAGCGCGCACAGCTGTAAGGATGAAGGACGGGAACAGTGGTGAGTTTGAGGTGAAGGTGGGAGTGCATCAGGGGTCGGTACTAGGTCCACTACTATTTGTAGCTGTGATGGAGGTGCTGGCTTGGAATGTAAAGGAGGGTTTACCATGGGAGTTGTATGCAGATGATCTGGTGTTGATTGTTGAGAGTATGGATGGACTGAAGAAGAACATGAACAAGTGGAAGGAATGCATGAAGACAAAAAGTCTGAAGGTAAATATCGGAAAAACGAAGGTGATGGCAAGTGGTAAAGCAGGTGGTGAGGTGGAAAGAACTGGGAAGTGGCCATGTGCTGTGTGCAGGAAGGATGTCGGAGTGTACTCCATTCAATGAACAATGTGCGCTGAGTGGGTTCATCAAAAATGTAGTGGTCTGAGAGGGACATTAACCAGTGTGGCAGCTACATTCAAATGTAAGGTGTACACAGAGGGAGCTGCAGATGGAGGAAATGTTGAGTTGGATCTTGGAGACAGCGTGAAGCTGGAAGGTGTGAAAACATTTTGCTACCTCGGAGACATGCTGAATGGAGAAGGTGGATCAGACTCGGCAACGGTTGCTGGAGTGAGATGTGCATGGAAGAAGTTTCGGGAACTGAGTGGAGTGCTGACGAGGAGGGGAGTGTCGTTGAAGCTGAAGGGAAAGGTGTATGCTGCATGTGTGAGAAGTGTTATGATTTATGGGAGCGAGACATGGGTAATGAACGTAGAGCAGCAACGAAAGCTGGAAAGGGTGGAAATGCCTTGGTTCGGTGGATGTGTGGAGTATCGTTGAGAGAGAGGAAGACAAATGATGAATTGCGGAAGATGATGGGAATAGAGCCTGTGATGGATGCTGTGAAGAGAAACAGGTTGAGATGGTTTGGTCATGTGTTGAGGAAGGATGAAAGTGACTGGATGAGAAGAGTGATGGAAATGAATGCAGAAGGAAGTGGAGGACGGGGAAGACCGAGAAAGACTTGGCTAAAGGTGGTGGTAGAAGAAATGCGGGCAAGGGGCTTAACAAGGGGAGATGCAGAAAATAGGGCAAAATGGAGAAGATTGTCATGGGGCCCGCAAGGCTAACCCCCGCTCTAGCAGGGAAAATGGCCTTAAAATGCCTGTTGTTGTTTTTGTATATGGCCTAGACATTGGATTTTGCTGGAACTATATGGGCTAGACATTGGATTTTGCCTGGAACTATATGGGTTAGACATTGGATATTACCTGCATCTTGGTTTACTAAAGGAGTCGCAGGCCAAAAGGTGTCCTGTCTGCTCAGTTTAAGGAGAGGAAATATAAGTGCCTGGAGGCATGGCGTTGTCCCCTTAGGAACAAATATCTTTGATTGAAACCCTTGAGCACTGTTTGAAGCCCTGGAGGGAAGAGTGGGAAAGAACTAACTCTGAAAGACTGTTCCATAGATGGGGGAAGTGAGGAACAAAGGTTCATGTTTGTTTTATTTTTGCCCAACCATGGATTGTGTACATAATTTAGAACTGAGGCTGGACTCTCAAGAATGTGAGGAGAATTTGAATGTTGTGCTCAAAACTGGTACTAAGGGAAGATGTTACAGCTACCACAGCCACTGAATGGTTCCAAGGGGAGCAAAAGAGGAGGGATTGATTTATGTCCATTGTTTCTGGGAATGAAGACTGATATCAATGCTTGTTTTAATGATGAAAATTCGATCTTGGCCTCAAGTTGGCCAAACTAAAATCGAGCATGGATGTTCAAAGTGCTAAGATTGCTAACAGGTTTGCAAATGGTAAATGCAGATTTTGCGAGTGTGAAGACCAGCGAAAAATTGGAGGATTGATAAAGTCAGGAGGTAGCTAAGGAGAGATGTAACAAGGCAAGTGGACGAAATAGGCCAGATAAATGTGGAGGAGTAATTTGAATAAAGAAAAGCGACGATAGGTGGTAGGTTTGAAGGTTGTGCTTTTTAAAAAGTGCAAGGGTTGAAAAAAAAAATCAGGAGAAAGGACAAGTGGGATAATTTACTGAAGGGCACCAGTGAGCAGAAGCAAATGGAAAGAGGGATGACGATGCAAAGATGTGAAGAGGATTTTAGCAGTGATGCAAGACCACTCCAGGATAGCCTGGGGGAAAAAAAGAATTGGTAAGTGGATGAAAAACAATAATGAAATTTACTGCCGTGCTCGGCAGAGAGAAAACCGATGCAGCTTGTACTGCCGCATGGTTCCGAGTCAATACGCGAGGCTGTTTAAGGGCACCATTGGGTTCAACTGTTAATTTATAGAATTGAGAAACTCACAAGTAAAGTCACCTTGGCATGTGATCAGTGGGACATATGATGGGGAGGAAAATATGGAAGCATTATTGGTGCAATTTAATTGTGTTACAAATTTAAATCAGTGGTTGCACTTTGAAAAATGTTTCCAATGTGTATAAATATTTGAGGGGGCCAGCAGGATACATTTTAGCGTAGGCCTAAAGCTGAGCTCCCAATTGAGTTATCCTCAAAAGTGGTAATGTGCCTTACTGGACCAAAAGTGATAATGCACCTTCCATTGCAATTCCATGCTTTGGACCATTTGGGCTGGCAGGATGGCCTAAAAGTACGCACGCACGCCTCTAAACTGTCATCCCGGTGTTTTGTACAGGTAGGGTTATTCATCAGTGTGGTTTTGGACACTTGGTGATATTTTCTGGTTCTCTACCTGCCCTACCTCAAATGATTCATCTTTCTTTCTCCAATCAGTCATCGTCTCATGTTCTTCCACCTGACACACTCATTATTTAATTCATTTCTGTATTCCAGAAGAGACAGATGCGATTCTTCCCAACCCACAGGGAAGCAAAGGCCTTAATATTAAAATGAGTACAATCTATAGCTGTATCCATGCACTCCTACAACAATTGTTTGAGCTCTCTCCCCTCACCTGAATTTTAACCCTGCATTCCTCACCTTCCTTCCCCCCCCCCCCCCCCCCCCGAGTTCCTGTTTAGAGGTGAGTCACCTCCCAATGTTCTAAAAGCCTGATAATTCTGAAGTTTTATCATTGAAGGATAGAGAGAAGAAAAATTGATGGAGAAATTGTGAAAGTGACCAATACCTGTACTGGACTCCCACCCAACTCGTCGTCCAGTTGAACAGCATGGAATGCTGAGGATGTCACCTCGTCTTTGCTCGCTTTCTGACCTTGCCTGTAATCACAAGGAAAATATATACAACGATGTGCTTCTAACAACTCTTTACCAGCGATAAAATGTGTTGTGAGCAACATAAGTGTCTAAACAAACATCAAAGACAGTGTTTCTGCTATATGACTGAGATGACGGAGGGTAAAAAAGGCATTTAACTTACAATAGGCAGAGGGCACATTTAGCCACAACAAGCAAGGGATGCACGAACAGGAAAATGAACAGATATGATTGGAGGAGACACAATAATTTGAAAGAACATGATTGAGTTAGGTATAGATAATCCGGATATAAAAGGTTGCGGGTAGGGATAGAGCGGGGGATGATGTGAGATGATCGTGTATGTTTGTTTGAAGGTCCAAGGAGGAGAATGCAATTCAAAAGCCTCAGAAAGGTTGTTCCACAAATGTAATCCTTTAAAACTTCTGAAGTAGCGGAATATATCATAACCTAAAGATGGAGCAATTATACCATCTGGGGGGACCATTAGGAATAAACGTAACTTGTTCAAATTCTGGGGTGTGAAAGACCCAGAGTCAAGAAGGTAGTGGGTACAAGGGATTTGTGTGGAGAAATAACTTGTTGGATGTGTTGGGTACACAACATTTGGAGTAAACACTGAATTAAGAAATTCTGCCTTGTTTCCAGTTTAAAGTGAGGGCATCTGAGGTAAACGGGGAGATGGAGGGGGCCATAAACCAGAGATGGACTTGACAAGTCACCAACAGGGGCGGACTGGATATTTAAACCGGCCGTGGTCGGCGCCCGATTAACTTGAAAATTAAACAGCAATTACA
Source organism: Myxine glutinosa (assembly GCF_964187855.1). Classification (NCBI taxonomy): domain Eukaryota; kingdom Metazoa; phylum Chordata; class Myxini; order Myxiniformes; family Myxinidae; genus Myxine; species Myxine glutinosa. Next base: position 92,767,209 of record NC_136268.1, read on the forward strand.
TGGTGCATCACTGAATTGGAAAACCATCTATTTTGAAGTCAAAAGGTCAAAGGTCAACTCAAGGTCAAACTTCCAAAATCATCAATTTATCATCTGAAAAATCATCATTTTACATCCAATTGACCTGACAATTGAACAGCAATTGCATAGTGCCTCATTGTTTTGGGAAACGAACTATTTAAAGGTCAAAAGGTCAACTCGAGTTCAAACTTCTAAAATCATCAATTTTCATCTGAAAAATAATCAATTTTCATCCTATTAATTTGAAAATTAAACAGCAATTACATAGTGCATCACTGAATTGGGAAACCAACTATTTTGAGGTCAAAGGTGAACTCAAGGTCAAACTTCTAGTAACATCAATTTTCATCTGAAAAATAATCAATTTTCATCCTATTAATTTGAAAATTAAACAGCAATTACATAGTGCATCACTGAATTGGGAAACCAACTATTTTGAGGTCAAAGGTGAACTCAAGGTCAAACTTCTAGTAACATCAATTTCCATCAGAAAATCATCATTTTAAATCTAATTGACCCAAACTTTGATTAAGATCGTCAATTTTAATCATAATGAAATGGACAATTTGATGTATGCATGGGAACTTTTTTTGAGGAGGGGTGGATTTTTCAAGTATCATGCTCTGCATGGTGTCTTTCTTGGTAGTTGTATTAACCTGACATTTTTGTTCATTCAGAGTATAATCTGGAAGTTTGCTGCGTCATACAATTATGGATCTTATTTAAAATAGAACATCAGATCATCATCAAATACATGACTCACCAGAAATAGATTATCTGCTTCTGAGAGCCTTTTGGTCTGTATGTGTAAAGGATGAGGTAACAATCACCACCATAAAGCTGTCCATAACTTTTACAGTCTACGGGGGCCTTGCCTCCTCCTTCAATGCGCCAGATCTGAGCAGAAATGGGGAAAACATTACCATTACATTGCATTTAACGTTTTGCTGATTCTTCATATATTCAACTTAACTATCCATTGATGTGATGAAAAGCATTCACTATTCACTTATTGCAAAATGGAAGTAATGCGGATGAAGAAAATAGAATCAATGTGGTAGAGTATGACAAGTGAGGAAAGCTCCACACTCACCTCTACCTTGCCTTTTCCATCGTCAACCATGCCGTGATGGGCAGCCATTGGAGCAGAGGTGTGCAAAGTTGAGGCATCAAAGGGCACTTGCTTGACCTGGGCCACACTTCCCAACGTGTAAGTCTTACCTGGTGTGCGAACATCATCTGGGCCACGCCAATCAAAGAAGAACTGTTGGAATTCAGTGGTCTCACCACCCTCAGGCAAGACTTGGATCTAAGGGTAAAGGATCTAGATTAAAGCATTCTAAGGGAATGACATGCTCAATCTGCTTATTAATTGGTCAACTAAACATGACTATGAGCAATAAGATTTTGCAATGCAACAGAAATTATAACAAGTACAGATACATTCAAAGTACACCACCCCCATTCCAAATAAATAAATACCATATCCACCATCGCGCTACATTGCTGGGGTACTTTTGTTGCACAGCGATGCCACAGTGCAGCACATGGAGACAGAATTGGGAGGGAGCGGTGTACAATAATTGATTGATTAATTGCATAATTAAAATAAATAAATAATAATCATAAAACAATTAATTTCTTAATCATTTGGCTAATAGCATACCTAAACCACCACTGCTTCATCTGAATCTGTAACTTTAAAAAAATAATTAATGAAGTAATTAAACGAATAATTAAATAATTACTTGTTTAATCATTAAATCAAAAATACCCTTTGCAGACAAATCACTTGGTCACTGTCATGTCCAAATATCAGCTTCCTAGCTCAAAAGTGCCTGAGATAATGCCCAGATGAGAAAGGAAATAAAGAAGTGCAGTTACTTAATAAATCGATAATAAATAAGGTTTCTAGGTAGTAGGTTGTAGACAGCAACCGCTCAGGGTAATACTACTGTTCTAACATAGGAGCGTTAAAGTGGTGCCCAGAACCTGACACTCTCCATGTCAGGATTGCTGGTCTTACTTTCTGTCTCACTCAAACTATCGCTACCGGGCTAGCGTCAACCTCTCTTTCTCGTAAACAAACATCATACACCTTTCATCATACACTTTCCTTCTCTATTATTTAAGGCCTGGCTTCGATGAGGGCAAAACAGTCCATACCTGGAGCCTTCAGCATAAAAAAAAAGGTAATTAATAGATTAATCCAAAAAATTTAAATACCCTTTTGCCAAAGCACGTGCGCACTATTGTGCCAAAATTTCAGCTTCCTAGCTCAAACGATGGCTGAGATATCGCCTGGACAAACAAGAAGGAAAACAAACAAACAAATGGAGTGAAAAATGAGTACTCCTTTACAGCACGCGTCATCGCTGGGACCCCTACGGTGTCCGGCGATGACGTCATGCAGTGCCTGGAGATGGAATAGAAGAGTGGTGTACAACAGATATTTGCAATAAAAACATTGAAAGATCCATAAATATCACTAAAAGACAATGTGTTCTTACGTGCAATAAACTATAAGCTAATTACAGTCTTGCACTTATTGTATATTTTTAGTCACATTTGACATAACCAACGATGTATTTTTAGGATACCTTGGTGGATTGCGGGTAATTATTTTTCTTGATGAAGTCCTGTGCATATATCATGCCTTTTGCCCGCTCTTCCGTATTTGCTCCCTTTCCTGCAACAGTACGTCACAATCTCCATAATTATGTCCCAAGTAATACAGATATTTTGCGAAGCCATGCCAGTACTTAACAAACAACTGAGGCACAAGCTGGACTTACCTTTCCATAAAAAGATAGTTCCAGCTGAACCATTATCCAGAAGAAAGCAGTCGTTGGTATCTAATTGCTGCTGTTTGAATGGTGTCTTTGAGGCCACTTTGGTCACCTCGAGTCGTCCATTGGCATCAGAAACCTGATAAAGAATCGACACAGTTAGCAAGTGTAACTTGTGTAAAAAGACAGTGGAATGTTAGCATAAGTAGCAATTTTCCCAGAAAAAAGTTTTTTAAAATCATTTTCAATGGTAAAGTTTCATCAGTTTGTTTTTTACCATTTTTAAAGTCTATGCTGTTTGGTATGACTCGGCTGGGGTTTGAACCACCGACATCCCACCAGACTCAGAGTAGACGCTCTAACCATTATGTCACCGAGTCTGGTTGTGCAAAATTAAGGGCACACAAATATCTCAACTATAGAAACCACAGCAGAGCCATCAACATCTAGAATGTAAGATCCGTAAAACATACTTGAATTCTGATTTGATTGTATATAAAGCTCTTCATAATTTCCATCAACAATATTTCGTAAAAGCTAAAACCACATATAGATTGTTCATAAAACCCAGCTCTAAATTCAAAATCACTTGAACTTCCCCAAATTTAACTTAGTCTTAAATTGTAAGAAAGCAATTCCTTCAAATTAAAATGCAGAGCTGTATTGCCGGATTGCTTCGCTACTTGTGCATCATGACAAAATGACGAATGTACATCTCATTGGGAAGTTCTACAAATTTGTTTTACAGTGCTTCAATCATAAATCCAAATATTGATCTATCTGAGGTCTCACCTATTTCTTCATATTTTATTAAATCCATCATACAATCAACCTAAAAAAAAAAAAACCTGATACCTGGACACAATTTCCTAAAACACCTACCCTCTGTTAAGACGAGGAGCGTTTAAAACGTTCCAAGAATAAGATATTTATGGTAGTCCAAGAAATGACATTTATACAAATATCTTTCAATATACAAGTATTCCTGGTGTTGGGCTAGCGGCTAGGGTGCTGGCTTAGGATCCCAGGATCCTGGGTTCTAATCCTGGTCGATCGCTGAATTAACGCCAGGGGGGTTGACTCAGCCTGTCATTCCTTCCGAGGTCGGCTAATTGAGTACCAGTTCACTGGTAATTCCCTGTTTGTCGCGAAAGGTGGCAAAAAGGGTTGGCGTCAGGAAGGGCATCCGGCTGTAAAACATTGCTTCAAAAAGGGGACCAAAAAACAACAACAACCACGGTTCCCGAAAAAGGCCAACCCCTGCTTGCGGGGAAAAATGGCCTCTAAAGGTGGTTTTATTTTATTTTATACAAGTAGATGTATTCAGTCGGAATATTTTTTTGCTTATTATAAATACCTTATACGTTGAAAAATAAACTAGAGTAATGTGACTGCGTCGTCAATATGACTCAGTGTCGTCCCTGCCTGTGACAACGGATAGATGCCCTTGTTCACTGTCCTAAAAATAATTAAGTTTGATTTAAATCCCTTCAGCTGTTCTCAAGTATCACATTTTCACCAGCCATGACAGGTTTCACATCGATCGGTGAAGCGGTTTCAGAGAAGGGGCTTTTTAAAATATCAGTTTTCAAGCTAATATGGCTGCCAAACCACATGACATATGACATCAAAATGTACATTCTGCACATGTATGGGTAGGGGATCATGTTTGTGAAGTTTAGTGTTGATTGGATAAGGTTCATTTTTATATCCAAGCTGACAGCCAAACCACGCGATCTATCACATCATCATTTTCAAATTATATGCAGCAATGGTGTTGGATGACGTTTGTAAAATTTTGCATCGATAGTGCAAGCGGTTTCAGAGATATAATTATTTAATATTTTCCTTCAATCCAATATGGCTGCCAAACCATGTGACCTATGATATCATAAATGTAATATTTCAATACAAATGGGTCAAAGATCATGTGCATGCAATTTCTGATTTTTACGATAAGGCATTCAATTAAAACATTTATGGCTGGTATACCACTTCACTGATGTCATCATTATCATGCTTTTGTTCCCCATTGGGAGTACTTGAAAATGTGCCAAGTTTCAATTTTTTCCATTCAGCGGTTTCCGAGAAATAAAATTTAAATTATTTGCATTTAATCCAAGGTGGCTGCCATGCCACGTGACCTATAACGTCACAATTATCATTTTAAAAAACATTCTACATGGGTGTTGCTCCTATTCTGAAAGTTTTGTCTCAATCGGACATGCGCCTGCTGAGAATAACGAGGTTTAGCCCGTACAGACGGAGGCACAACCCGAAAACATAATGACATAATGCCTCTTAGTAACCCTAAATTAGCCATATATTAGCCAATCTGTGAAAAAATTTAAAAGAAGCTAGTTTCAACTGATTTTGGTGGGTATGGGTATGGACAACTTCCAAAAAAAAGTAAGGAGGGATAGGGGTTGGGGAAACCTTTTTATTAGAGGTCAAAGGTCATTGACCTCTGCCTAAATCATATAAAATTGTATTTCAGCAACAAAATATGGTATATAGATGATCTTGGTGTCAAAATGCACAGGATTACGAAAGAAGATGACATAAGATAATTATTGACCCTTGGGACCAAATCCTGACCTCTGAAAATGAGGTCAAAGGTCAAAAAAGCTGTTTTATCACTAAAATGTCATATTTATAACAGGAAAATTACCATATTATATAAAAATGAGCTAAAAAAAAACCGAAGAGGTTAATTTCAACTTACGTGGTGGATATGGGGGTTATTATTTATTCCAAGAGCAGAGGGGGAGGGGGAAATTACCTTTCTTGGGATCAAATGTCATTGACCCTAGACTAAAACACTATATATTGCATGAATGAAGTCTTTGTTTTGTCTTTGTTTCAGGAGTGATTACTGAGAAAACCTAGCTAGCCTACATGTACCTTGACTACTACCCCAGTGCAGTGAGATGTCCCAAAAGTTCCCTGAGGCCTTTGGAACAATACTGTAAAATAACAAAATTACCAGGATGGATATATGTGAAATATGTAGTGAGGACTTTTCAGAAGCAGGAAAGCTACAGAGGTTGTACAGAAAGGGATATGAGAATCTAATAGAGCAGTGTAGACTTATCAACAACTCTTCATTATTGGAGCGATTGGAACAAAAATGGAGTAGCAACACTCCTATGACAGTCCATCGTAGATGCCGAACCCTTTTCATGCAAAAGGAGCCAGATGTTGAGGAGCAAGAGCATGCGCCAAGACCAAAGCGACAAAAGGTGTCTCAAGCAGTAAATGATGACAAAGTTGATGGTAAGATAAAGTAATTCTTTACTTGATTCATGTAAATTTCATTAAGATTCCAAGCCCATACCTGTTTTATGTTATTTTGTTTGAATTTTGAATGTTTGAAGTTAGTATGGTGATTTACATGGGATGGCAACTAACTTTGTCCATGTTTTCATGTAATGTTTTCAGGCCAGGGTTCTACTCGATTTCCGTACAGTGAAAGATGTTTCATATGCAATGAGGACATCCATTTTGATGAAAGACATCCTGATAGACAGCAGACCATACATCGAGCATCAACTATGACGCTAAAGAAATCACTTCTGAGAATCGCAAGTGAAAGAAAAGATAGTCTTGGAATGGCTGTGAAAGGACGCTTGGAAGGAATGGCAGATCTTGTAGCGGAAGAGGATCTACATCGAAAAGACGCTTCTTTTCAATAGACTGATTTTCATGGCAGAGAGAGATGAAGGGATCGAACACATGTTCAAATTTGAGCTGACCCCGGTCCCAACATCTCTCTTCACAATGGATCGCATGATGAGAAAACCCAAAAAGCATGAATTTGGCAAGATGCTCAAGGAAACAGCTACAATACTTGACGTGGACATAAACAGCAAGATGCATGTTGTTGATGGAGGGTGGCTACTTCATCAGGTAAAGTGGTCCAGCGGTGCAACCATCAAGACTATAGTTGATACATATGTCAGATATGTTGACAACAAATTCAAGGATGCTACTGTAGTGTTTGATGGCTACGGGGAGGAATCATCAACGAAAGACCATGAACATATGCGGCGGATGGCTGGGAAGAAGGTTTCTCCGGACATGAGGGTCACACCGGAATTGACTATATCATGTGACAGAGAGGTTTTCCTGGCAAATGAGAAGAACAAAGGAGCCTTAATCATGATGATATCTGCAGAGATGGCAAGCCACAATATCACTGTACGCCAAGCAAAGGATGATGGTGACACGCTGATTGTTAGGTCTGCAATGGACTTGGTCGCAAGTGTTAAATCCCCAGTTGTTGTTGTCGCCCAGGACACTGATATTTTGATATTGCTCTGCTATCATAGGCCTATCCACTGTACTAATTTCTATTTACAAGCAGATTTTGGTGGTCTTTACGACATCTCTAGCATACACATCGGAGACAAAGAAGAGTTCCTCTTCAAGTATGGCTGGTCTGGAAACGACACTGTTTCATGCATTCATGGACATACCAAATGTGCTCTCTACAAATGCAGATTTCCTGCCAGTGTCATTACTGCATTCACAAGTCCCACTTCAACCGACTCCATAATTCGAACAGCTGGATTAAAAGCCATGCAGATCACATATGGCTGTGGGGATACTCCCCTAGAAAAGTCTCGCTACATGAAGTTCAAGAAGCAAGCAGCCAAGGGCAAAATCGATCCTGACCGCCTACCACCAACGGAAGATGCAACAGCTCAACATTCCCTTCGTGTCCATCTTCAAGTTGTGGTATGGAAGCATCTTGACACCTCTATTCTTGATCCCAAAGGAAGAGGATGGGAGTTAGATTCCAACAGAAAACTCAGACCAAAAATGCTATCTGTTGGTATCGCGCCAGACAACCTTCTGAAAGTAATTTGTTGCAACTGCAAGGAAGGGGAGAGGCAATGTCAAACAATGAGATGCAGCTGCATGAAAGCTCGCATGTCGTGTGTATCTGCATGTGGAGTGTGCTGTGGGCATTGCGACAATGGAACAGATAGCATAGATGCAGAAGAAGAAATTGGTAGCGATGAAGAGGAAACAGACTGAGTATTATTAATTTGTTGTTGCCGATATATACTGTAAGTTCTAAGTTGTGAGTAGTATTCTGCAAATTGTTGATTATAAATTCACATATACTTTACATACACAAACTATTTGACACTAATGAACTTTACCCCCCCCCCTGCTTATTTTGACCATTAACCTCGTATTTTGGTGGTGAAGAATCCATTTCATATTTAGTTTGTATCTTGGTATAATTCTGTTACTGTTACCAATATGATATTTGATATGATATTTTGGTGATAAGACGTCTATTTTTGACCTTTGACCTCATTTTCGGAGGTCAGTAATTGGTTCCATGGGTCAGTCATTATTCTATGTCATCTTCTTTCGTAATCCTGTGCATTTTGACACCAAGATCATCTATATACCATATTTTGCTGCTGAAATACAATTTTATATGATTTAGGCAGAGGTCAATGACCTTTGACCTCTAATAAAAAGGTTTCCCCAACCCCTATCCCTCCTTACTTTTTTTTGGTAGTTGTCCATACCCATACCTACCCAAATCAGTTGAAATTAGCTTCTTTTAAATTTTTTCACAGATGAATCTTAAGTTAGGGATACTATCTGGGCATATTTTGGGGCTGGGGCATAAAAAATAAAATCGTTTTTTAAAAAATCAATTCTTCTTCCTGTTCTTGTATTAATTAATAATAACTTCAACTGTTCCATTTGTCTTGAAATACATTATCACTGTTCCCATTTTGAAGAAAGAATATTGTTGCGAATATGGAATTTGGCCTCCATATCCGCTTGTAAATATTCCCCTATTTTCTCCAATACTCCCCAACTTTCCCCAATCCCCCATTCCCTAGTCCCATTGCATGTAAATAACAATCAGTAGAGCCGACCTTCCCCTTATTCCCCCATTAAATGTCGTGCCCAGGTCCACCGCACCACACGTAGACAACTTTCGGACATCTTGCTAGTTATTCTTAATCTATGTCAGTTAAGGCCTCGTTTCCATTAATTATGACTCTTCGTTGCACCAGAATGTGATTATATGGCATCAGTAGTGAGTTTAGGACCTTTCCCATACCTCCTCCCATCTTCTTCCCCAAACAACAACAATAACAACAACTACAACAACAATTACAACTACAACTACGACTACAACAACAGAGGGGCGGGGAGTGTGCGTCCTCACACCGGCTCGGTTACCCGCCATGACCATGCGCTCCACGGCGTTACCCCGAAGGGGCTGGCTGTCAGCTCCTCGTCAGGGGCGGAGCCAGTAACCCCCCCACGCACCCAATGAGAAGCAACGTGCCGATTCCATCTGGGGCGGAGCTAACGAGCCGAGGGCGTGTCACTCCCCGCCGGATATACGCGGCCCCGCGCCGGATGTGACGTCAGATGCGCCTCAGCTTGGAGAGAGAAGCCACCGCCACCCCCAGCGCGACGATACCTCCCCGCATCTTTGGACCGGACCGGACCGTACTGTACCCTGCTTTGAGCCAAGAGTGCACCTTGAGCCATCGCTATCTGCCTTTCCTTGCCATCAACCCCCGTGTGAGTCAGCCTTGTCCCGTTTACCTGTCGTCTGTCCGGGGTTAATATAAGAGTGTGTCTAAGTGCCTGTCTTTCTGTGATTATACTTCTAGCCCCTGTAATCTGACCTTTCCGTACGAATATAATCTCCTCCAGAGGTCTTGAGAATCGAAACCTTGGTGTCGTATTGTGTTATTGTAATCCAGCCGGGTGCCTTCTTTTTCTTATTGAGCCAGCATCGCGCGACTAGTCAACGTTCGGGCACAATCGGGTATAATATCGAGCATAATCTTGTGCAGACGTGGTCATCCCAAAACCGCTCAGTGAATAACATCCAAGCCACGTCTGTAACAATTGGTGTCGAGGAGTGGAATTCGAACCCGGGACTAAATTTATTAGGCCCAAATTTTGGGAGGGAAAATCGATTCGGAGCGCGTACTGCGCTCGACGAAATTATAACGAAAAAAAAAAAAATTGGATTTGTTTTACGAAACTCGAATTTTGCAAGTCGCGCTATGGCGGATCAAGACGGCTGGGGTCCGGTAGGGGAGAGTGAAGCAGGGTCGGTCCAGGACCAAATTGAGGGACATGAGGAGAGCGAAGCAGTGAGGGCGGCAGGTTCGCAAAATAGCGCCGTCACGCACGAAGTAGCGGGCGCGCAAAATGGCGCGCTCGCTCACGTGGTTGAAGGGTCCCAAAATAGCGGCGCCGCGGAGGGCGAGCCTGCGGTGGCGGCTGGGGACGCTGGGCAAACCGGGTTTGACCTCAGATTATTCTTGACCCAACTGAATGCAAAAATGGATAGGATGGAGGGCCAAATGAGGGTTGATAGTGGGCGATTAGAGGGCCAAATGAGGGGTACCAGTGAGGGATTAGACAATAATTTTAAGGGATTAGACAATAATTTTAAGGGATTAGACAATAATTTTAAGGGATTAGACATGAAATTTGGGAAATTAGACGATAGATTAGGGGAAATACAGGAGGGGTTAACGGGGGTAGAAAACAGAATGGCCGCTCAAGAGAATCAAATGGAAGGGATGCAAAAGGGGTTAGAGGGGGTAGAAAATAGAATGGCTGCCCAGGAGAATCAGATAGAGGGAGTGAAAAATGGGTTAGAGGGGTTAGAAAACAGTATGGAAGGCAAATTGAGGGACATGAGGGACCAAGCGGAAAGGGAAGTTAAACAAATGGAGCAGCAGATAGAGGGGGTCAGAATGGGGGTAGAAACCAAACTGGATGCTCACAGGGAGGAAATGGAGCAGATGAGGGTGGCATCTGGGCAGGAGATGCAAGTGATGGGAGAGGAGATCAGAAGAGGAGTGAGTGAGGAGGTCGGAGGAGTGCGCGAGGAGGTGAGGCACTGTGAGGAGCACATGGAGAAGGAGGTGAGAAAGGGGACTGTAAAGTTACAAGGGGGCATAGAGGACCTGACGCAGGAGGTGGAGCAGCTGACGGTGGGACAGACGGAGTTAGTGGAGCAGGTTCAAAGGAACACTGCGGTATTAGGAGGTTTGAAAGCGACACAAAACGACATAAAAAACGACTTAATAGCGACAAAGAGGGAATGTCAGATGGTACGTGAGGGACTGACAACGAGGCTGGACGAGGTGATAGAGGTAATGGAGACGAAGGACCGGCAGGTGAGGACGCACCTGGAAACGGTCAAGGTAGCCTTAGAGGATGAGCTTGAGGAGACGTACCGGGGAATAAAAGAGGTGAAGCACAAATTAGAAGAAGTGGAAGAAGGGATGAGCGAAATTAAGAAGCGACGGAGAGGGGATAAGAAAGAGATAAAAGAGGAGATAAAAGAATTGGTCCAAAGTCTGTGTTTGGATCGTGATGATGTGCTCATTAACCGGATGAGGGATTCGCAGGTGATGGAGGAGAAGCGAAGAGGAAGAGGACCCGGTGTAAGTGGTGACCAATATGGTCGTGCGTATGATGCGCCAGGGGATTTAAGAAGCTTGGGGGTCGAGATAGACCCGGGTGTTCGTGAGAGGCCACTGGTGAAGTGTGCGACAGGTCTGGTGTGCGAAAAAGGAGGTGTGCGAGAAAGTCCGACTCTGGGGTGTGTGAGGAAAAAGTGCACGCCAAGGAGTGAGGGTGCTGGCGAGAGTGAGTCGGTCGTAGCGAGTGTGCGAGGGAGCACATGGAAGCGCGGTGTGGTAAGTGTTACAGAGGGTGTGACGGGAGAGTGTGCGCAAGGGTGTGCGCGAGAGAGGTGTGTAACGGACAGGTGCATGAGGAAAGAGTGCGCTGTCAGAAGTAAGGAAGAGTGTCCACCTGTGGTGAGTGTTACAGAGGGTGTAATGAGAGAGTGTGCGCGAGAAAGGTGTGTGACGGACAGGTGCATGAGGAAAGAGTGCGCTGTCAGAAGTAAGGAAGAGTGTCCACCTGTGGTGAGTGTTACAGAGGGTGTAACGGGAGAGTGTGCGCGAGAAAGGTGTGTGACGGACAGGTGCATGAGGAAAGAGTGTGCTGTCAAGAGTAAGGGTGAGTGCGTGGTCAAGAGTGGTGGTGAGAGTAGTGAGAGTGACCAGGAGAGTGAGCTGGTTGTGACAGGTGAGCGAGGATGTACACCTGGGATGGAAGGATGCACACCTGGAATGGTAGAGCGTGAGTGGGAATGCACGCTGGAGTTGGTGGTGAGGCACGTGGTTGGGTGTGCGAATGAGAGCACACCTGTGATTGTCACAGAGGAGGTGACTGAGGAGGGGGCGCGAAGAGGTGTTTTGGTGAGGTGTGCGACCAACGAATGTGTGCCAAAGTGTTCGGTGGTCAGGTGTGTGACCAAGGCGGTGAGTGGAATGGGTGTACCTGGGTGTGTAAGGAACGGTACGAGGGGCATGGAAACGGCTGGATGTGTGAGCAAGGAACGGGCTGCGGGATGTAAGCATGCAGGTGAAGCATCGACGTTAGACGGGGTAGAGTTTAGAACGACTTATAGCCGAGTCGGGCCCTCGGTGCGTGCTGGGCCTCGCTTTGAACGGCCGCGTCCGTGCTCCACTAGGCGGAGCGGGCAGCCCGATAGAAAGGGTCGTCATGGCGACCACTTTTTGGTGAGGCATTCCGGCAGGCCGAGATCGAGCCATGGGATGGCTCCGTGCCGAGATGGTGCGTGGGATCTCGGCCCGGGTAAACCTCCTTCCCTGCACCGAATGCGGGATGCATCCAGCCGCTGGCACAAAACAACCAGCATCCATTGCTTGGCTTCACGAAGCCGGGCTTTGGACAGGAATTGGCGCACCGAGAGGCAGTAGTGAGTAGACTGGGTGATGAGGTTAGTGTTTTGGACCCAAAATTAGAGAAAAACAAAATTTGATGATTGGCAAGGGATTGGCAGTAGTGATTGGCAGATGATGGGCAGTGATTGGCAAATTTTTAATTTGTTGAAATTTGATGTGCAAAATTGGTAGTGAGAGACCCCCGATGTGGTGGGATGGCAAATCCACCATCCCTCACAGGGGGGGCAAAGGAGCAATAGCTTATGGGGTGTATGGCAGTGAAAACTAGCCCGGGTGGGTTAGGATATTGTGTGTAGGGATCTAGAGAAGATGACCTTAGGTAACGATAAGGTTAGGTAGTGACTGATACCTGTAGTGGGGACGCAGGTAGATTAGTGTGGATGATAATGACGTGGGAGCGCAATAGTTTAAAGGGACGACTGGGAAGCGCAAGTTTCAGAAGGGAGTAGTTAGCTGAGATGATGCCGTGTGTGTGAGGATGGAACAGGTGTGATTGCACAGGTGTGCAATTGGACAGGTGTGTGGAGCAGTGTATGAGTAGTGAGTGTGTGGATCAGCGCGAATGCGCTTGGGGAGAGAAGGGTGCAGGTGGCACCAAGTGTGAGAGCACAGGTGTGCAAGTACAGGTGTGTGGAGAGAGTTGGAGTAAGTGGTACGGAGTGGTGTGCATGGTGCGAAGATGTGGATGGGGGAAGAGTGGACCCCTTTCACGAATACCCGGGGCGGGTAGTGTAAGTGTTAGGTAGAGGGTATAGGTAAGTTGTGGTTGGATATTGGCATTTGTGGTGCGGTTGCAGAATGGTGTTGTGAATGGGTGCATTAGTGTTGTGGAAATGGCGGGGCGTGTAGCCTGTCAGTGTGTGTAGTTGGTTGGGCACTCCACCACTGTGAGGATGTCGGCCAGGTGAGGCCGCAGGTGGGCTCTGGGAGCCGGTAGAGTTGTGGATGGGGCCCGAGGATCCGGAGGATGGACCCGGGTAGCCCAGTGCCAGAGAGGGCACCGAGTGGGGAGAGTGCCAGAGGGCCTTCCCCAGGTAGTTAGGTTAGGGTAAGGAGCAGGTAAGCTCGGAGGCAACTGCAGTGGTGGAGGTGTGCAGGTGGGTAGACCCACTGGGAGAGGTACACGCCACAGCCCAGAAATTGTGCGAGGGCACCGGGAGATGAATCGGGGGAGTGAGACCCCAAATTGAAGAGCACCACAGTTTGGCCAATGGGAATTGGTTTTTAGAACCCATAGTGTAAGAGGGCCAATGGTTTGGCCGGAGAAAGACCCCGGGTAGTGTAAAGTTGTTAAAGTCATTTAGGAGATAGTTAGGATTGATGAACCTGTCGCACCATACGCAGCCACTTACCTGTGGTGATGATGATGACTCCACACCTGTGTTTTCTTTGTTTGTGTTGCAGAAATGAGAATTGCTGTTGGATTTGTGAGACGCATCACGACGTGGATGAGACATTGGGGTGATTCCATCTCTCCCTCCCTAGGAGGGACTGATGATGAATTGGTGATGGCAAATTTTGATGTTGAGTTGAAAATGGCAAATTTGATTGGTTAGGAGGGAGAGAAGACGAATTTGGTATATGGGAGGAACGGGGAAGACAGTAGGGATGTTTGTTGATTTGTAAAGTAGATGTTTATGGGTAGTGTTGTGTTGTGTGGATACAGTAAGGGGTAAGGGAGGGGCCATGTAGGTTACCTGGTGGGGGGGGGGGCGTACGATAGGAACGTACCTGTCTCACCTGGTTCCCATGTGCCCCCAGTGTGCATCACCTTACATTGCGTGCACTTTTGCGCCCTTACCACCTTACTCACTTGTTTCTTCTTTTGTCTCCCACCTCCGAGGATCTGGCTTTGGGGTAGAGAGAGAGGAGAGAGAGGTGCTGGCTGCGCAGTTGTGGGCCTGCACTTTCGCTGTTTGCTGCCGGGATCGATACACCATATGGACCGCAATGTTTGTGGCCACCCACAATGGACCGCAGTTCGTTTGCGGCCAAGCACCACCCGGGGATGGACCTATGGATCAACGTGGCACCTATGCCATACAGGTGAACCACTAATAGTTAACACCACCAAGTGCACCACAAGAAGAGCAAGAGACACCTGCAGGGTTAGGGGTTGTCGAATTTATTTTTATTCCAATGAACAATGGTGACTGCACCGATTGGTGGTGGGGTGGTGCTGTTGATGCTCGGGAAGGGTGCTCTGCACGTTATTAAAGGCCGTCGGCCACAGAGCACTCGTGGGTTGGTGTATCGATGTTGGCAAGCGCGCTCTCTCTCTATGCATAACATCTGCATGTGTTCCTCCAAAAACAGGTCCTGGATCGTAGTGTAAATAGCAGCGTAATCTTGTAAATAATGCTCCCTACCGGCTGTATGTTTAGTTTGAGGATTCTTTCCGGATTCGGTTATCCTGTGGGTGTGTTTCTGTGAGGAGAAGGGTGCAACGTCGCAGGGGGACATATTTACTCATTTGTGAATATCTGTAAAACTGTCGCACTCAGGGTAGAGTTAATAGTAGAGGGAACTACATTGCGTGCCACACTAAAGTAGGTAAAAATTTATCGGGTCGGGACGCCCCGAGGGTAGAGAAGGGTGCAATGTTGCGAATATGGAATTTGGCCTCCATATCCGCTTGTAAATATTCCCCTATTTTCTCCAATACTCCCCAACTTTCCCCAATCCCCCATTCCCTAGTCCCATTGCATGTAAATAACAATCAGTAGAGCCGACCTTCCCCTTATTCCCCCATTAAATGTCGTGCCCAGGTCCACCGCACCACACGTAGACAACTTTCGGACATCTTGCTAGTTATTCTTAATCTATGTCAGTTAAGGCCTCGTTTCCATTAATTATGACTCTTCGTTGCACCAGAATGTGATTATATGGCATCAGTAGTGAGTTTAGGACCTTTCCCATACCTCCTCCCATCTTCTTCCCCAAACAACAACAATAACAACAACTACAACAACAATTACAACTACAACTACGACTACAACAACAGAGGGGCGGGGAGTGTGCGTCCTCACACCGGCTCGGTTACCCGCCATGACCATGCGCTCCACGGCGTTACCCCGAAGGGGCTGGCTGTCAGCTCCTCGTCAGGGGCGGAGCCAGTAACCCCCCCACGCACCCAATGAGAAGCAACGTGCCGATTCCATCTGGGGCGGAGCTAACGAGCCGAGGGCGTGTCACTCCCCGCCGGATATACGCGGCCCCGCGCCGGATGTGACGTCAGATGCGCCTCAGCTTGGAGAGAGAAGCCACCGCCACCCCCAGCGCGACGATACCTCCCCGCATCTTTGGACCGGACCGGACCGTACTGTACCCTGCTTTGAGCCAAGAGTGCACCTTGAGCCATCGCTATCTGCCTTTCCTTGCCATCAACCCCCGTGTGAGTCAGCCTTGTCCCGTTTACCTGTCGTCTGTCCGGGGTTAATATAAGAGTGTGTCTAAGTGCCTGTCTTTCTGTGATTATACTTCTAGCCCCTGTAATCTGACCTTTCCGTACGAATATAATCTCCTCCGGAGGTCTTGAGAATCGAAACCTTGGTGTCGTATTGTGTTATTGTAATCCAGCCGGGTGCCTTCTTTTTCTTATTGAGCCAGCATCGCGCGACTAGTCAACGTTCGGGCACAATCGGGTATAATATCGAGCATAATCTTGTGCAGACGTGGTCATCCCAAAACCGCTCGGTGAATAACATCCAAGCCACGTCTGTAACAATATTTAGATACCAATTCCAAATACTGACCAATTTTACGACTCCAACTTTTATCTGGAGTTCAAGATAAAGTTATTGCTCTTCAACCCCCATACACTTAAAATCCCCTCTTTTCGAACATCCTCAATCTGGTCCTAAGAGTAACTAACATTGGTATAGAAACTACATCAATAAAGATTTCTAGTGGTGTCGACATACTGATCAGGGAATATTTACGGGGATAATTTTACTTGGCTTATCAGCTGCCTTAAATGATACATCTAGTGGATCATACTTACATCTAGTCGATCATACTATTCTTTTAGACTGTCTTTCAGGCCAGTTTTTGACAAATCAAATTATTCTGCACCAAACAAATTAAATCGTATGATAGCTCATGTGTATACTATCGAGATTGTTGATCTATTTCCAATGAATGTTGCTAAATAAAAATGGCATGCCCAATGAACATCTACACCATGTCGGCTCACTACTTTACCATCCACTGTCTAACGACTCAAAGCACATTTGCTTGCAACTCACGCCGACTTGCTGACAAATCGTACTGCCACCTTGTCAGCATGGTTTACCGATACACCGATCAGGAACCCTCAATCACAAGTGGCCAGTGGCAGGGTGCTGACCCAGAAGAACATGAATGGGAAAGTGTTCACCAAATTGCTCATGTAGATCTACAGTATATATAAAACTAGATCATCTAATTGCAAACCTCGATTGAATAGGTGAATGATCATTTGACTGCTTAAGGTCTAAGGCTCTTGTTTCACTCTCCACTGCAATGTCATAAATGGTTGTAAGCGATGACAAATTAAAGGGGTCATACCAGGGTTGAGTTAAGGGGCTGAAGATGCCCGTTGGTCATGGATTAAATGAATCTTGAGAATAAGATTTATCGTTCCTCTTTGTTATAAAATTGTTATCATAGTACAATACTTTGGTTAATAGTTCATTGGTTAATTATCTGGTTGGCTGCGCTTTCCATTCTTTGAATAATTCCAGATATGTATAAAACTATTAGGCATAACAGTAAAAAATAAAATAAAAACATCTAGTTATCTAGTTCCATCAAATCGTCGTCTACTTCTGGTGGTATTCATCATAAGATTTCTCTAAACATCTACATCTTGCACTGCTTCCCAAAGCTCTAGCAGAGACAGCTTGGTTGAAGCCTTTACCCCATCCAGCGCATACAAGAACTGCCTCTGCTTCTTCTTCTTCTTCTTCTTCTTCTTCTTCTTCCGTCAACCTTAACTACACCAACATGGTTGGTTGGCTTCTCCAGACTTTCCTTTTCTGCATGCATCATGTATTCAAAGTATGACAGTTTCTGTTTTTATTATCCGTGCTTCTATTGTACATGGTGGTCTAATTTATTCAAGCACGGATTTGTTTGTTCTTCTTTCAGTCCATGGGATTTTAAACATTTGTCTCCAACATAAAATTTCACAACTGTAAATCTTTTTCCCTTCTTCCTTTTTCACAGTCCATGATTCTCATCCAAATATGTCAACTGGAAATACCAAATCATTGACCAGCCTCCTCGTGGTTTGTGTTGTCACATCTTTGTCTTTCCAGATATTTGTCAATCCTAACATCGTTGTTCTCCCCAATCTGATCTGTTTATTAATTTCTCCACATTCTCCACTAAATTCAATCTTAGAATCCTGGAAGATGAAACATTGTGAAACTGAAGATGAAACTACGTATACATGAAGATGAAATGATGATGATTAAATCATGAATTATGATCATGAAATCATGATTCATGAATGAAATCATGATTCATGAAATCATGATCATGAAAATCATGATTAAATCATGAAATATGAACGTGAATGAAATATGATGAATGATGATGAATGATGAGAAATGAATGAATGAATGATGTGAATGTGAATGATGATCAAATGTGATGATGAATAAATGATGAAATGATGATGAAGATGAAACTACGTATTTCCATGTGAGCGTTTCCCAATCTGAATGCATCAATCTTCTCAGTAGACAAAACTTTTTTATCTTTTTTTAGGTTTAAATAAAGACCGGCTTTCCACTTTCCTTCTTCACTGTCCGCAGCATTTTCATCAAGTGCTCTTTACTTTTTGTCAACATACGTGAGATTGTTCATACATCTTCTTCCAATCCTGCTCCAGCCTCCATGTCATCCAAGTTTGATTTCCTCATGATGTACTCACTATACAGATTGAACAAGTTATAAGGGGAGAGAATGCATCCCTGTCTAACCCCTTTTCCAATTCCAAACCAATCTGTCTCTCCATACTCACTGTTCGCTCAAAGGTACGCCAGCCCTCCATCTATGTCTCCACTCCTGTAAAGTGCTTCGTCTGAATGCATTGTAACTTATCTTACGGAGACACTTTCTTGCAATGGTGAGAAAACCTTATTGTCACCTTATGATCCCAGTATATCCAGGAATACAATTAGGCACTGCAGAACAGATATGGGAAGAAGGCAGGAGCTCCTATGACAGACAAGTTCCATATTATGTGATGGGATTTATTTGCCTTTGGCAGTTAAGCAACAGCGTTCATTTGATCAGAATTTAAAATTGGTGAGAGATCAAGTATTTTGCAAAAATCCCAAAATATAACATTTAGAGCCGTGGTTCCCAACCTGGGGGCCATGGTGTATTTATCGGGGGGCCATGGGGTAACTTGAACCATACTAAAAATTAAATTTTGTTTTTTGTTTTTTTAAATATTGTTTTGACTTTGATATTGTTTTGTTTTTTTTCCTATTGTGGATTTGACGTTATGGCTTCTGGGAGTAAAAAAAGAAAGTATCTTGACGAATACATAAAGCTTGGATTCTCCATTACTGTGTCTGGCCAAGAGAAACCACAATGTGTGCTGTGTCACAAGGTTTTGAGTACTGAATCCATGAGGTCATCCAAGTTGAAGTTGCACCTCGAGACGAATCACGCACAACATGCAAAGCAGGATCCCGAATTTTTCAAGCGGCATGAAATAAATTTAAAGCAACAGAAGTTGGATGAGGGAGGAGCTTTTCAACAACAAAATGTAGCAACTGTCCAGGCTTCTTATAAAGTTTCTCTTGAAATTGCAAAGAAGAAAAAACCCCACTCGATTGGGGAGACACTCATCAAGCCTTGTACCCTCCTCATTGCCGAACAGGTTCTTCTTCTTCGAATAACACAGTGCAGCAAATAACACAGTGCAGCGTCGTATCCGTGACATGTCGGAAGATATGAAACAACAGATCATCAATGAGATTAAGGCGGCGCCTTTCGACTTGTTTTCTTTTCAACTTGATGAATCGACCGATGTTAGTTCCTGCTCCCAGCTACTGGCATTCGTTCGCTATGTCAAGGGAGATGATATCAAGGAAAAATTCTTGTTCTGCAGTGCCCGGGAAACAACGACAAAAGCTAACGACGTCATGGAAAAAATGAAGTTGTGCTTCGATGCGGGAGGAATTCAGTGGGAGAATGTATGCAGTGTCTGTACTGACGGTGCTCCTGCCATGCTTGGTTCCAAATCTGGATTCCAAGCAAAAGTGAAGGTGCTGGCACCACAAGCGAAAGGAACCCACTGTATGATTCATCGCTACGCCCTGGCTTGTAAGATTCTCCCTCTCTCATTGAAGAAAGTTCTTGAAGTCGTAATCAAGATTGTTAATTACATCAAGGCAGGCGCTCTCAACACTCGGATGTTCAAGGAGCTGTGCAAAGACATGAACGCGGAACATGAAACGTTGCTATACTACACTGATGTACGCTGGCTTTCAAAAGGGAATGTTCTGAACTGCGTCTTTGAACTTCGTGCAGAAGTCAAACATTTCTTGAATCTTCAAGGGAAACATGACCTCCTGCAGCATTATGATGAAGAATTGTGGAACGAACGACTTGCTTATCTTACTGACATTTTCGAGCAGCAGAACCAGCTGAACCTCAAGCTCCAAGGAAGAGTGACTAATATTATTCTTTTCCATGATCATCTCAGAGGATTTGTTGCCAAGCTCCAAAACTGGCATAGGAAAGTGAACACAGGAACCATTGCTATGTTCAAAAGAATGTCTGAATTGCAAGACAGCATGGGAAAAGAGCTTGATCCCATACTGAAAAATGACATTCTTGAGCATCTGCATTCACTGGAGCTATAATTTCATAAGTATTTTCCTGATTTAGACGACAACGAGGCAAAAATTGTGAGGAATCCTTTTTCCGTCAACCTTTGCGTGGAGAGCATGCCGGAGGCAATGCAAGATGAATTCCTGGATCTCCGAAATGATTCATTTGCCAGACACATTCGAAGAGAAGAGCTTGATGGGGTTTTGGGTGGGAATGGGACACGACCCTAATATCAGCCAGAAGCTATCCGGGTGCTTCTGCCATTCTCGTCTACCTATCTCTGTGAAGCGGGGTTTTCCACGCTGTTGAATATCAAATCAAAACAGCGTAATCGGCTCCACGTGGAAGATGACCTCCACTGTGCCCTGACTGTAACTCAACCACGGATACCCCAATTGGTAGCTAAAATGCAATTTCAGCCATCCCACTGAGTTTTTAATTCACTTTTACGGCGCATGCACCGTGTCCCTAGTTTTGATTACCTGAGTTGTTGTCGAATTGAGTTTCTTTTTGTGAGATTATAACACACTGCATTAAATACAGACACAATAGAGGTTTTTAGTTTTCACATATTCTTGACTTGGAACCTTTTCATACTGTTTTCTTGTGTGACAGTTCTATTTTATGCTGTCCTGATAATTGCTGCGGATAGTGTTGCTACTGATAATATTAAAATCTCATATCAAACATGCATCATTCGAGCGACGTTGCTTTGTTTGCTTCTTCCAAAAACGATGTACTTGGGAGCCAGTAAGGAACAGAAAAAATCTATGGAACTAAATGTTCATGTTGGCTACTTGGAATTCCTCATTTTCTGTGTAATAATTTATCAATTCTCATACAAACAAAATAGCCAATTAAAGGAAAAAACACCTCTCAGAATGCACCACAGAGCAACTAGAAATCCAAAATTTTCTGGGGGGCATGCCCCCAGATCCCCCTAGCCTGCATACACGTGCTCCGCCGCTCGACCCTCGTGAAAGGGAGGGGGGTGCTGGGGATGTGCTTTGGGAGCCAAGGGGGGCCATAACACAAAAAAGGTTGGGAACCCCTGATGTAGAGGGAGTAAAGCGAACCTTGTGGAGGCTTGCTGATTTTTGGTTTAAAATGTCTGCCCTGTCATCATCGTCGGAGGAACCATCTGCAATATGCTTCTTTTCTCCAAGGACCTGAGCACGCAAACAGAATACAGCAATTATTCATTCAGTTATCCAAGGCACATTGCAGTGGCACAACATACATAGATTGCTCAAAGTAAGGGGCAATGAAAGTTTGCAATTGCTTAGTACTGTATTGTTGTACGTGTTATTGTGCTTTTAATGGTCAATGTAGAACATTCGTCCATTGCCAACAGAAAAACTCTTCACGAAGGACACCGTGGAGGCTTTAATGTCCACCAACTAACGCCAGCAGACAGGATTCCCATTTAACATTTATCCAAGGGACTGCACACACATTCATGAATCAACCTGCCAGTGAAACACTGGGATGACAGTTTATACCTAGATCTGGATTTGAACCTAGGCAAGCATGCATCACCTTGGTCATCCTGACAGCCTGCGGAGGATATACACAGTAGTACATGCATCTCCTGGGGGCTGTATTGAATATATCATTGCTCTTTGATTTTTGACTTTGATACACTCCTAAACTGATGGATGAGATGGAATGACTTGAAAAATGGTGGTTATATACAAGGTGTACAAGATAAGCTTTTAGGGTGTAAAAAAATTAATCATCTCCAGGGGTCCAGGGTGGGGGAAGGACCCCAATTCTCTCTATGTAAGTATGTGTCATATAACGTCACCTGGTAGTGTTTCTACAAGGCATACTAAAACATGCCAATTCTGGAGGAATTATGCCGTCCCCTAATTCTGGGGGAAGTCATACTGTATACAATTTGAGAAGTGTCTGTTTGTTTGTTTGCTTGCCTTGTATGCACTCTTAAACCACTGAATGGAACTGGTGGTTGTAGACTACTCAGGGTGTGCATGAGAAGCTGATGGGCTTATGGAGGCAAAACAAAATCATAGTAGTGGCGGTTCAGGGTGGGGAGAACACTATCATTTCCTCTATGCAAATGCGTATCGTATAGCACCAGTCCCGGTATTACAAATAATCTTGTCCATAATTCTGGGGGAATTAACCCATCCATAAGGATGGGTTCTTCGCTAGTAAATTCAAATTTAAATAACAACTACCAAAATGCAATAGGTAAAAGTTTACCCTGAACTGTATATTTCTGTGTTTAAGAGAGGGATTAATGTGCCAAACTTGGTGGCATAGCGGTTAGAGCGTTCGCTGACTGTGGGAGGTCAGCGGTTCAAACCCCAGTGAAGTCATACCAAAGACTTAAAATTGTATGTGCTGCTTCCTTGCTTGATGGTCAGAATGTAAAAGGATAGAGCACAGACAAACAACCATAAGTTGGCAACTATAGTGCAGGCTTGAAGGGCCTAATGGTCTCTTTCTGTATTGTAATATAGTTGCAATATATATATATATATATATATATATATATATATATATATATATATATATATATATATATATATAATATATTTATATCAGTCATTATGCGACTTCATACCATCAGTGGAGAACCGCCAGTAAGGTGTCCCATTCAGCTGTTGCTGCACCTTACTGGGAGTGATAAGCATCGCTCCCAGTAAGGTGAGGTGCAGCAATAGCTGCATGGGACACCTTACTGGCGGTTCTCCATTGATGGTATGAAGTCGCATAATGACTGATATATGACCGAAAGGTTTTCAGAGTCACATGGATATGGAAGGCTCACTGCGTTGCCCTGATGAAGCCCCAACAAGGGCGAAACTAGGTCAATAACTGTGAGTTTTGCATACACTTGTGACTGGATCTGAATTTAACATCCATAATGACGCACTGCTGGATGTCTCCTCCGGAGCTTGGCAGGCAATGCGGACATACACGGCGATGATGTCATGACGTTCGCTCATTAGGTTGGAGCACCAAATTACAGATACTAATATATATATATAATTAGGCCTTTTCCTTTAGGGGAAGGGGTGGGAGGAAATCGGGCATCCTCCGTATCTAGGCTTATACCTCAATGCACTAACACTGCAGCATCGGCTTAGCAGTTTGACTTCTCTATTTGCGGGGTGGGGGGGGGGGGGGCAAGGGCTTAATGTTAATAATGGGAAGCTCGGTCTGCCTTCCAAAATTACCGTTTGTTATTGTAGTTACAGTGTACGTGAAATCACAAATACAGTTTACCTTCATTATTGTTACTCACGTTTAAATACGGGATGTTTTTATCTTGATTGTAAACTACTGAAAAAAAATTCAGGTGGGGGCATTGCCCTTTCCACTGCCCCCCCCCCCCAAACTTTGCCGGTGCACTGCAGTAAGCAAATACTTACCTGAATAATTTCCTTTGTTTCCTCTCCATTTTCCACTATTTCCACCTGGGCCCGGCCATTTCTTTCATTGTCCCGAATGCCGCGAGCAATTGCAGATGCTTGGGTACGCTCGTAACGGTTGCATTCAGAACCACACCAGACGTAGATTTTCTTTGTATTCAAGGAGACAACATAGGTAATTTTATGTAGTATCAGTTTTCACAAATACATATTTTGCTTAGGATTAGATACGAGGGTCGGTACGAAAGTAATGCCTCTTATTTTATTTCTCACTAAATATAATTCCAATTACAATGAACATTACAGGGAATATGCACCTAACGGTGCTCACATCAATGGTAAAGTCACCGTACACATTGTTCAAATGCCTCGGAATATATCCACTGGAGGATTCTCTTCCACAGCGGAAAAAAAAATCAATGACTGTTCTCTGCTTCGTACATTTTAAAAACAGCAGGGTAGTCATTTTGAAAGCGTGGTGTGATGTCACGTGACCAATCAAAGTGCCAATCAACTTAAAATGGATGGGAGATACAAATCTTTCATGATGATCTCGCGTAGGTTTCCTATAATTCTTTGGTTACGAACCGTAAAATAAGGGGCATTACTTTCGTACCGACCCACGGATATTCCATCTCTTCAATTTTTTAAAGGATTTCAACTTCTTAATTACATATAGATAAAATATATGTAGAAACACAATCACTTATAAAGCCATAAAATGCTCTTTTGGTCTTAAATGTATTAGAATATTTTTTATTTCGCTATACTGTTTTTACCAGTGTTTTGCACCCAAAAATGTTCGACCCATCAAAGACCATTTTGAGTTCATCATGCAATGCAGTCACAAGAAATCATTACATGACACGTGGGTGTGACATCATCAATTCCATTCTCCTTTTAAAATTATGCCTTTTCCACACCAGACCATTCTCCCCTCCTGTACACCGTAACACTCCTATCAAGATAATACGAATTATACAGTTAACTCCGAGCAGTGAATTTTGCTAGGGTATGACGTGCAATCGTCCACTATGTTCCATATAGC
This sequence comes from Myxine glutinosa, assembly GCF_964187855.1. Taxonomy (NCBI): domain Eukaryota; kingdom Metazoa; phylum Chordata; class Myxini; order Myxiniformes; family Myxinidae; genus Myxine; species Myxine glutinosa. Next base: position 92,792,104 of record NC_136268.1, read on the forward strand.
CATTACTCGTATATCTGGAGCCTGTGTGTGTGTGTGTGTGTCCATCTTCAGAAGAGCCAATGGTCTATATCGTGCCCACTTGAGCTCTGATCTCTCAAGATTTTCAACAATTCTCCAAAGCCCAATGGCTACTCCTCAAGTCCATCAGTAGTGTATGCCCTTCACCTGCTCCTTTACTTATGAAGGATGGAGTCATCATGTACTCTACTAGAGACAAAGCAGAGTGCCTTCACACTGTCTGTGCTTAAAATATCACATTCCCAATCCCTTCCTTCCTGTGCTCAACCCACCGTTACTTATTCGCTGCTTTATCCAAAATGTCACCTCATCTCCTGCTAAAACAATGGGTGAAATAAACAGGATGTTGATTGAGCTATGCTAACCACAGTCGGAGGCCTGGAGAAGCTAATGTTTCAGGCATTAATCCCTCTTTTGCTCTGACAAAGGGTTTTTGCCTTATCCACCATATTTACCAGATTTAGGTCCATGCCACATCCATGTAAGTAATCACTAAAATGAACAGAAAAGCATAAGGGAGGATGTTTTGCTTCTGCTGAAAGGTTAAAACAGCCAAATCCACTGTGATAAAGATGTATCAGAAAAAAGGCTTCCGGGATGAGATCCAAAAAGTAGGTTGTCCGCTGGATAAAGTCCACTGAAGAAGAATAAGATTATGTAATATGGCAGGAATAAAGTTTGCTAATGTATTGTACTTATTACGTAGGTGGGATTACACATCTTTGGAAGGACCTTCGTATTGGGCTTAATGCATTTCCTAGCTGTCCTCCAAGGAAAGCTTCCACCTTGTTGTTCTCCACAGAGATGAGATCCTTTCTGAGTTGTCCTCAGTCCAAATCAGTGTACAAAACCATCATCTAAAACAGTATGGAATTTTCCTCTCCACTCTCGGTTTGGGCCACTGATGCCCATCTTTTCCTTCTCGAGAAAATGGAAGATAAGCCCCTTTCAGACATTGGAATACATTTGCAGGAGGCTGGGTCTAAGCAGCTGCTTCTTGCTCTCTACAAAATGGCTGTCCAGTATGACCCCTCTTCTGGACGTGCTCCTCCTGCTCTTTCTCCTCTGCCCATCCCCATTCCACTTTAACTCACACATTTTTTAAACCGAAATCAAAATCTTGTTACCTTGCCAAGTCGACCTTTCCTGCTCACCTTTTTTTCCTTGCCTTTCCTCACCACCTCTTCCCAACCAATGTTCTCCAAATCTATAGAACCATTACCCGTGTCTGCTATCATATTCGCTTTATCCCTACATATATATATATATATATATATATATATATATATATATATATATGTAGACAGCGATGATGTTTTTCCTTGAACAAGACCTTTCTGCCTCTATTACTGCTTGATTGTGACTTTTTGTTGAATACAACAATGTGAAGTGAAGCAGTCTCTAATGATCCCATCCAATATTTCTAAGTTTGAAATGAAGGTTTTCATTTTGATTCAGGCAGCAAATTTTAAGCTATCTACCTGGCTCCTCCTTTTTCACTCATCTCTTGTTTTTCCCCGATCCTCAACTCACTTTTCCGAGGTCGATGATGAAACCGTCTCCCTGGTTGAAGCTGGACCATGACAACAGAACCTCGTAAGATCGCACATTTCTTCGACCTTTGACATGCAGCAAGCGCTTAACATCTGCGGCGTTTGGTTGGACATGTCGAAAGCCAGAATTGACACCGCCCATCTGAAAACCACACAGTAGGAGGTCAGTAGCAGGAAACATACATCAGTGTCATATTGAGATGAAGCGTGTGCATATACAACACCATAATAAACTATGAGTTGAAGTTTGACAGACATTACGAATAAAGTTGTTTTTATTTTTTCCAAAAGAATACAATGGACATTCCAAATTACCCTGTGACCATACCTGTGCTATATCTATATATCATCACTCTCACCTCCTACAGATAGTGATAATTACACAACTAAGCAGCCACCTCCACCTATTTCTGCAATAGAATAGCTCATAATAATAATAACCAAAACCAAGTCTGCTGTCTTAGGATAAATACCAAGTAACACATCTGATGAAAGTGGTGAGGCCAACTAGAATGGGTATGTTTAATTAAGCACCTTTCGTCTCGGTAATTCATTCTGGCTGCATGATCAAATGAGGAAGATTATTTTTACTCTCTGGCTGCCCATTCCAATGAAGAAAATCCATTCATAACTTTATCTTTAGGTTTGAACGACAAGATTCCTTCAGCATTAGGGAACCTCTTTGATCATACTGTACTGTGTGTATATATATATATATATATATAAACAGGAAGTAAATTCCTGCGTGGGGCTAGTGTGAAAAAATTCTGACAGAACCCAGGACTCGAATATGTGTGTGTATATATACATATATGCACACACACACACACACACACACACACACACACACACACACACACACATATATATATATATATATATATATATATATATATATATATATATATATATATACATACATACATACATACACATATACATACAGTACATATACGCACATTACTCCTACATCATAGAGAGGTTGGTTGCCTCGCTGTTCTTCGACTACGTCCTTTCCAGTGTTGTACCTTCTGCACTTTCTGTGCTTTGCCCCCTCCCCCCACATCCACTCTCTATCTGCCAACTCCTCCGCCTCCTCCCTCCAGCCCCAATCCAGGCTCAATACCCACCTCCACTCATTTATGCCTCTTTTCCCCACATGTTATTAAGTTAGGTGAAGTGGTTTGTAGCACATTTTTGCCATTACTCAAAAAGCTTAAGGTTTACTTTCGCAATGATATGTCTTCTTCCTCCTAGCATATGGTTTATTACTAGCTCACCTGGAACGAAGTTCAGGTTAGCTTATGCGAGGGTTCTTTGTCCATCCGTCAGTTCGTCCATCCGTCCGTAAACACTTGAAACTTCTTCTCCGAAACCGCTGATGGGATTGCGACCAAATTTGGCACAAATTATATTTGTTGTGTTGTGACTAACGTTTGTTCACGGCATTAAAAAATCGAGGTCTAAGGGGTTTACCGGAGGTCAAAGTGGATCCAGGTTTGACCCACCCCCCCAAAAATAGATATTTGCTTTCTTCTCTGAAACTACACACACGATTTCGATGGAACTTCACCACAACCTTCATCACCCGTGGTGTACCAAAGTTTGTTCAAGGCATTGGAAAAATTGGGGTCTGAGGAGGTACACGGGGTGGGAGGTTGGGGGTGCCCCCCAAAATAATTTTTTTGTTTTGTTTTTTAAAGTCTTATGATTATGTTGGTATCATTCAATTCATGATTATGTGCACCAAAGTTTGTTCACAGCATTAAAAAGTCGGGGTCTAAGGGGGTTTACCTGGGGTCAAAGTGGGTCCAGGTTTGACCCCCCAAAATAGGAATTTGCTTTTTCCTCTGAAACAACACACACTATTTCGATGAAACTTGACCACAACCTTCATCACTCGTGATGTACCGAAGTTTGTTCACGGCAATAAGAAAATCTAACTCTAAGGGGATCTATGGGGGGGTCACATTACTCCTACATCATATACGCACATTACTATATACGCATATACGCACATTACATTACACACAACGCACATCATTACTATATACATCATTACTATATACTCCTACATTACATATACGCACATCATATACATGATTATGTTAGTATGATTCTACATGCTGCCCTGTCTTCTAGAAACCATTGCAATTGGGTCCAGGTTTGACCCCCCCAAAATAGGTATTTGCTTTCTTTTCTGAAACTACACGCACTATTTCGATGAAACTTGGCCACAACCTTCACCACCGATGATGTACCAAAGTTTGTTCACGGCATTAAAAAAAAATCTACCCCTTTGGGGGTCTACGGGAGGGGTGGGGGTAGAGGGGGTTTCCCCCAAAAATAGGTATTTGCTTTCTTTTCTGAAACTACACGCACTATTTCGATGAAACTTGGCCACAACCTTCACCACCGATGATGTACCAAAGTTTGTTCACGACATTAAAAAAAATCTACCCCTTTGGGGGTCTACGGGAGGGGTGGGGGTAGAGGGGGTTTCCCCCCAAAATAGGTATTTGCTTTCTTCTCAGAAATTACACACACAATATCGATGAAATTTGACCACAACCTTCACGACCCGTAATCTACCAAAGTATGTTCACAGCATTTTAAAAAATCTGCTCCTTTAGGGGTTTACTGGGGGGCTGTGGGGGTTACCCCCCAAAATAGGTATTTGCTTTCTTCTCAGAAACTACACACACAATATCGATGAAACTTGACCACAACCGTAATCACACATTATGTATCAATGTTGTTCAAGGCATTAGAAAAATTGGGGCATTTGGGATGGAGGAATTTGAGGGAGGGGGGATTTCCCCCCAAAATAAGTATCATTATGTTAGTATGATTCTACATGCTGCCATGTCTTCTAGAAACCATTGCAATTTGGTTTAAATTACCTTTAGTCAGGATAGTATAGTTTATTCTACCAGGTGAACCAAACCACCTTTTAGAGGCCATTTTTCCCCGCAAAGCGGGGGTTGGCCTTTTTCGGGCACCGTGGTTGTTGTTGTTTTGTTGGTCCCCTTTTTGAAGCAATGTTTTACGGCCGGATGCCCTTCCTGCCGCCAACCCTTTTTGTCGCCTTTTACGACAAGCACAACCTGGTAATTACCAGTGAACTGGTACTCAATTGCAGTTTTACTTTTCATACCTCAGCTCCAGCAGAGGGCATGCACTTGACATCTTGAGAAATTGGAGGAACGATTGGAGAGACATTTGTAGATCGACAACAACGTGTGGCTCCCACCGCAGTTTCGAGACGATGGAAGATACATTAGAGAAATCTACCCAGAATGTACCAGGTGAGCGCCAGGGTAATTGCCCCTATGTTTTGTCTTAACGTCGGGAAGCTTTGCTTAGAAGCACGAGATGTAGATTTAGTATCAAACCAAATTCTCTGCCTTGTTACAATTGAGACATTCTACACTTGTCCAGTTCCCTTCAACTTTCCCACAACCTCCACTTCCAAGTGCTGTATGTCGGATGCTTAAGGCAACAATTTGATGGGAATGTTTTAAAAATAAAACAGACATAAAACTACATAGCTTTCAACATTCCACTGAATGATGCTTCACCAAGTATGACTTGTAGCACTCGAGTCTTTCCATGCTGTTTATCACATGTGATCACTTCCCTGCACACAGTTGTATTGTGCTGAAACTGCTTCTCTCCATTCAACTGTATCACACTCATCTTAGTTCATCTTGCGGTATCGTGATTGAGCACTGCTCTGGCAGCTGTATGTTGATCAAGTCTCAACATGGTACTGAATTAAATCCACATTTGTCGATTCGGTTTTCATGAACTCCAAGTTTCCCTAATGTCAAGCAATCTACATTTCATAATGCAATTTATCCTTTTATGTTATTGTAGGGGATTCTCTCAGCTTCTATATGACGTAAATCCATTCAAACGTTTGAGGACAACGAGGGTGTGTGGCGCAATACAGTAGACCCCAGTGGTATTTGGCATATTGGCACAAATGTCTAGATTCATATCATGACTGCCATGACTAAAATAATCCTAGCTTTACCCTGAGGCTGTATTCACATGCCTTTATGCGCATTTTGGTGTTGGGCTTTGCTGCACCGGCGAGAGAGCCACTGTGTTTTTGGTCACCTCTTGCTTTTCTTCACTGCTTTCGGTAAAGAGGAAGCAAAAGAATGGCAAGTTGAAGGTTTCGATGCTGGAGGAGAAAAATGCCACCACTGCATGCTTTAAAAATAACCCAGATAGCACAACACGCTGGGCTAATGTAGGCAAGAGATCGGTATAGGTTGGAACAATCGGAAGCAGATTTCCAAAATTGGACTAAAATTGGCAATTTGATGTAAAAGCGACATCAATTTGTCAACGTTGATCCAACGTTGGCAATATTGGGTGAAAGCTGTCTTAAAGACTACTGGAAGGCACAATAAAGTGACTGAGAATATTGCAACAAAAAACGTGAAATAAAAATGCAAAATAACTAATCAGCAGCTTTTCAAATGCAGTGCAGGGAGCGGCCGCCGTAAATGGAAGACAGATGAATGCACAGACGAACACCATGGTTCACAATATTACATATATTACACACACACACACACACACACACACACACACACACACACACACACACACACACACACACACACACACACACACATAAATATATATATATATATATATATATATATATATATATATATATATATATATATATATATACACTACATGGCCAAAAGTATGTGTTCAAAGGGGCCTAGCCCGAAATTCCAATTCATCCCAAAGGTGTTCAATGAGGTTGACGACAGGCCAGTCAGTTCTTCCACACCGATCTCAACAAACCATTTCTGTATGAACCACGCTTTGTGCACTGGGGCATTGTCATGCTGAAACAGGAAAGGGCCTTCCCCAAACTGTTGCCACAAAGTTGGAAGCACACAATCATCTAGAATGTCATTGTATGCTGTAGCATTAAGATTTCCCTTCACTGGAACTAAGGGACCTAGCCCGAACCATGAAAAACAGCCCCAGACCATTATTCCACCCCCACAAAACTTTACAATTGGCACTATGCATTCGGGCAAGTAGCGTTCTCCTGGCATCCGCCAAACCCAGATTCGTCCGTCGGACTGCCAGATGGTGAAGCATGATTCATCACTCCAGATAATGCATTTCCACTGTTCCAGAGTCCAATGGCTGCGAGCTTTACACCACTCCAGCCTACGCTTGGCATTGCACATGGTGATCTTAGGCTTGTGTGTGGCTGCTCAGCCATGGAAACCAATTTCATGAAGCTCCCAACGAACAGTTGTTGTGCTGATGTTTCTTCCAGAGGCAATTTGGAACTCGGTAGTGAGTGTTGCAACCGAGGACCAACGATTTTTATGCGCTGCGCACTTTAGCACTCGGCGGTCCCGTTCTGTGAGCTTGTATGGCCTACCACTTCACGGCAGAGCTGTTGTTGCTCTTAGACGTTTCCATTTCACAATAACCGCACTTACCGTTGACTGGGACAGCTCTAGCAGGGCAGAAATTTGACGAACTGACTTGTTGGAAAAGTGGAATCCTGTGACGGTGCCACATTAAAAGTCACTGAGTTCTTCAGTACAGGCCATTCTACTGCCAATGTTTGTCTATGGAGATTACATGGCTGTGTGCTTGATTATATATACCTGTCAACAATGGGTGTGGCTGAAACAGCCGAATCCACTAATTAGAAGGGGTGTCTGCATACTTTTGGACATGTATTGTATATATACAGACTTGGCATTTAATATGGAATATTTTTTTTGTGTGGGTGAACTTACTTTTCAAGATGTCTTAGAACCAAAAGTTCATTGGAATTATGTTGAAATTATTCTAGATTTTGTTAATGTGACCTTGAAAAGAAACAAAAACCACATTTGACATTTCGAAACAAATAAATTGATCCTTGAAAGTGATGTAAACTGATATCGAACTCAATTCATGGACAGTACTGTGTTAAACTTCTGTACGTTTTCCAGAAGTATCTCTTTATTTTGCACATTAGCCAAAAAATTTTTTTAACAAAAACAAAAGTTAAATTACGACTGGGATTACGGACAGTAAAATTACAGTTCAGTACTTCGTGTAACCCCCACGAGCATTCAAGAGAGCATGTACACGTTGAGGCATGCTGTTCACGAGATTTGCCAAGGTTTGGACAGGAATCGCTTGCCATGCAGTGACAATAGCCTGCTGCAATTCACGCACAGAGGTCGGTTGCTGGTCCAAGTGGTCGATTTGACGCGTTAATTCTGCCCACAAGTTCTCTATCGGATTCATATCCGGGGACATGGCAGGCCACTCCATATGCTCTACACCATGGTCAGCAAGAAAGTGTTGGATCATGCGAGCACGATGAGGCCGTGCATTGTCATCTTGGAAGACAAAGTTTCCTCGAAAGGCTGCACGAGCAAATGGAAGCAATGTTTCTTCCAGAATGGCCCTGTACTTGAACTGGTTCAGGTTTCCATTCAGAACAACCAGGTCAGTTTTGCCCCCTGCATGAAACGCAGCCCAAACGGTCACCCCACCACCTCCAGCTTGGACTCTTGGCACTATACAATCTTTGTTGTAGGCTTCATGCACTTGTCTGCGCACTCGGACGCGGCCATCTTGACGATAGACCAGAAATCTAGACTCGTCACTGAAGATCACATGATTCCAGTGTCCTGGCTGCCATTGACGGTGCTCTCTGACCCACTGCAATCGGCGCTGGCGGTGTTGTCTGGTCAGGCGTGGCTTTCTCAGGGGACGCCTGGCACGATAGCCTGCTTGAACCAGTCATTGGTTGACTAGCCTTCTGGATACAGGCACATTTTTCAGTTGCTACCACTCGGCCCTGAGCCGATTAGCTGACTTGGTTCGGCCATTGCGGACTAACCGGTGCAGCTGGCGATCATCCCTCCTTGTGGTTCTGCGGGGACGTCCTGGCCTCGGTATTGGAGTAGGGACACCCCTCTGAGCATTTCGTTTCAGGATCTTTGACACCTGACCTTCAGTGATGCCATACTGCCGAGCAATAGCACGCTCTTTCATGCCGTAATTTCGTAAAGCCACCACTCCATGACAAACAGCATTGTCGAGTTGACGGACCATCTCCAGAGGAAGCGTCAATAACTTTTGGAGATGTGCAGCAGTTGTTTTCCACTAATACAGAACGCAACAACCCTTGTATACCCGACTGTGAAGCCAATCGTGAAATGCACCTGTCCGTACATTTTGCCACGCCACCTGTGATATAATCCTGTTGTTGACTTCTTGCTGCAACAGACAATCAGTGACATGGTTCTTTAAACAAATAAATCACCAAAGTGTAAAAGAAACTCACCAGATTGATATACTGAGTTAAGAAAGTAAGCCCAATTCAAGGAAAAAAAAAATTCCATATTAAATGCCAAGTCTGTATATATATATATATATATATATATATATATATATATATATATATATATATATATATATATATATATATATATACGTATATATATATATATATATATATATATATATATATATATATATATATATATATATATATACATATATGTAATATTGTGACGACAGATGAACGCACAGATGGACACCAACATTGGCCCAACGCCGGTGTGCTATCTGGGCTGCCAGGAGGACTTATAATGAGAAGGAGCAGCTTTAGGCTCGGTGTATATATGAGAAGATGAAGGATGCCCTGCTACTTTGGTTCATCATCCGCAGAAAGAAAATTTCCCATCTCTGGGAGAATGCTCCAGTTCAAAGCCATCAAGATTTATCACAGCCTTCCTGATTTTTCCAATGTTGACAACACTCAACCATTCTTGGACCTTGGTAAGTATAGGATGACTCGACCAATTCAAGAAGCATCATTCCATCCATCTAGTGTTGGTACAGGGAGAGAGTACCTGAGCCAATATGGCTACCATACAACCCTTTCAGTACAAATCTTTCTTGCTGGGTTCAGTACAGAGTATTCATCATTCATTATGATGTTTTTATACATTACTCCAATTGGAATAATAATTTACAGTGTGATGTAAATCAACGGAAAAAATGGACTGTGCCATTAAAATAACCAGCAGAGAGAGATGCAAAATCCCAGAGAGAGCAGCTCATGGCAATTTTTCCATGGCCTAATCGAATGAGCGGTGGTTTCATAACACCAGTGATAAAAGAAAACCTTATTATTAGATTATGTAAAAATATAAACAAGTTAGTGCTGTACTATGGAAACCGGTGAATTCTTGCTATACTGTAGAGATCAAATGAATGAAACCCTCAAGTACTGATACAACAACAACAACATGCATTTTAAACGCCATTTTTCCTGCTAGAGCGGGGGTTAGCCTTGCGGTCCCCATGACAATCTTCTCCATTTTGCCCTATTTTCTGCATCTCTCCTTGTTAACCCCCTTGCCCGCATTTCTTCTTCCACCATCTTTAGCCAAGTCTTTCTCGGTCTTCCCCGTCTTCTACTTCCTTCTACATTCATTTCCATCACTCTTCTCAACCAGTCACTTTCATCCTTCCTCAACACATGACCAAACCATCTCAACCTGTTCCTCTTCACAGCATCAATCACAGGCTCTATTCCAATCATCTTTCGCAATTCATCATTTGTCTTCCTCTCTCTCAACGATACTCCGCACATCCGTCGAACCATTCGCATTTCCACCCTTTCCAACCTTCGTTGCTGCTCTACGTTCATTACCCATGTCTCGCTCCCATAAATCATAACACTTCTCACACATGCAGCATACACCTTTCCCTTCAGCTTCAACGACACTCCCCTCATCATCAGCACGCCACTCAATTCCCGAAACTTCTTCCATGCACATCTCACTCGAGCAACCGTTGCCGAGTCTGATCCACCTTCTCCATTCAGCATGTCTCCGAGGTAGCAAAATGTTTTCACACCGTCCAGCTTCACGCCGTCTCCAAGATCCAACTCAACATTTCCTCCATCTGCAGCTCCCTCTGTGCACACCTTACATTTGAATGTAGCTGCCACACTGGTTAATGACCCTCTCAGACCACTACATTTTTGATGAACCCACTCAGCGCACATTGTACACTGAATGGAGTTCACTCCGACACCCTTCCTACACACAGCACAGGGCCACTTCCCAGTTCTTTCCACCTCACCACATGCTTTACCACTTGCCATCACCTTCGTCTTTCCGATATTCACCTTCAGACCTTTTGTCTCCATACATTCCTTCCACGTGTTCATCTTTTCCTTCAGTCCATCCATACTTTCCGCAATCAACACCAGATCATCTGCATACAACAACTCCCACGGTAAACCCTCCTTTACGTTCTGAGCCAGCACCTCCATCACAGCTACAAATAGTAGTGGACTTAGTACCGACCCCTGATGCACTCCCACCTTCACCTCAAACTCACCACTGTTCCCGTCCTTCGTCCTTACAGCTGTGCGCGCTCTTTTGTACATTGCCATCACTACTCTGATCAACCATTCCTCCACTCCTAACTTCCTCAATGCCCATGTCAATACTTTGCGTGGAACCCGATCGAATGCTTTCTCCAGATCAACAAACCCAAGAAACAACTTCTTCCTCTTCTCCATGTACTTCTCCTGCAACTGCCTCACAATGAAAAGCGTGTCTGTCGTTCCTCTTCCTGGCATAAATCCAAACTGCATTTCGTCGATCTTCACTTTCTTCCTTATCCTCCTCTCCAACACCCTTTCCAATACCTTCATTCCATGCTCCAATAACTTTATCGCTCAGTACGAGGCACACTCCAGAGGGTCACCTTTCCCCTTGTATAGAGGGACGAGGGTACTCAGTTCCCAATCCACTGGAATGCGGCCTTCTTTCACCACCAGATTACAGATCTCTGTCATTCTCTTCACACCCCAACTTCCTGCTGCCTTCAACATATCTCCCACAACTCCCGTCGGCCCTCCCGCTTTTCTACCCTTCATTGCTTTTATCGCTTCCTCAACTTCCTTCTCAGTTATCTTCTCTGCCCGTCCTAAAACTGGGTTACTCTCTATGTTGCCATCCCATTCATTCTCTGTATTCAACAGCATTTCCATATATCTTTTCCATCTTCCTTTAATTCCATCTGGGTCGACAACGATTTGTCCCACTTCATCCTTCAAGCAGCTCACCCCCATCACATCACACCTCTTTTTCGCTATCTGCTTTGCAATCCTGAATACTGCTTTCTGACCCTCTTCCGAATCCAAGCGTTCTCCGAACATTTTCCTACATGCCTCCTGCGCCTTTGCTATCTCTTTCTTTGCAGCCTTCCTGGCTGCCTTATAACTTTCATGCTCTGCTGTTTCTGCTCCCATACCCTTCGCCTTCTGCCACTCCTTGAACTTCTTCCTCTTCTCGTCAATCCTCTTTCCAACTTCATCATCCCACCACCATGTTTCAGAGTGCCTCGGTGGTCCTTTTGTCCATCCACATACCTCACCAACGGCTCCCAACAGACTAGCTTTCATTGACATCCAACCACTTTCAAGCTCAACCACATCATCCTCGACCCTACTCAGCCTCTCTTTTAATGCCTCCCTTACTGTCACCTCTTTCAACCTCCACACCTTCATTCTCGGTTGGTACTTCACCTGCCGAGCTCTCCTCGCACCTTTCACCCTTACGTCGCAGACAACCAAGTGGTGCTGTGAAACAGCCTCCTCCCCCGGGATCACCTTTGTGTCTCGGAGGTGCCCCCTATCTCGCCTACGCACCATCAGGTAGTCAACGGTTGTCGTCGACCCACCTGACGTGTATGTAACAAGCTTATTATCCTCTTTCTGGAACTGAGTATTACAAATCAACAAATCAGCTCCATCAGCAAACTCCAAAATCCTTTCACCTTCTCCATTTCTCACACCATATCCGTAACCCCCATGAACTCCGTCAAAATCATCCATACTCCTTCCCACATGTCCATTTAGGTCTCCTCCTACCACAACAACTTCCTCATCTTTCACGTTTTCCATCAGCTTCTCTATCGCACACCAGAACTTGTCCTTCTCTTCATCGCTCCGACCAACCTGCGGAGCATATCCCGAGATGACGTTCACCAAGAGCTTTCCAATCATCATTTTCACCATCATCAACCTATCACTCACTCTAGTCACACTCACCACACCGTCTACAAACTCCTCAGAAAACAGGACACCAACACCATTCACGCCCTCCAGGCACCCTTGCCACACAAACTTGTATTTCTGTCCCTGCCTACCCTTCACCATTCTCACACCACTTCCCTTCCATCTCGCCTCTTGCACACAACATATGTCCACTCTTCTTCTGACCAATACTGATGAAGTGTCGAAAACAAACAATAGTTCACTCAAATGAAATAATTGTATTTCACATGATGATGGATCCTGCTCACATCAATTATAATCATCTTGATCATGACGATATTAAATAATTATTAGCCCATCCCCTGCGTAGCAGGAGACAGGGTTTTGCAACACTTCTGTGTGTGTGTGTGTGTGTGTGTGTGTGTGTGTGTGTGTGTGTGTGTGTGTGTGTGTGTGTGTGTGTGTCCGGGCCGTAACATTTTTTTACCATTTGAGCTATTGTCATCAAATTTTCACGAAAGCCTTATGATAATATGGAGAAGGCAAATTAATTATTTGGTCAAAAGGTCAAAACGTCAAAGGTCAGCATCACATAACACCATCAATTTTCATTTAAATGACCTGAAATTCCAAATTACTATTTGAGCTATTGCCACTACATTTTCATCAAAGCTTTATTATGATAATATGGAGAAACCAAATAAATAATTTGGTCAAAAGGTCAAAGGTCAGCTTCACAAAATAGTAAATTTTCATCTGATTGACCTGAAATTTTAAGAATTTGCATATTGAGTGACTAAATTGGTTCACCAATCAAAAGCTAGAAGGTAATTGGTTTTTTTTTAGATCAAAATGTCAAAGGTCAAGGTTGTGTAAAATCGCCAATTTTCACCTGATTGCTCTGAATATGGAGAAAGCAAATTAATAATTGTCAAAAGGTCAAAACGTCAAAGGTCAGCATCACATAACACCATCAATTTTCATTCGATTGACCTGAAATTCCAAATTACCATTTGAGCTATTGTCATCAAATTTTCACCAAGGCTGTTTTATGATAATATGGAGAAACCAAATTAATAATTTGGTCAAAAGGTCAAAGGTCAGCATCACATAAAATCATCAATTTTCATCCAATTGACCTGAAATTTCAATTTACCATTTGAGTTTTGTCATCAAATTTTCAACAAAGCTTTATTATGATAATATGGAGGACAAATTAATGATTTGGTCAAAGGTCAGCGTCACATAAAATTGTAAATTTTCATCCGATTGACTTGAAATTTTAAGAACTAGCAACGGTACCCGCCCTACGGGCGGGGCTTCAATTGGGAGGCCCAAATGAAAAGGCTAAATATCAGAAATTTAAGGCTTTTTTCTTTTAAACGATTTATATAAACATCCGTTAAATCTCGATCGGTGCGGCCATTTGTGCGGCACCCGGGAAAATAACGTCATGCGGGAGCAAGTATCAGCAGGATGTGGCAGTGCAGGAGTCCACGTTTCTGATCCTCCTTCATGCCGAAGTAGCCCACCACCTCTCCAAGCATTCCGCTCTTCAGATCCGCCATGAGAGATTTAAGCTTGATACTGAAGACGCGTGCAGTTTGCACTCCCGATGTTGTATGTACTCCCGTGTCCTTTAACAACCCGTGTCCTTATAAAAGGTCTTTGTCTGAGGTCACCGAGTTCGATTGATGCAGCTGTGCAGCGATCGGTGCAGCCGTTTGTGCAGCACCCGGGAAAACAACATCGTCACAATGAACGTTATGCGAACGCGAATGTTATGCTGGGGTCCAAACCTGAGAATGCTGGAGACCAAAGCTGAAATTGGGAAAACTAAATAGCCTATTTTACTCCTGGAGATCCCAGGATTATCCACCTAAAATATCTTTGCGATCGGTTCAGCTGTTTTTACGGTACCTTCGAACAGACAGACAGACAGACAGACAGACAGACGGACGGACGGACATTTGGTGAATTATAGTAAGATTTGCATATTGAGTGACTGAATTGGTTCACCAATCAAAAGCTAGAAGCTGATTGTTTTTTTTAGATCAAAATGTCAAAGGTCAAGGTTGTGTAAAATCACCAATTTTCACTTGATTCACCTGAAATTTAAAAAAAATTGCATATTGGGTCACTGAATTGATTCACTAATCAAAAGGTAGGAGGTGATTAGTTTTTTGTTTTTTTTAAATCAAAAGGTCAAGGTTGCATAAAATCGTGAATTTTCATCCAATTCACCTGACATTTTAAGAATTTGCATATTGGGTCACATAATTAGTTCACCAATCAAAAGCTATAAGCTGATTTTTTTTTTTAGATCTAAAGCTCAAAGGTCAAGGCTGCATAAAATCATCAATATTCATTTTGTATTTTTAAGCTGTTTTTGTTATTTTGAGTAATGGAAGAAGAATAATACATCTGAATACAAATAGACAGGACTGGCTTTGCATTTTCAGTTGCTTTCCAGTTGATATTTGTTTTAGTTAGTACATCCACAACTGATGGAGATGGGCCACACACCTTGTACTGCACACCTCCCTTGAAGAGGCTCATGAATTTCACAGATTCATGGCCTTGTACCTCACGATATTGCACAGGCTTCCCTCCGAGCTGGTCATCAAGCTGTATGGTCAGTATTGCGGCTGAGGTTGACTCATCCTGAGAGCATTCATTC
This sequence comes from Myxine glutinosa, assembly GCF_964187855.1. Lineage (NCBI taxonomy): Eukaryota > Metazoa > Chordata > Myxini > Myxiniformes > Myxinidae > Myxine > Myxine glutinosa. Next base: position 92,807,438 of record NC_136268.1, read on the forward strand.
CCTGCAACAAAGAGCTTCATTGTCACGTTTTACTCTCTCCTCCTTAGAACGATTCTGATCAAGTCGAGATCGGTAGAGAAATTATACTTTGCCCAAGTCTTTAATGAATCGGTTGGCCAGGACTGCCGTTCAACTGAAGTTGATAGGAATTTGGAATTTAGCCAGGGTACTCTACTCCTTTCTTAAGGATGTGTTGCAGTATACATACCGAGCCAAAAATGCAGGGCGTAGTTCTTGGCCTTCCCTCCGAATGATGTGGTGTGTAACAAAATGTATGCATCTCCGTTGAAGAAGGTGCTATGTTGTTCACGAGGCACCGCCACTGGCTGCATTTTCTCAATGCGCCAGATTTGCAAACCATCACTCTGGCCTGCAGTCTTAAAAGCTGGATGCTCTGGCATGCTGTGGGTTGTATTCTTTTTTGAGAGGAACAGAGAACAGAGAAAAGGGTACATAAAATGAGACGAGGGAGAAAAAAAGGAAAGAGGTTATGTGACATACAGTATTCTCAATATCATTCAAAATAATTGCTAACAACTGTTGTTGGATTGTTTATTATTCATATCCGAGTACATGTTACTATGATGTTGGTCATCTCAGTTTCAAATACTATTTTGATCTACTATCATTGCAATTGATCGGAAAAAAACTTATATCTCCAAATACCCTTGTACGACATGTAATATATCATGATAATGATCATCATCATAATTATCATCAACTTTTTATCAATCTACAACAGGACAAAGGCCTATATATACATACATACATACATACATATACATATGATTTTATATGATTGCTAGCATATTTTCCTTGGTTGTAAAGATTATCTTGCATGTTTCACAAACCCACAATGGTCATGCCACTTCAATGTCTCGACCAACCTGGACTACCACCCACTCCTTCAATTTGATTTATAGTTGTAGCGTCAATAATTACATTTATGAGCCAATACCTATTTATTATCTGCGTAAGTCACCCTCAGTATAGGAGTGGAGTGTGGGGTGGTGTGGGTTATGTTTCTGCAAAATTGCGTCATGGAGGCCAAATTGTCAAATTGTCAAATTGCATCTTACAGATCAAGCTGCCTCTCCAGATATGCTTGTGTGCAACACAGGCAAGATAGTGTGTGCCAGACACATCCTGTTGGTTAGAATTCCTGCTGCAATCGGGTGTTATGAGCCAGCTGCGAGCTTCGGTACTGATGAGCCAAAACGATGAGCCAACTTCGATGAGCCAAAACTGTCATTTGGTCGGCCTTGTCGGTGAGCCGATTCCACTGTCCGGCCTTGGTGTGCTATCTGGGGCAGTGGTACATGGTTCCGTGATCCACAAGATTATATATTTGATACCTTTTGGAGGTGGAAGTATGCCTCATCAAAAGTGACAATTTTAAAATGTGCATTCTTAAAACATGTGTCAATTCATGTCTATATTTGAATTTTCACTTTAGAAAAAGCAAGAAATTACCTTAAACATATATGTTTCGTGTGGTCTGTGTGGATGGAAAAGATTGAGGAGGGAGAAGGAAGGAGAATGTCGAGGGTAGAAGTCAGAAGTGGTTTGCTTGGGACTTAGTATGCGTGCAACGGTGACGTTGGTGTGGTTTTTTTCCAACACTATATATGTGTTTCACTTGTTTAGTTATTTACTATGATTCTAACATTTACAGTGTATGTGTGAGGTTGTTTAATTATATTTCGATCAAAAATAAAAGATTTCTCTTATTAAAAAGTGTTATTTTTTTTCATATAGAACCCATCGTACGCTGCTCTGTTGTTGCTGAAACAAACACGGTACTTTGTGTTTGGCCTAAGCTTTAGCAATTGTTAGGGAAGCTCTTGCAATGTGGTATTAAATCGTTGGGACCCCTTCACTGCAGGGGAGCCAAGAACACCCTACTCGCCATTAAACTGAGATTCCCATATGGACCATAACCAATTACAGTCTGCCACACACCATAATGGCCTTAAAATGCCTGTTGTTGTTGTTGTTGTTGTTGTTGTACACACCATCCTGTCTGGTCCGAACAAACAGATCTGAAAAGGTAACTGAGTTATTTCCAATTTTAACTTTTTGAAGGCATTTAATTAAGTTACATATTTATAAATTAGAATGCAATGGCCTGCACAGTATACACACATTACATGCTTTACATACACTAAGACTTAGATAGCCACCTACACCACAAATCAATGGTATCATAGTGCTATTATTTTGTTCTGACGTGTATAGATCAAGCAAATTTGTCATCGGTTACATCCCATTTTTACCAAAAAATTCAATTCTATTTTTATGCTGAACAATTTTTATGCTGCTCTTCCGCCTGTCCCCATTCCCTTTCCTTTTTGCCACTCATCCACTCATATGTGGTCTTAGTGTCCGTGTTCACCTTTGAGCCCCCGTTAGTCCGTGAACCATCTGCTTTCTCTTATTTCGCTCTGCCATGTGTACAAAAAAGGAAAACCAGAAATATGTTTTGATCTTTGCTTCTTCTCTTTGACTTGTGTAATTAGGTGATCACTGCACGGCCGATTGTAGATATTGAGCAAGTTGTTTAAATGTACCTGGAAGATATTGTAGTTATTTCGATTTATCTGGCTCACTATCATATTTTAGCTCTGGGTTCTGCATTATGCATTGAATGCAAAGGCCTTAGAAACTCAACAAACAAACAACCATTATTAATATCACAACATCTTAAACAAACGTTGGCTGATAGGACACCCTGCTGTAAAATGTGTAATTTCCTGATGAGAGGCAATAACCAAGGTTAGCCATATTATTGACTTGGAATACTGTAAAAGCCAATTAAACAGTCTAATACGTGTGTGTGTGTGCGTGTGCATGCATGTGTGTTTCTAGTCAGGTTCACTATGTAATTTCGTTGGAATTTTTGGGGGATTTGGAAAACTATATATTTTTGGAAACTATATTGTATAGTCAGTCAGAAAACCAATGCTGCTATTTGCACAGACTCCTGTATGGCGGCCATCTTGGATTTTCAAAATTGCCGCCGTAGAACTAATTTTTCTCAATATCTCAGCTTCTAAATAACATAGAGCTTTGATTCTAACGGCTAAACATACATTTTCAAGGGCCCCGAATCCAATGGTAACAAGTTCGATCAGCTAGACATGACCATAGAGCTCCTATGTGGCGGCCATCTTGGATTTTTCAAACTGGCCGCCGTAAACTTGATGTTTCTCAATATCTCAGCTTCTAAACAACATAAAGCTTTGATTCTAACGGCTAAACATACATTTTCAAGGCCCCCGAATCCAATGGTAACAAGTTCGATAAGCTAGACATGACCATAGAGCTCCTATGTGGCGGCCATCTTGGATTTTTCAAACTGGCCGCCGTAAACTTGGCTAATGTGCAAAATAAAGAGATACTTCTGGAAAACGTACAGAAGTTTACACAGTACTGTCCATGAATTGAGTTCGATATCAGTTTACATCACTTTCAAGGATCAATTTATTTGTTTCGAAATGTCAAATGTGGTTTTTGTTTCTTTTCAAGGTCACATTAACAAAATCTAGAATAATTTCAACATAATTCCAATGAACTTTTGGTTCTAAGACATCTTGAAAAGTAAGTTCACCCCCACAAAAAAAATATTCCATATTAAATGCCAAGTCTGTATATATATATAATTATTTATATATATATATATATATAGATAGATAGATATATATATAGATATATATATATATATATATATATATATATATATATATATATATATATATATATATATATATATATACAGTCACGTGAAAAAGTAAGTACACCCCATGTAAAGTTTTGACTTTTTCAACATATTTCAACATACAGCTATTTGATCTCCATTTCAACAATATTGATAGATAAAGGTGATATAATATAACAAATATCATGAAACATTTACATTTTGTAGTCCATTGTATAATTTAAATAAACATAAATGCAAATTTCGCATGTGGAAAAAGTAAGTACAAAATGCATTGAATACATGTATACAGGGTGAATCAGAATAATGCAGAGATCTCAACAAGCAACTTGAGGACTAATCTCAAGTCAAGTCTCAAGTCTTTGAGGACAAGTCTTTGACAGTGAGTCTCAAGTCTTTGAGGGTGAGTCTCAAGTCACCGTAGCATTATTTCAGTCTTCAATTTGTATGAAGTCCCACATTTACTTGTAAACCTTGGAGTACAGGCTATCAAGGGATTAAGACACAGGGCTTCATTTATTGCAATGTGTTTTGAAAAGCTTTGACTCAAGTTTTTATTTGTCAATTTCACGCAGTGGACATTTTTTGCTTTGTTCCCAGAAAAAATAAATCTATATTCAATTTACCTCATATCTGGTGTACCGACTTGAACATATGTACATGAGACGAGTCAGTAACCTCCGTTTATGTTTAAATTGTTTGCACATAGAACCAAATAATTAAATGTGGAACGGGAAAGGACATTTTAATAATATACTTGTAAATTTATTATGTAAGTTAAAATGAAACATAAAATTATTATTAATTTCAATTGTTGTCTTTTTGAGATACCGCAGTTTTTATGTTTTCCTTTTGAAAAGACAAGTCGTGTTACAATTTACAACTAAAAAGCATCTGAAAATGCAAATGCCTGTCCGGTCCGTTTGCATTCAGATGGCTTCTTCTCTTCCGTTTGATCAAAATAACGAAAATAGTTTTAAAAAATACAAAATGAAAATTGTTGATTTTATGCCGTATTGACCTTTGAGCTTTTGATTTAAAAAAAATCAGCTTCTAGCTTTTTGATTGTTAAACAAATGTGACCCAGTATACAAATTCTTGAAATTTCAGATAAATTGGACGAAAATTGACGATTTTATGCAACCTTGACATTTGACCTTTTGATATTAAAAAACAGTCAGTTTGTAGTTTTTGATTGGTGAACCAATTCAGTGACCCGATATGCAAATTCTTTAAATTTCAGGTCAATCAGATGAAAATTGACGATTTTATGTGATGCTGACCTTTGACCTTCTGAACTTTTGACCGAATTATTAATTTGCCTTTTCCATATTCTCATAATAAAGGTTTGTTGAAAATTTGATGACAAAACTCCAATGGTAAATTTAAATTTCAGGTCAATTGGATGAAAATTTATGATTTTAGGTGATGCTGACCCTCAACCTTTTGACCTATTAACAGAATTATTAGCTTTAGTGAAAATTTGATGACAGTAGCTCAAATGGTAAAAAGGTTATGGCCCAGACACACACACACACACACACACACACACACACACACACACACACACACACACACACACACACACACACACACACACACACACACACACAAAAGTGATTGCAAAACCCCGTCTCCTGCGCTAATTCGTAACGAAGTTAAAACATATTTTGACATATTTTAGTCCAGTGACATATTTTCATCATCCCATAATATTTGTATTTGGTCGGGTTTGGGTTCGTGCATGGGGTTATCGATCCGGGGCCAAGTTTCCCCCAGGGACGAATGTTAATGGTTTGAATGAAGTCTTCCCACGTAGTCACGTTAGTAAGATTGGTGCCTGCTGCTTGGGTCTGGTTGCTGTTTGAAGAGTGGACACTCCCTTTAACTTTAGTGGTGAACGGTGTGCAACCAGGTGGCCATGAGCGGCCATATGTCATCACTGACAGAACCTGGCACGCCCATGATGGAAAATAATTTACCATTTATTTTAAACCCCGTTTTAACTCGATGTTAATTCAACGATTCTTTTCAGAATATTGTGAACAAGTCATTATAAACTCAATTCGCATGTCGGGTGTAATCTAGTCGCAAGTCCCCAGACAACAAGTGCCAAGACCAGGGGCACGGGCATGCACAACTGTCTTCCAGGGGCACGGGCATGCACAACTGTCATCCAGCAGCACGGGCATGCACAACTGTCTTCCAGGGGCATGCCCGTACAACTGTCATCCAGAGGCACGGGCACGTACAACTGCCATCCAGGGGCACGGGCATGCACAACTGTCATCCAGGGGCACGGGCACGTACAACTGTCATCCAGGGGCACGGGCATGCACAACTGTCATCCAGCAGCACGGGCATGCACAACTGTCTTCCAGGGGCATGCCCGTACAACTGCCATACAGGGGCACTGGCACGTACAACTGTCATCCAGAGGCACGGGCACGTACAACTGTCATCCAGAGGCACGGGCGCGTACAACTGTCATCCAGGGGCACTGGCACGTACAACTGTCATCCAGAGGCACGGGCATGCACAACTGTCATCCAGAGGCACGGGCGCGTACAACTGTCATCCAGGGGCACGGGCACGTACAACTGTCATCCAGAGGCACGGGCACGTACAACTGTCATCCAGGGGCACGGGCACGTACAACTGTCATCCAGAGGCACGGGCATGCACAACTGTCTTCCAGGGGCACGGGCACGTACAACTGCCATCCAGGGGCACTGGCACGTACAACTGTCATCCAGGGGCACGGGCACGTACAACTGTCATCCAGAGGCACGGGCACGTACAACTGTCATCCAGAGGCACGGGCGCGTACAACTGTCATCCAGAGGCACGGGCGCGTACAACTGTCATCCAGGGGCACTGGCACGCACAACTGTCATCCAGAGGCACGGGCGCGTACAACTGTCATCCAGGGGCACGGGCGCGTACAACTGTCATCCAGGGGCACTGGCACGTACAACTGTCATCCAGAGGCACGGGCGCGTACAACTGTCATCCAGGGGCACTGGCACGCACAACTGTCATCCAGAGGCACGGGCGCGTACAACTGTCATCCAGGGGCACGGGCGCGTACAACTGTCATCCAGGGGCACTGGCACGTACAACTGTCATCCAGAGGCACGGGCACGTACAACTGTCATCCAGAGGCACGGGCGCGTACAACTGTCATCCAGGGGCACTGGCACGTACAACTGTCATCCAGCAGCACGGGCATGCACAACTGTCTTCCAGGGGCATGCCCGTACAACTGCCATCCAGGGGCACGGGCACGTACAACTGCCATCCAGGGGCACGGGCACGTACAACTGTCATCCAGAGGCACGGGCACGTACAACTGTCATGCAGGGGCACGGGCACGTACAACTGTCATGCAGGGGCACGGGCACGTACAACTGTCATCCAGAGGCACGAGCACGTACAACTGTCATCCAGGGGCACGGGCACGTACAACTGTCATCCAGGGGCACGGGCACGTACAACTGTCATCCAGGGGCACGGGCACGTACAACTGTCACATTTAATTAATATAACAATGATATACCCTTGTTCACCCGATTCTTTATTCTGTAAAGTTGGATCTCAACTGTCACAATTCAAAAAAAGAGTTTACTATTGGTGGATGCAGCTCCATTTTAAAAGGTTCTTCAACACCAGGCTCCATCAACATCAAAATGGAGCTTCAACACCAGCTCCATTTTAAAAGGTTCTTCAACACTACAGAATTTGCAAGTAAATCATCTGAATGGCCCCAGGGGAATCCCATTCCAAGTCATACTGAGTGCCACAACCGACTTCAGTTTGAAGTGAGTTTTTTCTTGTTTACAATTCGAATAGTTTATTCTATATTTGCATTTTCCATTCAGGACGGATACATGTTCTAAACGAGATTGATAAAAGTGTCGCAAAACATTAAATTTGGAGCAGGGACGTTTGTTTATCTGCACAACCATTCTTGCTCTTCCTCCTCTTAGCAAAAGAACGTTCTTTTGGTTGTTGGGTTAACGCATGACGTCATCTTTCACTTGGTTCTCACGGTGGTTTGCACACATCGATCAATGTTCAATTGATTTAATCGCTCACTCATTGGCGATGCGATCGTTGCTCGTGTGAATGAGTTTGCAAATGCAAACCTCCAGTTGTGTCCGGCTTGTCCAAATACGGACAGGGAAAAAACGCACGAACAACTTAAAGTTAAAGTATGCAGGTCCAACCGGTATAACGAGAAAGTTGTTGTAATTGCTCGACTTGTTTTACTCGATTTGATTGAAACAATGTTACTATTGAGCCTTATTAACAAGTTTAAATCATTCTAATATTGAACGTCATTTGCGGTCGAACTTTGTTGACATTTCATTGTCTTTGGAAAAACGAAAAAAATTTCTGTGTACAAATTATGAAATTGTATTCTTGGGAACCAGCTCTGAAATGTTCAGAGAGGTATTTTGAAAATGTAAAAATCCACCACCCCCTTCCCTCTCCACGTCTCTCCTGTCCTTCCCCACCTCTCCCACCACTCTACTTCCCTCCCCGCCACCCTTCCACTTCCCCTTCCTTTTCCACGTCTCTCCAGTCCTTCCCCATCTCTCCCCCCCTCTCCCTACCACCCCGTGCCTCTCCACCACCCCTACTTCCCCATCACCCCCGTCCATCTCCACCACCCCCTTCCCTCTCCAGGTCTCTCCAAACTTTCTGCACCACCATTCTCCTTCCCTCCCCGCCACCCTTCCACTTCCCCTTCCTTTTCCCCATCTCTCCCTTCCCTCCCCGCCACGCCTCCTCTTCCCAACTCTCCCTCCCCTCCCCTTCCACCCATCGTATATATTTTAGCTGTCACTGGTCACAATGACGAGAAACACATTTCTTTTGTTAAACAATCACAAGTCCAAAGTTAAATACTGTATTTGCATTTTGCACTGAACCCGTGAACCTCGAGCCTCGTACTTCCAATTGGGAAAACAAGATGCGGTTAAAGGAAAGTAATTTCAACAAGAAAAGGAAACACGTAAAACGTGGTGAGATGTAGGGGAGACGGTGAACACACTGAGGGAACAACACGAGAGCAATGACAAGCGTCTCCCCTTGGAGTTCAAAGTTACATAAACCAAGACCCTGGACTCACGTTTCTTCCGTTGAGTCGTTGAGGCTCCGAATTGAGAAATGCGCGGAGAGGAGGGCCGGGGTTATTATTCCGAGAGAGGGTCACGCCTTCGGCCGCAAAGCCTCCTCCTCCATTCCTTCCTCTGGAGTCGAGAGTACACGCCGACATTCCCCAAATGGCAAACGCATCGGCTCCGGCAGAACTGAAATTCGATTGTTGATGAAAAATAATAACGGAGATCCGCAAAGGTCGGGACGGTGAAGCGCACGGGGAAGCGCACGGTGAAGCGCACGGGGAAGCGCACGGTGAAGCGCGGCGCCATTGCGAAGGGTTGTTGAAAAGAGACACTTTTTACCTCATTTGCATCGATAACCTTGAACATTGAACATGTGTTTAGAGTTGTGGTGAATCAAAGCGAATTGCCGCGAACTATGGTGAAGGAAGGAGCCCGTCGCCCGTCAGGAAATGAAAAACGACGGGACATGGGCGCCTCAGGAATACCTAAATGCACCAACCTTGGAATAGTTACCTTTCACCACATAGAGGAAGGTAAGGGTCTACCTCAGGTCTACTCCAGAGCAGGATTGCATTTAAAAAGGGGATCTCATGCGTGACACCTCTTTTGGAATCCATACATGAGACTTGACTGAAACACCGGGTCACACTTGACGGATGATATTGTTTAAATGGATTTTTCCAAGTTTTTTTCTACCTCATTTCCATAGGAAAATGAAGGATGCATCACTTATCATCATCATATGTATTTTTGTGGTCGTCGCAGGAGTGTGTCAAATCCCATGCCTCACCATGCATGTATCATGTATGAGTGTGTGTGTGTGTTTGTCTGTCTCCAAGTTAAAATCAGAAATGGTCTTTTACCCCATGGAATTCTGTGCCTTTGGCCGATGGGGGGGGGGGGGGGGGGGCGGGAGGGGGAAGGGGTATACACCATAAACGCCGGTGCTCATTTCATTAGGTACATAAAAACGAGGGCTTTGTCATACTCCCCTCACCTGTCCGTAGGTGGAGCTCAAAGTTTTGATCATTTGATTTGAAAACTTTCAGATCAGTTTATCTTTGTCAATGAAATCACAAACAAACCATGTAGAAACACCGGAAATCGAGAGATCTCGCAGAGCTGCTCATTTTAACCTAGCAGAGAGTACCGTAGTATCAGAGAGTACCGTAGTATCAGAGAGTACCGTAATATCAGAGAGTACCGTAGTATCAGGGAGTACCGTAATATCACAGAGTACGGTAGTATCAGAGAGTACCGTAGTATTGTAGCGGTTACCGCTGGATGTACATAATCGCCTTGCACCGGCCAGAACACGGCCAGACGCGCCTCTCCCGGGCATGCCCGGACTCACTGTTCCCGGGCACGCCTGAACCTCCCGGGCACGCCCGGTCTCGTCTTTCCCGGGCATGCCCGTTCTCGCCTTTCCCGGGCATGCCCGTTCTCGCCTTTCCAGGGCTCGCCCAGAGCGTCCGGGCATGCCCGCTATCGCCTTTCCAGGGCTCGCCCAGAGCGTCCGGGCATGCCCGCTATCGCCTTTCCAGGGCACGCCCAGAGCGTCCGGGCATGCCCGCTATCGCCTTTCCAGGGCTCGCCCAGAGCGTCCGGGCATGCCCGCTATCGCCTTTCCAGTGCTCGCCCAGAGCGCCCGGGCACGCCCAGCCTCGACTTGCCAGGCCGCAGCCAAACACGCCCGGGCAGGTCCAGACTCGCCTTTCCAAGGCTCGCCCTTGATACCCGGGCATGCCCGGTATAGCTTTTGCCGGGCAAACTTCCCGACATAAATGTGTATATATATTGTTGCCCGAAAAACGGGCTTGTCAGAATACCTGAGCTGTTTTGTTTCAATAAAGCAACTCGGACGAATTCCGTCTTTGGTCGCGTCAATTCTTTCGACTCGCGTTGGAGCGCAGTTCCTTCATTGGTGACCTACCGACATGGATACGGCAGTGACGCTTAAACTGCCTACCTTCTGGGAGACTCACGCGGCTGTTTGGTTCGCCCAGGCGGACTCCCAGTTCGCCGTGCGAGGCATCACCGCGGACGACACCCGCTTCCACCATGTTGTGGCGGCGCTCGGTTCCGCCACCGCGGCCCGCGCCTTGAGCCTCCTCCAGCACCCGCCGGCTGCTGACAAATACGACGCGCTGAAGACGCTCCTCCTCGGCGCTTTCGCCCTCTCACCGGCAGCACGCGCACGGCGCCTGCTTGACCTGCCCGAGCTCGGCGACACGCGCCCGTCCGAGCGCATGGACTATATGCTCTCGTTGCTCGGCGAGCACTCTCCGGCATTCCTGTTCCGGGAGCTGTTCCTCCGTCAGCTGCCTAACCCGGTACGCCTCTCCCTGGCTGGCACGTTGATCACGGATTCCCGCGCCCTCGCCAGGGAAGCCGATAAGATCTCCTCGGCGGGCCAGCACATCGGCGCGGTTACCTGGAGCCCGCCGCCATCCGAGGCGACGCCCACGACGCCCGAGCGCCCTGCGCGGTTGGAGGCCGAACTGCCGGTGCAACTGGCGGCCGCCACGCCGCACCGCCCGCTTCCGACACGACGGCCGGGGCCTCCACCTGACCGGGCGTGGTGTTATTACCACGCCAGGTTCGGACACAAGGCTCGGACGTGCCGGCCCCCGTGCACTTTCGGCAGGTCGGGAAACGGCCGGGCCGGCATTCATTCCCAGCCATGAGCGCCGGCCACTCGGGCAACTTGCTGTTTATTCGGGACAAAGCGTCTGGACGGCGTTTCCTGTGCGACACCGGCGCCCAACTGAGCGTCATACCTGCCTCCGAGCAGGACAGGCTGGACGCAGTTTGCGGCCCCTCTTTGGTCGCTGCTAATGCCTCGGCCATACGCACTTTCGGCCCACGCGTCGTCACCCTCTGCTTCGGCAGCCAGCGCTTTCAATGGACTTTTGTTACCGCCAGCGTCCCCGTGGCTTTGCTGGGCGCCGACTTCCTCTGCGCGCACGGGCTGCTGGTCGACGTCAAACGACGTCGCCTTGTCCACGCCGAGACCTTCAGCTCCCTGGCGTGCACAATGAGCAGCTCCGCGCCGACCGAACTGGCGTGCGCCCTCCCGGCAACGAACGAGTTCGCTCGCCTGCTCGTGGAATTCCCGGCCCTCACGCGGCCGACGTTTTCGGCCGTCGCGGTGCGGCACGGGATCGAGCACCACATACCCACTACGGGCCCGCCGGTCTACGCCAGGGCTCGCCGCCTCGACCCAGCCAAGCTCGCCGTGGCAAAGGCCGAATTCGACGCGTTGGAGCACCTCGGCATTGTGCGGCGCTCCGATAGCGCGTGGGCCTCGCCACTGCACATCGTGCCAAAGCCGGGGGGTGGATGGCGCCCGTGTGGCGACTACCGCCGTCTCAATGACGCTACCACCCCCGACAGGTACCCGATCCCGCATATTCAGGACTTTTCCGCCCGTTTGGCGGGACGGGTCATCTTTTCGAAAATTGACCTGATACGGGGCTACCACCAGGTACTTGTCCGGGCGGCCGACGTCCCGAAGACGGCCGTCATCACGCCGTTCGGCCTGTTCGAATTTTTGCGGATGCCGTTTGGCCTCAAGAACGCGGCCCAGGCGTTCCAGCGCTTGATGGACGGCGTGCTGCGCGACCTGCCGTTTCTTTTCATCTATCTGGACGACATCCTCGTCGCCAGCACGTCCAGCGCCGAGCACCTCCTCCACCTCCGAACACTGTTCGGTCGCCTCAGCGAGCACGGCTTAATTGTCAACCCGGTCAAATGCCACTTCGGCGCGACGACCGTTGACTTTTTGGGCCACCGCATCACCAAGACCGGGGCCGTGCCGCTGCCGACCAAGGTCGAGGCCATCACCACGTTCCCGCGTCCCCGTTCCATCAAGGCCCTCCAAGAGTTCCTCGGCATGGTGAATTTTTATCACCGATTCGTGCCCCGCGCTGCTCAGCTCATGCGGCCCCTTTACGAGGCCCTCCGGGGCAAGCCGGCCAAGCATGACATTGTTTGGTCTGCGGCCATGGACGCGGCCTTCGCCAGTGCCAAACGGGCCCTCCCCGACGCAACGCTGCTGGCTCACCCGGTGCTCAACGCGCCCATCGCCCTCACTACGGACGCCTCCAACTACGCGGTGGGCACCGTCCATGAGCAATGGGTGGACGGGGTTTGGCAGCCACTCGCTTTTTTCAGCCGGCAACTCCGGCCGAACGAGTTAAACTACAGCACGTTCGACCGCGAGCTGCTCGGGCTATTCTTGGCCGTTCGCCATTTCCGACACCTCCTGGAGGGCCGCCCGTTCACGGCTTTCGTCGACCACAAGCCATTGGTCTACGCAATGGCTAAGGTCACGGAGCCGTGGTCGGCCCGCCAGCAGCGCCACCTCTCTGCCGTGTCGGAGTTCACCACGGACATCCAGCACGTCGCCGGCAAAGACAACGCCGTGGCCGACTGCCTTTCGCGGGCCAGCGCGAACGCGGTCCACCTCGGCGTGGACTTCACGCTCATGGCGGCCGACCAGACCACCGACGCCTCGGTTCAGGCACTCCGCGTGGCGGACACGGGCCTCCGCCTGGCCGACATCCCCTTCGCGGGCACCGTCCTGCTCTGCGACGTCTCCCAGGGCCAGCCTCGCCCCATCGTGCCCGTTTCCTGGCAGCGCCGCATCTTCGCCTCCATCCACGGCCTTTCTCACCCGGGCCGGAAAGCTTCTCAGAAGCTGGTGTCGGCGCGTTTCGTCTGGCACGGCCTTCGACGAAACATCCGCGACTGGGCCAACGCCTGCACGGCCTGCCAGCGAGCCAAGGTCCACCGCCACACCCAGGCCCCGCTGGCACCTTTCGCCATGCCTGAACGGCGTTTCGACCACATCCACGTGGACGTGGACCTGGTGGGTCCCCTGCCCCCCTCGCGGGGGTTCACCCACCTGCTCACCATGGTGGACAGGACCACCAGGTGGCCGGAGGCCGTGCCCCTCACCTCCACCACCACCGCCGACGTGGCGCAGGCGTTCATCGCCACCTGGGTCGTGCGCTTCGGCGCACCAGCGGACATCTCATCGGACCGCGGCCCACAGTTCACGTCTGAGCTTTGGGGCGCGGTTGCCCTGCACCGCACCACGGCCTACCACCCCCAAGCCAATGGGTTGTGCGAGCGGTTTCACCGCTCCATGAAGGCCGCACTCATGGCCGGCCTTCAGGACGACGGTTGGGCCGACCGGCTGCCGTGGGTCCTTTTGGGCCTTCGCACGGCCCCCAAGGAAGACCTCCAGGCGTCCGCCGCCGAGCTCGTCTACGGCCAGCCACTCCGCGTCCCGGGCGAATTCGTGCCTGACGCTACCAGTCCCTGGTCCGCCGCTCGCCAGCGCTCGGACCTCCAGGAGGCCGCCCGACGATTTGCCCCCGTGCCGACGTCCCGCCACGGTGGCCCCCAGTCCTACGTCCCCCCGGCGCTTCGCACAGCGGAGTACGTCTTTGTGCATCATGACGCGCACCGGGGGCCACTCCGGCCGCCGTACGACGGGCCCTTCCGGGTCCTGCGACGGGGCGACAAGTCTTTCATCGTCGACTTCGGCGGCCGGCCGGACCGGATTTCTGTGGACCGCCTCAAACCGGCGCACATGGACGTCGACCGACCACCACGGTTGGCCCTTCCTCCGCGGCGAGGCCACCCCCCGTCCACAGTTCCCCCCGCTCGACCACCCACCACCACGTCAGACCCCTCCCCACGACCCTCCAGGGGTCGCTTCGGCCGGGTCATCCGGACCCCCCTTAAATTGACCCTGCCGGTGCAGGTCGATTCTGGAGGGGCGTGTGTAGCGGTTACCGCTGGATGTACATAATCGCCTTGCACCGGCCAGAACACGGCCAGACGCGCCTCTCCCGGGCATGCCCGGACTCACTGTTCCCGGGCACGCCCGAACCTCCCGGGCACGCCCGGTCTCGTCTTTCCCGGGCTCGCCCAGAGCATCCGGGCATGCCCGCTATCGCCTTTCCAGGGCACGCCCAGAGCGTCCGGGCATGCCCGCTATCGCCTTTCCAGGGCTCGCCCAGAGCGTCCGGGCATGCCCGCTATCGCCTTTCCAGTGCTCGCCCAGAGCGTCCGGGCACGCCCAGCCTCGACTTGCCAGGCCGCAGCCAAACACGCCCGGGCAGGTCCAGACTCGCCTTTCCAAGGCTCGCCCTTGATACCCGGGCATGCCCGGTATAGCTTTTGCCGGGCAAACTTCCCGACATAAATGTGTATATATACGTATTGTTGCCCGAAAAACGGGCTTGTCAGAATACCTGAGCTGTTTTGTTTCAATAAAGCAACTCGGACGAATTCCGTCTTTGGTCGCGTCAATTCTTTCGACTCGCGTTGGAGCGCAGTTCCTTCAGTATCAGAGAGTACCGTAGTATCAGGGAGTACCGTAGTATCAGAGAATACGGTAGTATCAGAGAGTACAGTAGTATCAGAGAGTACCGTAGTATCAGAGAGTACGGTAGTATCAGAGAGTACAGTAGTATCAGGGAGTACAGTAGTATCAGGGAGTACGGTAGTTTCAGACAGTACCATAATATCAGAGAGTACGGTAGTATCAGAGAGTACAGTAGTATCAGGGAGTACAGTAGTATCAGGGAGTACGGTAGTATCAGAGAGTACAGTAGTATCAGGAAGTACCGTAGTATCAGGGAGTACGGTAGTTTCAGAGAATACCGTAGTATCAGAGAGTACCGTAGTATCAGAGAGTACGGTAGTATCAGAGAGTACTGTAGTATCAGAGAGTACCGTAGTATCAGAGAGTACGGTAGTATCAGAGAGTACAGTAGTATCAGGGAGTACAGTAGTATCAGGGAGTACGGTAGTTTCAGACAGTACCATAATATCAGAGAGTACGGTAGTATCAGAGAGTACAGTAGTATCAGGGAGTACAGTAGTATCAGGGAGTACGGTAGTATCAGAGAGTACAGTAGTATCAGGGAGTACAGTAGTATCAGGGAGTACGGTAGTTTCAGAGAATACCGTAGTATCAGAGAGTACGGTAGTTTCAGAGAGTACGGTAGTTTCAGAGAGTACCGTAGTATCAGAGAGTACGGTAGTTTCAGAGAGTACCGTAGTATCAGAGAGTACGGTAGTTTCAGAGAGTACCGTAGTATCAGAGAGTACGGTAGTATCAGAGAGTACCGTAGTATCAGAGAGTACCGTAGTATCAGAGAGTACGGTAGTTTCAGAGAGTACCGTAGTATCAGAGAGTACGGTAGTATCAGAGAGTACGGTAGTTTCAGAGAGTACCGTAGTATCAGAGAGTACGGTAGTATCAGAGAGTACGGTAGTTTCAGAGAGTACCGTAGTATCAGAGAGTACGGTAGTTTCAGAGAGTACCGTAGTATCAGAGAGTACGGTAGTTTCAGAGAGTACAGTAGTATCAGAGAGTACGGTAGTTTCCGAGAGTACCGTAGTATCAGAGAGTACGGTAGTTTCAGAGAGTACCGTAGTATCAGAGAGTACGGTAGTATCAGAGAGTACCGTAGTATCAGAGAGTACCGTAGTATCAGAGAGTACGGTAGTATCAGAGAGTACCGTAGTATCAGAGAGTACCATAGTATCAGAGAGTACTGTAGTATCAGAGAGTACCGTAGTATCAGATAGTACGGTAGTATCAGAGAGTACCATAGTATCAGAGAGTACCGTAGTATCAGAGAGTACGGTGGTATCAGAGAGTACCGTAGTATCAGAGAGTACGGTAGTATCAGAGAGTACCGTAGTATCAGAGAGTACGTTAGTATCAGAGAGTACAGTAGTATCAGGGAGTACCGTAGTATCAGATAGTACGGTAGTATCAGAGAGTACCGTAGTATCAGAGAGTACCGTAGTATCAGAGAGTACCGTAGTATCAGAGAGTACAGTAGTATCAGGGAGTACCGTAGTATCAGAGAGTACGGTAGTATCAGAGAGTACCGTAGTATCAGAGAGTACAGTAGTATGAGGGAGTACCGTATTATCAGAGAGTATGGTAGTATTGAAGGAGCTGGGGCTCCCACGTCCATCGGAAGAATGGACGCGACAAAAAGCTGGAATTCATCCGAGTTGCTTTATTCAAACCAAACACTCAGGCACACTGAAAAGCCCGTTTATCGGGCAGCAATATATATACATATTATCCCGGAGCGTTTGCCCAGGAAAGGCGAGAGGGGGCGTGGCCCAGCGTCCTGGCTGCGGCCTGGCAAGTTGAGGGCGAGCCTGCCCGGGCATGCCCGGGCATGCCCGGGCGTCCCGACCGAGGCCCGGCATGGTGATCGCTCCGCGTCCTTGATAGGTGCAAGGCGATTGTGAAAACCCAGCGGTAGCCGCTACACACGTCCCCCCAGAATCGACTTGCACCGGCAGGGTCAATTTGAGGGGGGTCCTGATGACCCGGCCGAAGCGACCCCTGGCGGGTCGTGGGAGGGGGTCCGGTGTGGTGGTGGGCGGTTGAGTGGGGGGCACCGTGGACGGGGGGCGGCCTCGCCATTGCGGAAGGGCCACCCGTGGTGGGTGGTCGACGTCCACGTGCGCCGGCTTGAGGCGGTCCACCGCAATCCGGTCCGACCTGCTGCCGATGTCGATGACGAACGACTTGTCGTCCCGTCACAGCACCCGGAAGGGCCCGTCGTACGGCGGCCGGAGTGGCCCCCGATGTGCGTCGTGACGCACAAAAACATACTCCGCTGTGCGAAGTGCTGGGGGGACGTAGGACTGGGGGTCACCGTGGTGGGATGTTGGCACGGGGGCAAACCGTCGGGCGGCCTCCTGGAGGTCCGAGCGCTGGTGAGATGCGGACCAGGGACTGGTAGCGTCGGGCACGAATTCGCCCGGGACGCGTAGCGCCTGGCCATAGACAAGCTCGGCGGTGGATGCCTGGAGGTCCTCCTTGGGGGCCGTGCGGAGGCCCAAAAGGACCCACGGCAGCCGGTCGGCCCAACCGCCGTCTTGAAGGCCGGCCATGAGCGCGGCCTTCATGGAACGGTGGAATCGCTCGCACAACCCGTTTGCTTGGGGGTGGTAGGCCGTAGTACGGTGGAGCTTGACCCCCACGTTGCGGGCGACCGTGCCCCACAGCTCGGAGGTGAACTGTGGTCCGCGGTCTGACGAGATGTCCGCCGGTGCGCCAAAGCGGGTGACCCAGGTGGCGATGAAAGCCTGCGCCACGTCGGCGGTGGTGGTGGAGACGAGGGGAACGGCCTCCGGCCACCTGGTGGTCCTGTCCACCATGGTGAGCAGGTGTGTAAACCCCCGTGACGGGGGGAGGGGGCCCACCAGATCCACGTTGACGTGGTCGAAACGTCGTTCGGGCACGGTGAAAGGTGCCAGTGGGGCCTGGGTGTGTCGGTGGACCTTGGCCCGTTGGCAGGCCGTGCAGGTGCTGGTCCAATCGCGGACGTCCCGACGAAGGCCGTGCCAGACGAATCGCGCCGACACCAGCTTCTGGGAAGCTTTCCGGCCCGGGTGGGAAAGGCCGTGGAGGGAGGCGAAGATGCGGCGTTGCCAGGTGACGGGCACGATGGGGCGAGGCTGGCCTTGGGAGACGTCGCAGAGCAGGACAGTGTCCGCGAAGGGGATGTCGGCCAGGCGGAGGCCCGTGTCCGCCGCCCGGAGGGCTTGCACCGTGGTGTCGGTGGTGTGGTCCGCCGCCATAAGCGCAAAGTCCACGCCCAGGTGGACCGCGTTCGCGCTGGCCCGGGAAAGACAGTCGGCCACGGCGTTGTTTTTGCCGGCGACGTGCCGGATGTCCGTGGTAAACTCCGACACGGCGGAGAGGTGGCGCTGTTGGCGGGCCGACCACGGCTCCGTGACCTTGGCCATGGCGTAAACCAACGGCTTGTGGTCGACGAACGCCGTGAAAGGTCGGCCCTCCAGGAGGTGGCGGAAATGGCGGACGGCCAGGTGTAGACCGAGGAGCTCCCGGTCAAACGTGCTGTATTTGAGCTCGTTCGGCCGGAGCTGCCGGCTGAAAAAAGCGAGTGGCTGCCAAACCCCGTTCACCCATTGCTCATGTACGGCGCCCACCGCGTAGTCGGAGGCATCCGTGGTGAGGGCGATGGGAGCGTTGAGCACCGGGTGAGCGAGCAGTGTTGCGTCGGCGAGGGCCCGCTTTGAGCTTTGGAAGGCCGCATCCATTGCTGCGGACCAGGCGATGTCGTGCTTGGCTGGCTTGCCCCGGAGGGCTTCGTAGAGGGGCCGCATGAGTTGAGCAGCACGGGGCACGAAGCGGTGATAAAAATTCACCATTCCCAGGAATTCCTGCAGGGCCTTTATGGTGCGGGGACGCGGGTACGTGGTGATGGCCTCGATCTTGGTTGGCAGCGGCACGGCCCCGTTCTTGGTGATGTGGTGGCCCAAAAAATCAACGGCCGTCGTGCCGAAGTGGCATTTGGCCGGGTTGACGATGAGGCCGTGCTCGCTGAGGCGCCCGAACAGTGTTCGGAGGTGGAGGAGGTGCTCGGCCCGGGACGTGCTGGCGACGAGGATGTCGTCCAGGTAAACGAAAAGGAACGGCAGGTCACGCAGCACGCCGTCCATCAAGCGCTGGAACGCCTGAGCCGCGTTCTTGAGACCAAACGGCATCCGCAAGAATTCGAATAAGCCGAACGGCGTGATGACTGCCGTTTTAGGGACGTCGGCCGCCCTGACAGGTACCTGGTGATATCCCCGTATGAGATCAATTTTCGAAAAAATGACCCGTCCCGCCAGACGGGCGGAGAAGTCTTGGATATGCGGGATCGGGTACCTGTCGGGGGTGGTAGCGTCATTGAGACGGCGGTAGTCGCCACACGGGCGCCATCCACCCCCCGGCTTTGGCACGATGTGCAGTGGCGAGGCCCACGCGCTATCGGAGCGCCGCACGATGCCGAGGTGCTCCAACGCGTCGAATTCGGCCTTCGCCACGGCGAGCTCGGCTGGGTCGAGGCGGCGGGCCCTGGCGTAGACCGGCGGGCCAGTGGTTGGTATGTGGTGCTCGATCCCATGCCGTACTGCGACGGCCGAAAACGTCGGCCGCGTGAGGGCCGTGAACTCCGCGAGCAGGCGAGCAAACTCGTTCGCTGCCGGGACGGCGCATGCCAGCTCGGTCGGCGCGGAGCTGCTCAATGTGCATACCAGGGAGCTGAAGGTTTCGGCGTTGATTAAACGACGCCGTTGGACGTCCACCAGCAGTCCGTGTGCGCAGAGGAAGTCGGTGCCTAGCAGAGCCATGGGCACGTTTGCGGTTACAAACGTCCAAGCAAAGCGTTGGCCGCCGAAGCAGAGGGTGACGTTGCGCGGGCCGAAGGTGCGGATGGTCGATCCGTTGGCCGCAACCAAGGAGGGGCCGCAAACCGCGGATTGCCTGTCCTGGTCAGAGGCGGGTATGACGCTCAGTTGGGCGCCGGTGTCGCACAGGAAGCGCCGTCCGGACGCTTTATCCTTGATGAACAGTAAGTTGCCCGTGTGGCCGGCGCTCATGGCTGGTAATGAACGCCGGCCCGGCCGTTTCCCGGCCTGCCGAAGGTGCACGGGGGTCGGCATGTCCGGGCCTTCTGTCCGAACCTGGCATGATAGTAACACCATGCTTGGTCAGGTGGAGGCCCCGGTCGTCGTGCTGGAGGTGGTCGGCTCGGTGTAGCGGCCGCCAATTGCGTCGGCAGTTCGGTCGTCGACCGTGCCGGGTGCTCGGGCGCCATGGGTGTTGCGTCGGACGGCGGTGGGTCCCATGTCGCCGCTGCGATGCGCTGTCCTGCGGCGGAGATCTTGTCGGCTTCTCTGGCAAGGGCCCGGGGATCTGTGATCGTCGTGCTTGCCAGGGCGAGGCGTACCGGGTTAGGCAGCTGACGGAGGAACAGCTCCCGGAACAGGAATGCCGGAGAGTGCTCGCCGAGCAGTGAAATCATGTAGTCCATTCGCTCGGAAGGGCGCGTGTCGCTGAGCTCGGGCAGGTCGAGCAGGCGCCGTGTGCGTTCCGCCGATGGGAGGGCGAAAGCGTCGAGGAGAAGCTTCTTAATCGCGCCGTATTTGTCAGCGGCTGGCGGGCTCTCGAGGAGGCTCAGGGCGCGGGCCGCGGTGGCCGAACCGAGCGCTGCTACCACATGGTGGAAGCGGGTGTCGTCGGCCGTGATGCCTCGCAGGGCGAACAGGGAATCCGCCTGTGCGAACCAAACCACCGCGTGAGCCTCCCAGAAGGTAGGCAGTTTAAGGGCGACTGCCGTGTCCATGTCGGTAGGTCACCAATGAAGGAGCTGGGGCTCCCACGTCAATCGGAAGAATGGACGCGACAAAAAGCTGGAATTCATCCGAGTTGCTTTAATCAAACCAAACACTCAGGCACTCTGAAAAGCCCGTTTATCGGGCAGCAATATATATACATATTATCCCGGAGCGTTTGCCCAGGAAAGGCGAGAGGGGGCGTGGCCCAGCGTCCTGGCTGCGGCCTGGCAAGTTGAGGGCAGGCCTGCCCGGGCGTCCTGGACGAGCCCGGCATGGTGATCGCTCCGCGTCCTTGATAGGTGCAAGGCGATTGTGAAAACCCAGCGGTAGCCGCTACAGTATCAGAGAGTACCGTAGTATCAGAGAGTACAGTAGTATCAGGGAGTACCGTAGTATCAGAGAGTACGGTACTATCAGAGAGTACCGTAGTATCAGAGAGTACAGTAGTATCAGGGAGTACCGTAGTATCAGAGAGTACCGTAGTATCAGAGAGTACCGTAGTATCAGAGAGTACGTTAGTATCAGAGAGTACCGTAATATCAGGGAGTACAGTAGTATCAGAGAGTACCGTAGTATCAGAGAGTACGTTAGTATCAGAGAGTACCGTAGTATCAGGGAGTACAGTAGTATCAGAGAGTACCGTAGTATCAGAGAGTACCGTAGTATCAGAGAGTACGTTAGTATCAGAGAGTACCGTAGTATCAGAGAGTACGGTAGTATCAGAGAGTACCGTAGTATCAGAGAGTACCGTAGTATCAGAGAGTACGTTAGTACTCTCTATGTGGGGATGGCACGGAAAAACACTTTTCAGTTCTCCAGACCAAGGTAAAAGCAAAATAAAGCGAAAAAACAGGATCGGTCAAACCCGGGAATTAATCTTCTTGTTCATAATCTTACTCTAATTCACCAAATGTCCGTCTGTCTGTCCCTCCGTCCATTCCCAGGTACCGCAAAAACGGCTGAAAAGATGGCAACGATATTTTGGGTGGGTAATCCTGGAACCCCCTGGAGTAAATAATAATAATAATAATAATTCATTTATTTTGTATAGCGCTTTTCCAGAAGCCCAAAGGCGCTTTGACAGAGTGGAAAACATAATGCATAACAATACATGAAAACAACAATTGCAAAAAGACAAGAATCAAGAAAACAAACAGCAGCGATATACGGCATATATATAAGACAAGAATCAAAAAGACAAGACAAGAATCAATAGGGAAATATTTAAAGCAAAAGGAGGGAGAAGGAGAAGAGATAGTCAGGGGTTAAATGCTGTGGGTTGAATGTTGAATGCAGCGTTGAACAGGTGGGTCTTTAGTGATGTTTTGAATGTGGTGAGTGAGGAGGAGTCTCTGATGGTGTGAGGTTAGTATCAGAGAGTGATAAAATAGGCTATATTGTTTTTCCAATTCCAGCTTTGGTCTCCAGCATTTTCAGCTTTGGTCTCCCGCCGAACGTTATTTTCTCACACCTCTGGATACGTTTCTTTTTCTTTCGACCTTACTGGTTGTGACGTGAAACGCAATCGGTTGATAACTCATGACACCCAAGAACATATCGTGCCTGCCGACTCCGTTCACATCACTTCAGGGTACACTTGACATTTTACCTCTGCGTACACCGACACTATATCGGAAGCATTATTCATATCCACAAAACGCCACCTCAGCGCAATTCAAACCATGAACACAGTGAATATTGGGGAGTCCATTGATCATGTTCAAGGGATGACACTATATCATAAGCCTTATTCATATCATATCATATCATATTCATTATAATCGAGCAAACGTATATGGCTTTTTTTGGAAAATTGGGATGCCTCAAAACCCAAGGCCACCCAAGTTGAACGGAGAGATGGTGTGGGATGGTTATGAGTATTGTTAGTTTGGGTGGTGGTTGATAGGGGATTGTGAGAGGATGGTGGAGGAGAGGAAAGAGTGTTGTGGGGTTGTCGTGGGTATTGTTAGCTAGGGTGATGGTTTAAGGGGCATTTTGAGGATATGGTGATGGGGGGTAGGTGTGGGGTTGTCGTGTGTATTGCTAGCTATGGTGATGGTTGAAGGGGGATTTTGAGGAGATGGCGGAGGGGAGGCTGGCGGGAGAGGTGTGGGGTTGTCACAGGTATTGCTAGCTAGGGTGATGGTTGAAGGGGGATTTTGAGGAGATGGTGGAGGGGAGGCTGGCAGGGGAGGTGTGGGGTTGTCGTGGGTATTGCTAGCTAGGGTGATGGTTGAAGGGGGATTTTGAGGAGATGGTGGAGGGGAGGCTGGCAGGGGAGGTGTGGGGTTGTCATGGGTATTGCTAGCTCGGGTGATGGTTGAAGGGGGATTTTGAGGAGATGGTGGAGGGGAGGCTGGCAGGGGAGGTGTGGGGTTGTCGTCCGTATTGCTAGCTAGGGTGATGGTTGAAGGGGGATTTTGAGGAGATGGTGGAGGGGAGGCTGGCGGGAGAGGTGTGGGGTTGTCACGGGTATTGCTAGCTAGGGTGATGGTTGAAGGGGGATTTTGAGGAGATGGTGGAGGGGAGGCTGGCAGGGGATGTGTGGGGTTGTCGTGGGTATTGTTGGCTAGGGTGACGGTTGAAGGGGATTTTGAGGAGATGGTGGAGGGGAGGAAAGAGAGTGGTGTGGGGTTGTTGTGGGTATTGTTAGCTCGGGTGACAGTTGAAGGGGGATTTTGAGGAGATGGTGGAGGGGAGGTTGGCGGGGGAGGTGTGGGGTTGTCGTGGGTATTGCTGGCTAGGGTGACGGTTGAAGGGGATTTTGAGAAGATGGTGGAGGGAAGGGTGGAGGGGAGGTGTGTGGTTGTCGTGGGTATTGCTGGCTGGGGTGACGGTTGAAGGGGATTGTGAGGCGATGGTGGAGGGAAGGGTGGAGGGGGAGGTGTGGGGTTGTCGTGGGTATTGCTGGCTAGGGTGACGGTTGAAGGGGATTTTGAGGAGATGGTGGAGGGGAGGGTGGGGCTGGGGGGTGTGGGGTTGTCATGGGTATTGTTAGCTAGGGTGACGGTTGATGGGAGTTTGTGAAGAGATGGTGGAGGGGAGGAAAGAGAGTGGTGTGGGGTTGTCGTGGGTATTGCTAGCTAGGGTGACGGTTGAAGGGGATTTTGAGGAGATGGTGGAGGGGAGGGTGGGGCTGGGGGGTGTGGGGTTGTCATGGGTATTGTTAGCTAGGGTGATGGTTGATGGGAGTTTGCGAAGAGATGGTGGAGGGGAGGAAAGAGAGTGGTGTGGGGTTGTCGTGGGTATTGTTAGCTCGGGTGATGGTTGAAGGGGATTTTGAGGAGATGGTGGAGGGGAGGGTGGAGGGGAGGTATGGGGTTGTCATAGGTATTGTTAGCTAGGGTGACTGATGGTTGATGGGAGTTTGTGAAGAGATGGTGGAGGGGAGGAAAGAGTGGTGTGGGGTTGTCGTGGGTATTGTTAGCTCGGGTGACAGTTGAAGAGGGATTTTGAGGAGATGGTGGAAGAGGGAGTAGAGGGGAGGAGGTGAGTGTGGTTTGGGCATGGGTATTGTTAGCTCAGGTGACGGTTGAAGAGGGATTTTGAGGATGGTGGAAGAGGGAGTAGGGGGGAGGAGGTGAGTGTGGTTTGGTTGTGGGTGTTGTTAGCTAGGGTGACTGTTGATGTTTGTTTTTTCTGGAAAATTGAGATGCCTCAAAAACCAAGGCCACCTAAGTTGAACAGAGATCCAGCAATATTACCAAAGGAAATAATCAAGTAATCCAAGTCAAATCAGTTGTATCAGCAGAAAATATCCTCCAATAAGAGATGGCAGAAAATGTGATGTATGCTTGTGTTACGTGTTCCTCCCCGACCCCCTGGTCACGTTGTACCTCCGAATCCTGAGAGGAGCCACGGCAGAAAAATATGTTATTCTGGGTTAGAAATCAATAGTGAAACCACACCAATGATTTTAGACGAACAAATGTTGTATTAAGAATCACACACAAAACTAACAGTGCAACCAATAGCAATCCAGAGTGCACTCTATATCTCTTAGGATGGTACCATCAGCTAAAGTCAGATAACTCACTGCGCTCCAAGCGAGTGAAAAAAGGACACTCCTCAATGTCTCTATAACTCAAAGGTGATCCCCTCCAGCGAGTGTCAGAGCGAGATCGAATCGAGACCCGCACTCCGTTGATGCGGACGAGGCGTGGGCGTAGCGTAGAAAAAGCGTAGCCAGTCACGTGGTCCGAAACCAAAGGCAAACTCAATGTGCGTGTTCACAGTTCAATCAGCGAACCGCAGCGTAATCTACAAATGCAGCATCTGCGCACACACATCCCCGACAGAAGATAGGATGCAGAGAAAAGCTGACGCGTAGCAAAAACCTTTTCGGTGAGCGAAGCGCGAGGGTCAAAATGGCCGACGGCTCTTACTTGAGTCGAAGCGACCAGGCAAGGATTCTTTGGAATCTCAGCCTAAACCTGACTACGCAGATTTCTCAATCCCAGCAATAATACCTATCGCCGGATGTCCTTTCAAGGAACTCAAAATTCCCTCGCGACCTTCGTTAGACAACGCTCACTATGGAGCTCGACGTCACGCGTCCTCCCCGACTTTGCTCGCCACGCCTTCTCTCTTTTTTCTCATCTTCCGGTTCCCGATCCTGCTTCCTGTCTCTTTTTTACCATGAACGCTTTTAACCTTTTAACCACAATAACCATTTCCCTTAAACAACAACAATTATAATACATAGAACCAGAAGGGTTTCAAGGGGATGAAAACCACAACAGCGGAAGGGACGAATCCGTAACACTTGGAACAAGAATGCCCATAGGGTCGCCCGTAGGACGGGTACTCTGCTAGTAATAATAATAATAATAATAATAATAATAATAATAATAATAATAATCTTCTTCAGACGGCATATTTCCAAGCAGCCTCTATCAATGGCAATGATTCTGTTACCATTCGACAGAGTTTTACTTCCTGCAACATCCTTTGGTATTATAATTCTCGTAGCTTGAAAGGATTCCACGAAAAGTAAGTAAAACTACGTTCCTTTGTAAAATAATGGGACTGGGGTAGGCGGTCTGATAATATGGACCAACTTCTATCTACTCATCCCAACTCTCTCTTCCTCACATGTGGTGATTTCAATTGTCACCATGTCAGTTGGCTGGGTGTGGGTACCTCTCCCCACACCACTCTCTTTCCTCCCTTCCACCATCTCTTCACAAACTACCATCAACCGTCACCCCAGCTAACAATACCCACGACAACCCCACACCACTCTCTTTCCACCCCTCCCCCATCTCCATTAAAGAGTTGGAAAAATCGAAAAACTTTGCACCTCTATATCTCGGAAAGCGCTGAATAGAAAAAATTGAGACACGGCTCATTGTAAAGAACTCTCCATGGGGAATAAAATATGTTAATGTGATGTCATAGGTACCTCCATTATGACGTCATAATTCGACAAGTGCAAAACTTCATCCTATCAAGATGAAATTTCTTGAGCATAATCTTGGAATAAATTAGTGGAGAAAAAAATAACGATGACGTCATCGGTCACGTGGTTCGGCCGCCATATTTGTTTTAACACAAAAGCCTTAAAAACCACTGAAAATACATTCTGGCGACGGTTTGCAATCTCTGATTGCTCTTTTTCTTGTTTTACATCGTTACATTTATGAAAATAAAATAATAGTGAGGTACAGTGCTATACACCGCACATGGGACACGTGATCACGAACCCTCTAGTCGCAGGTCAAGGCAAAAGCAAACCACGTGATCAATAACCATCTCAAGTCACGGTTTCTCGGCGGCAGATTCGCTACAAAGGAGTAATCACTGATGCAGTCGAAAAGAACATCTGCTATAAATGGAGGTGTGTGTGTGTGTGTGTGTGTGTGTGTTTGCATGTGTCTGTGTGCGTGTGTGTGTTTGCATGTGTCTGTGTGTGTGTGTGTGTGTGTGTGTGTGTGTGTGTGTGTGTGTCTGTGTGCGTGTGTGCATGTGTGTGTGTGTCATACTTTTTGACGTCAATTAATTAAGTACTATTCAAATGTACACTACCGGTCAAAAGTTTTAGAACACATCAATTTTTCTAGTTTTTATTGAAATTTACGCAGTTTCATGTCTCAATGTACTCTGAAATTAAGCATGGAACAAATAAACAATTTTTAGATAAAAAAATTAATCATAGAATCATTTTGTTTAACAAAATTTAATTTCAATTTTTGACTCACCAAAGTAGCCACCTTTTGCAGATATAACCGCTGAAAACACTCGTGGCATTCTTTCTACATTGAAAATCAAATATTGTTCAGGAAGTTCTTCCCAACACTGTTGCAGAAGTTCCCACAAATGTGTTGCACTTGTAGGTTGCTTTGCTTTCACCCTTCTGTCCAGTTCATCCCAAACCAGCTCGATGGGGTTTAAGTTTGGAGACTGTGCTGGCCATTCCATGATTTGAAGTCTACCGTCTTATTCTTTTCCTCAAAGGTAGTTTTGACATAGCCTAGAGGTGTGAAGGGTCATTATCTTGCTGTAGGATGAACCCCTGACCAACTAGGCATATACCAGAGGGTATTGCATGGCACTGCAAAATGCTGTGGTAGCCCTTTTGGTTCAGGGTGCCATTCACTCTGTGCAAGTCACCGACTCTGGATCCAGCAAAAGAGCCCCAGACCATCACGCTGCCTCCTCCATGTTTGACAGTTGGTGTCACACACTGAGGAACCATCCTTTCGCCTACTCGACGGTGTACAAAAACCCTGCGTGATGAACCAAAGATTGCAAATTTTGATTCATCGGTCCATAAGACCTTCTTCCAGTCTTCAGTAGTCCACTGGCGGTGCTTCATGGCCCAGGCAAGCCTCTTTTTCTAATTTTGTCATCTTAGCAATGGCTTTCTTACTGCCACTCGACCTGTCAAACCTGCAGCTCGAAGTCACTCTTCACAGTTGAAACTGAGACTTGCTTACTTTGACCAGTGTTAAGCTGTGCTTGAAGCTGTTGTCCTGTGAGCCGCCTATCACGCAAGCTCTTGACTCTCAGAAACTTGTTTCTGATTTTGTTGTGGCTTTGGGTCTGCCAGACCTCTTCCTGTCAGAGTTTCCTCCAGTTTCCAATATACTACTTCCTGCAGTGCAATATTGTCCAAATAATGCTTCAGAGGGTGTAATAACAGTCTGTTCCAATACTGCTTTTATACAGACGGGGGGTTTGTAATCAAGTAATCAGCAGAGGTTGGGACACCTGTCGGAATTGTTTGCATCAAGTTTCAAGGCTTAATTTACTTACATTGCTGCAGAACAGCTGTAAGTTGTTAATCCATTACTTGTTCCCTGAAGAAGGCCTTTTTTTACAATATAACTGTGCAATTTACATTATTTTCCCGTTTTTGCTAACCTAAACTTTTTTTTAACCTCAAGCAGTTTACTGCTTACCTTTGTACCATTTCAGGTTATTCACTGGACATTAAACTGCACAAATTTCAATAAAAACTGGAAAAATTGAGGTGTTCTAAAACTTTTGACCAGTGGTTTATGTATATTGTCGCGCGATCACCCCTCGGTTAAGACCGGGGAAATCGCGGATGGCCAAAACGAGCTTTACCTCCGAGGCGACATTCAATGGCAGATTTTGCTATACATATGCATGGGGTAAAGAAGGAAAGAGGAAGAAGCGGGGAGATTTACCTGACGCGATCTCGCCAGGCAGTCTTCAACCTGCAGGAAATTAAACTCACAGGAAACGGAATTTATGTACAAAAAAGAACAATTTATTATCCGGATGCCGATAATACAAAACAAAACGTGCCGGTATAATCCCTCTAACTGGAGCGCTCCTATTACAGACACACACACGTACAGATGGGGAGGATATATGAAAAATAACCGTTATGTGCGCGTTTGTGTTGGCTCAGCTTTGTCTGTAGTGTGTCCGGGATCGTCAGGGATGGTCAGCTCCAAGCGCACAAGCCCGCCGCGGCTCCGATGTTGGCGGGAAGAAAGGCCTTGATCGATGCGCCCCCATTCACCAGGACTCGATACAACCTCTCGCTCCAAGCGAGCGAGCAACGTGCAACCCGTCTCCACAACCGGGCAATCTCCTCCCGGATTCGGCACGTAGCGAAAGTCAAGGTGAAGGAAAGCGTAAGGGCAGGAGCGAACGAGGTCCAGGCACTCAGGTCTCTTCAACGAGCAGGGAAGAGGCAAGGGCAGGAGAACAGGGGCAAGAGGAAGGGTCGAGACAGAGGTCCGGGCAGGATCGATCCAGGGACGAGAAGCTGGAAATGTCGGCACACAATCGTTCACTAGCAAAGTCCGGACCAAAGAGACAAAATGTCTGCCGCTCCAAGTATCTTGTCCGGGCCGCTCTGACATCATCCGGGCCTCTTACCAATCCATGAGTCCCTTCTTACCAGTCGTGTGAACTGCCCATCAAACCCTCGGTGTCAATCTATTGCGAGGTGGGCATGGCCTCAGCCTGCCTGCTCGATGTGTGTTCGCCATGGTGTACCACTGTGCGGCCGCTTGCGGTCAGTCTTCCGGTCAGTTTTATTGTCTTGTGGTAGAGGGGGAATGAATTAATGTGGTGCACTAATGGATCTACCGATCTAGTCGACGACACCGTTGACTACCTGATGGTGCGTAGGCGAGATTGGGGACACCTCCGGGACACAAAGGTGATCCCAGGGGAGGAGGCTGTTTCACAGCACCACTTGGTTGTCTGCAACATAAGGGTGAAAGGTGCGAGGAGAGCTCGGCGGGTGAAGTACCAACCGAGAATGAAGTTGTGGAGGTTGAAAGAGGTGACAGTAAGGGAGGCATTAAAAGAGAGGCTGAGTAGGGTAGAGGATGATGTGGTTGAGATTGAAAGTGGTTGGATGTCAATGAAAGCTAGTCTGTTGGGAGCTGTTAGTGAGGTATGTGGATGGGCAGAAGGACCACCGAGGCACTCGGAAACATGGTGGTGGGATGATGAAGTTGGAAAGAGGATTGACGAGAAGAGGAAGGAGTTCAAGGAGTGGCAGAAGGCGAAGGGTACAGGAGCAGAAACAGCAGCGCATGAAAGTTATAAGGCAGCCAAGAAGGCTGCAAAGAAAGACGTAGCAAAGGCGCAGGAGGCATGTAGGAAAATGTTCGGAGAACGCTTGGATTTGGAAGAGGGTCAGAGAGCAGTATTCAGGATTGCAAAGCAGATAGCGAAAGAGAGGTGTGATGTGATGGGGGTGAGTTGCTTGAAGGATGAAGTGGGACAAATCGTTGTGGACCCAGATGGAATTAAAGGAAGATTGAAAAGATATATGGAAATGCTGTTGAATACAGAGAATGAATGGGGTGGCAACATAGAGAGTAACTAAATTTTAGGACCGGCAGAGAAGATAACTGAGAAGGAAGTTGAGGAAGCAATAAAAGCAATGAAGAGTAGAAAAGTGGGAGGGCCGACGGGAGTTGTGGGAGATATGTTGAAGGCAGCAGGAAGTTGGGGTGTGAAGAGAATGACAGAGATCTGTAATCTGGTGGTGAAAGAAGGCTGCATTCCAGTGGATTGGGAACTGAGTACCCTCGTCCCTCTATACAAGGGGAAAGGTGACCCTCTGGAGTGTGGCTCGTACCGAGCGATAAAGTTATTGGAGCATGGAATGAAGGTATTGGAAAGGGTGTTGTAGAGGAGGATAAGGAAGAAAGTGAAGATCGACGAAATGCAGTTTGGATTTATGCCAGGAAGAGGAACGACAGACGTGCTTTTTATTGTGAGGCAGTTGCAGGAGAAGTACATGGAGAAGAGGAAGAAGTTGTCCCTTGGGTTTGTTGATCTGGAGAAAGCATTCGATAGGGTTCCATCGAATTGACATGGGCATTGAGGAAGTTAGGAGTGGAGGAATGGTTGATCAGAGTAGTGATGGCAATGTACAAAAGAGCGCACACAGCTGTAAGGACGAAGGACGGGAACAGTGGTGAGTTTGAGGTGAAGGTGGGAGTGCATCAGGGGTCCGTACTAAGTCCAGTACTATTTGTAGCTGTGATGGAGGTGCTGGCTCAGAACGTAAAGGAGGGTTTACCGTGGGAGTTGTTGTATGCAGATGATCTGGTGTTGATTGCAGAAAGTCTGGATGGACTGAAGGAAAAGATGAACAAGTGGAAGGAATGTTTGGAGACAAAAGGTCTGAAGGTGAATATCAGAAAGATGAAGGTGATGGCAAGTGGTAAAGCATGTGGTGAGGTGGAAAGAACTGGGAAGTGGCCCTGTGCTGTGTGCAGGAAGGGTGTCGGAGTGAACTCCATTCAATGTACAATGTGCGCTGAGTGGGTTCATCAAAAATGTAGTGGTCTGAGAGGGTCATTAACCAGTGTGGCAGCTACATTCAAATGTAAGGTGTGCACAGAGGGAGCTGCAGATGGAGGAAATGTTGAGGTGGATCTTGGAGATGGCGTGAAGCTGGAAGGTGTGAAAACATTTTGCTACCTCGGAGACATGCTGAATGGAGAAGGTGGATCAGACTCGGCAACGGTTGCTAGAGTGAGATGTGCATGCAAGAAGTTTCGGGAACTGAGTGGCGGGCTGATGAGGAGGGGAGTGTCGTTGAGCTGAAGGGAAAGGTGTATGCTGCATGTGTGAGAAGTGTTATGATTTATTGGAGCGAGACATGGGTAATGAACGTAGAGCAGCAACGGAGGTTGGAAAGGGTGGAAATGCGAATGGTTCGATGGATGTGCGGAGTATCGTTGAGAGAGAGGAAGACAAATGATGAATTGCAAAAGATGATGGGAATAGAGCCTGTGATTGATGCTGTGAAGAGGAACAGGTTGAGATGGTTTGGTCATGTGTTGAGGAAGGATGAAAGTGACTGGTTGAGAAGAGTGATGGAAATGAATGTAGAAGGAAGTAGAGGACGGGGAAGACCGAGAAAGACTTGGCTAAAGATGGTGGAAGAAGAAATGCGGGCAAGGGGGTTAACAAGGAGAGATGCAGAAAATAGGGCAAGATGGAGAAGATTGTCATGGGGACCGCAAGGCTAACCCCCGCTCTAGCAGGGAAAATGGCCTTTAAAATGCATGTTGTTGTTTGTTGTTGTACTAATGGATCTACCTGATGTATAAGAGTGCATTGCCATACGGGATACCGGGTTAATTACAGGTTTCACACACGCGGGAATTAGCCTAATCCCTGCAACTATTTAACACACGATCATCCTTGTATGATCACAGATGTACACTTAATCCGACAAAACGCCTAAACAAAAATTACAGGTGAGGTTTCCCTAGCAGGACAGACGAAGCACCTACCTATGCAGATCTACCTAAATCTATATATCCTCCTACCCCACCGACATAACAATATGTATATGTATATGTATATGCATGTATATATGTGTGTGTGTGTAAAATAAGTGAGTTTCTTTATAATAAAATGTCTGTAATTGATATTGATTAGTTATGTCATTCCTTTCTTCCTCCACATTCCTGTTCTCCTTTCTCAACCTTTTACCACCTCACCTTCCTTCATCCCTCACCTCTCCACCTCATGATATTGTGTCCACCTATTATATGGATTGCCCATTTCAAAGTGTTTTTCACCCGTTCGTTGGCTGCAGGTGTCATTATGCACTTTCTTAGCGCCGTTGGACTTATTCCAAAACAGGGTCTTATGCAGTGGGTCCGTCTGTCCATCTGTCTATCCGTCCATGCGTGCCTCTGCAACCATATATTTATTCATACTTGGGACCGATTTTATTCATACTTTGCAGAAAGACAATACATGATGTACACGTACGCCTCACTTTATTTTCCAATCTGATAAAAGATGGCCAATTGGCAGCTATTTTAGTTGTAAAAACAACAACCTGATATTGAACACGTCCTCAACCATTTCTCAGACATGCATTTACCAAGCTTGTTCAAACTTTCCACACAGATCCTGAATGATGGCTTACATATGCAATCATTGCTTTTCGAGATCAGACCCAAGATGGCCGACTGGCAGCCATTTTGTTACTTAAACATGTCCCCAACCATTTATTGAACAGGCATGGTCCGATTTTGTTCACACTTGGCAAAAGTAGAGTATATGATGGTATACACGTACACCTCACTTTATTTTATGATCTGATCAAAGATTGTCGACTTTTGGATTGGCAGCCATTTTAGTTGTAAAAAAATCGATATTGACCACCCCCTCAACCATTTCTCGGCTATGCATTTACCGATCTTGTCCCAACTTGGCACACATATAATGAATGATGGCTTATATAATGCACGTCATTTATTTTCGAGATCAGATCCAAGATGGCCGACTGGTGGCCATTTTGTTATTTAAAGTGTCCCCAACCATTTCTCGGCCATGCCATGCATGGACCGATTTTGTTCAAACTTGGCACAAAGACGATACATGAGAATATACATATGCAGAAGATTTTGTTTTGTAATCAGACCAAATATGCTCGACTGGCTGCCTTTAACTCCGTACACCAAAATTACGATAAAGGCACAGGGCTATGACATTTTAATGTCTTTTTCTTCTTGTTACTTGTTGCATCCTTTTCCATAAACAAAAAAAGTTTCATCAATTGCTGCTGAGGTTGCCATGAAAAATGGTGGAAAGACAGCATAAACCGCTTAAATGGGAAGAATAGCAAAAAAAGTTTTTCTGCGAATTAGAGGTGTCAGAATGAGGATGAGAAGAAGCAAAACTTTATTTTGCAGCTGGGAGACCAGCTGGTCTAGCTGGAGGCTCAGCAATGAATAATATTCCCTCAGCTGTTGTAAAAAAAAACTAAATAAATTAATAATGAATGTTGTCAATACATTCTGAGTGTTTTTTGTTTATGGAACTTAAATAAATAATGGTATAAAACTGCAAATGCTATTTCAGGGAAAGGCTTTTGCACTATTGTCATAGTGGATAGGCTGAACTCCCAATTATATTATATACTTCCTGGCTGTCAATGACTCTTCTGTGGTTTGAAACAAATGACCAATGGATGCCAAAGCCAATCATTTAGGTCCTAATAACTCTTGTATCATGAGACTACTCGCAATCCCAGCATACAAGTCCCCAAAATGACATTTGCCATCGACCACACCTTTTTGTTTGTGTAGAAAATATCGGCTTATGTAACGGTGAGGAGACAGGGCAAAAGAGCAATTTACGAGTACGAAACTACCTCTGGGGTAGTAGGGACACAACAATCCAGGTATTGAGGATAAAGGAGGGGCGGAAACCTGCAGGTAAGAACGTTGGGTTCAATAGCGTTAATGGTGGTAGAAAACAAAACCGAATGGGGGTATGTGGGGGATTCATTGAAATGGTCTTGAAGCCTTAGAAGGAGGAGTGGCATTGAACAATCCCTGGAAGGAGTTCCACAGATGTGAGACGAGCAATTATCTTGTGGTATAACTGAATGCCAGCATTCCCTGCTAAAATATTATTTGATGGTTGGCATTCCTGGGATGCGATTATTGGAATATGCATGCCATCAATTGTGCCAATGTACTCTGGTAACATCAAGTGATGCTCAAAATACTCTGCCATCCAACTATATTAAATAAGGCAATTCTCTGTATGTATGTATGTGTATGTCTGAAATTCATAGAAAAATAACAGAGCTGTGCCGATCTCCATTAAGTTTTGCATACATGATAGTAGTGCCCAAGGTCAGGTCATGGGCACAACTCCTACCCCCATCTCGGGGAGGGGGTTGGGGGGGACTACTTACGATTTTCGCCTGTAGACTTGCCAAAGTGCAAGTTGTATACTGATCCCTGCTGCAGACAGAGAGGATTGTTAGCAACAGATGGTGAACCATGGTTGGTTGCCTAGATCTCACAGCCATACATTAGTGCTGGGAGGACTAAAGCTTTGAACACCAGGAGCTTCATCCGGGTGGAAATTCCGTTTCGCTCAAACACATGGGGTTTGAGAGAATGGGAAATGCCTGAAGCCCTGGCGATTCTATTTGAAATTCAAGGTCAAGGTAAGCATCCATCCATTCCTTCGACACAACTCCTCCAAGGTAGGTGAAGTGTGAAACTGACTTTAGCACAAGTCACCAAGTGTGATGCCAGGAGTGGTGTCACATTCCTGTTGGAGACCTACAGTTTTATCTACGCTGATGGCAAGACCCCCTTCATAGCACGCAGCCATTAAGCTATAAAGCGAGGAGCTGTATATTGCAGATACCTAGTTTAAATTGATAGATTAACTTTCACCTTTTCCATCACTGGGGATGGGTACTTTTGTGTATATATATTTATATACACACACACACACACACACATATATATATATATATATATATATATATATATATATATATATATATATATATATATATATATATATACATACATATATATATATATATATATATATATATATATATATATTGTCGCGATCCCGCCTGGTAAATGTTCCCAGCACGGAATACGGACGTGAATGTCCGGGCTTCAAGTAATCCACGGAGTGGACAAAAGAGACGTAATCAACACAATTGTGTTTTAATCGGCCTTCTAGGGGTAAGGCACGATGCTTTATTGGCTCGATCACAAAAACCATGAAAGGTAACAAATGGAATAGGCTGCACAAGCCTGCAGGAACGGTCGGCCACAGACGCTCCAACAAGACGCAGGTAAGATCCTCGCGGCTCCAATCGACGAGCTCCGGGACTCGAAGGATACCAGGATGGAATACCACACAAGGCCGCCAGGAACGGGCGGCCAGGAGCTCCAACACGAAGCAGGCAATATAGGACTCACAGTTCCAATCTACGATCTCCGGGAATCACTCGTTCTCTTCCGGAATCACTCACTCGTACAATCCATAACTATAAACGATCAGCACAACTCGCTGTCGTGAGGCGTAACGAAAGTTCCCTCGCCTCGAGGCCTCGAACCTCCGAGCTGCGTCCGTATCATGAGATGGCGGCCGCGCTCTCTGACCCTCCACCAATCACGTCCCGACTCGCCTCCCAATCGCGTGAGGCTCCAAGGAGGTTACGTCAGTGGTGGGCGGGGCACTCATTTGGGTGAGAACAAAGGTGGTTTCACCGGGGGGTTTCTCACAGTCCTCCCCCCCTAAGTAAAAACCCCGTCGAATAGACGGCGTTTTTAAAACCAGTATTTGTAGTAGGTGCAAATCACATGGCAAGATGATGGCGGGAATTGCTAACAGGCAATTAACGCAATTAACAATTACTAACACTTGTTAACAACAATAACGAAACAACGCAACAATACAACGCAACGCAATGGCGCAACACAATAACGCAACAATAACGCACTTATTAACGCAACAGGCAATTAACAGGCGTTAACAGGGTAAACAATGAACCAGTTTTGTTTTTTTTTTCACACACAATATTAAACACCATACACCCCATTAACATCTACCCCACAAGAGTTACACTTCACCCAAAGCACAATAGAGAAACAAGGGAGCCAAACTCAAGGTGGGGAAACATTTACAGGAGGGAAACGGACCGAGACCTAGAGCGGCGGGTTCTCCTCCGGTGTCGAGAACGACAGTCATATGCGTAATGACCCCTTTCACCGCACTGGTAACATCGATCTTTCGGGTCGAACGGCCTGCGGACCAAAGGGCGTCTGAAACGAGGCCGCCGCGACATGCCATTCGACATCTCGACGCACACCCGCGATCCGCAAATTAACCTTCCATCAAGGGCTCTGACCGAATCTTCAGCATCTCGTGGATCTTCAAACTCAACAACTGCGAATCCAGGTGGGTTCCGAGCAACCCATACGTTGCGGAGTGGTCCGTAATGCCCGAAGACCCTCCCTAGCTCGGCTCTCGCTGCTCCATTGCCCAGGTTTCCCACATATACCTTAGCATTAGCGTTCCTGCTGAATCGCGACATGGCGGGAGCGGTCCCTGAGGAGCACGGCACCTGAGGTTGGCTTGACGGGAGGCTCGGGTGGACTTCAGCTGACGCAACGTTACCGTCGGAAACTGGAGTCGAGGCGCTAGGCTCCTCGGGCCAGAGTGAAGATATGTCTGACTCCGCCACTCTCTCCGCCTGTTTACTCTGGGCTCTAGGGACCCCCCCACAGGTCAGAGTCAATGACTCCTCCCTGGCTATGGCATCATTGCCAATCAGCAAGGAGACCCCGGGTATAGGGTAGTAGGGTACTACCACACAGGTCACTGGACCCTTAAAAATGTCACTCCGGACCTCGAGGAGGGCAAGGGGGTACCGGCCAAGAACCCGGTCAATGCCCCGAAGGAGGGTATACTCGCCGGTATAACGCATCTGAGAGGCCGGAACTACCCCCACCCGGAGAACACACCGTGTCGCCCCAGTATCCCGAAGGTATTTGGTCTCAAACTTCAGCATCGAATCGGGGCCACCCACTAAGGCTGTCCCTGAATACTCCTGATGCAGTGGATGAATGGAATTAGCCCCGGTGGCAGTGACCTCGGTCACCGATGCCACCGTCGTGTGCGAGGGCCCGGCGGATGAGTTCCACTGATCTCCCTCCGACTTAACAGGAGGGTTGCCTCGGTAGGCCGGACTGGCGGGATTAGAGAAACAGCGGTTTTCACCGTGCCCCACGCGTTTGCAGAAATCGCACCAGGGCCCTGCCCTGGTCTGCGGCTCGCGAGCGCCCCCAGTGGAGGTCATCGGAGAACCCTTCCCCTCGATCCAGCCGCCGGGCAGACGGGGGGCGGTCTTGATCGCAGACTCCTCCGTCTTACGAAGCGACTGCGTGACTTGCAGCATTTTGCACGCCAAAACATGTTTATCAATAAGGTTGACGCAGTCTGCCAAGGAAACAGTGTCTTTGTCGACAAGAAACAATGCTAAGTCAGGCGGAAGCTGTTGATCGATACGGTAACGCACCAGGAGTTCCGCAACCGCTTGAGGTAACTCCACCTTGCTCCCCTTGAACCATCTCTGCAGCTGTTCCAACAAGGCCCGCGAATGTTCCTCATAGGTTTGACTGGACTCACGAGTCCAGCTGAAAAAATTTCTCCTATAAATACATGCGGACACCGCATAGGCATTCAAAATCTCGGCCTTCAATGCCCTGTATTTGTTTGCGTCCTCGGTTGCCATCCTCGCATATACCTCCCTCGCCTTCTCAGATAGATGGCTCACAAGATGGCCGACCCACAGGCTCTCATCAATGCCACCGGCAGCCAACAACTTCTCCGCCATCTCCAGATACGCTTCTGGCTTCGTGTCTCCCGTCCAGTCCGGCAAACGAACATGAACAGTTTCCGGGACTCTTGCAGCAGACCCCTCTGCCCGCAGTCGTTCAGTCAACATTCGCAACTCATGCTCTCTGACGCGTTCAGCTTCTGCTGCCGCATGCTCTCTCGCTGCTGCCGCACGCTCTCCCTCTGCTGCTGCCGCACGCTCTCTCTCTGCTGCCGCATGCTCTCTCTCTGCTGCCGCACGCTCTCCCTCTGCTGCTGCACGCTCTCTCTCTGCTGCTGCCGCACGCTCTCCCTCTGCTGCCGCATGCTCTCTCTCTGCTGCTGCACGCTCTCTCTCTGCTGCTGCCGCACGCTCTGCCTCTGCCCTGTCATTCTCCCTGTTATACATGTCAAGTTGTTGAACCGGAGTCAGCCC
Organism: Myxine glutinosa; assembly: GCF_964187855.1. Lineage (NCBI taxonomy): Eukaryota > Metazoa > Chordata > Myxini > Myxiniformes > Myxinidae > Myxine > Myxine glutinosa. Next base: position 92,846,025 of record NC_136268.1, read on the forward strand.
GGTCCAGAAGGGCGAACGCATGCATTTAGTCATGATGGGATCGCTTCCTAACATCTCGGGTTGAGTGCCCGGGTCAAGGCTGCTTGCGTCGCTCACCTCGCCACCCACGTGACTGTCAACATGATCAGGTTGAACTCTCACTTCCCTGGTCGACATAGCTTGGCTACGAGTTATCATACGACCAGGCACAAAACACAACCTCAAACACAACGCTCAAACACAACGCTCTGTTGGGGAAATACGACACAACTACGCAATATCACCCGCACATCAAATTGCCAATGAGAAAAATACCACGTACAAATACTCACGTTTTTTTTTTTTCTTTTTCGGTTGTTTGGAGGGATCCGAGGCTATTCGCTTATTCTTTGTCGGTTGTTTGGAGGGATCCGAGGCTATTCACTTCTCTGCCCAAGACAGCGTCCTACGGCGAGAAAGTTCCTCCCAGACGGCGTCCGCTGGTGAGAAGGCGATGAACAGATGCCAGAAGATGTCGTCCACTGCAGAATTCCCGTCTCAATCGAATGGCTCTTACTTGAATGATCCTAGGACGAGCAACCCATTTGTCGCGATCCCGCCTGGTAAATGTTCCCAGCACGGAATACGGACGTGAATGTCCGGGCTTCAAGTAATCCACGGAGTGGACAAAAGAGACGTAATCAACACAATTGTGTTTTAATCGGCCTTCTAGGGGTAAGGCACGATGCTTTATTGGCTCGATCACAAAAACCATGAAAGGTAACAAATGGAATAGGCTGCACAAGCCTGCAGGAACGGTCGGCCACAGACGCTCCAACAAGACGCAGGTAAGATCCTCGCGGCTCCAATCGACGAGCTCCGGGACTCGAAGGATACCAGGATGGAATACCACACAAGGCCGCCAGGAACGGGCGGCCAGGAGCTCCAACACGAAGCAGGCAATATAGGACTCACAGTTCCAATCTACGATCTCCGGGAATCACTCGTTCTCTTCCGGAATCACTCACTCGTACAATCCATAACTATAAACGATCAGCACAACTCGCTGTCGTGAGGCGTAACGAAAGTTCCCTCGCCTCGAGGCCTCGAACCTCCGAGCTGCGTCCGTATCATGAGATGGCGGCCGCGCTCTCTGACCCTCCACCAATCACGTCCCGACTCGCCTCCCAATCGCGTGAGGCTCCAAGGAGGTTACGTCAGTGGTGGGCGGGGCACTCATTTGGGTGAGAACAAAGGTGGTTTCACCGGGGGGTTTCTCACAATATATATATATATATATACATATATATATATATATATATTGTTGCGGTTTTAGAACCCACACTCTTGTAAATAAATAACTGTTGTAAATATCCCATCATTTAATAAAGTTAAAGGTTGCACCCTTAGTTAGTCCATATGCAACACGTACGCCACCATAGGAACTTTAGTTATTTCCTTATTATGTGTTTTAGATAAGGCCGTGTTTCCAATAGTTGAATCTGCGTTGCATCAATCAAATAAGGAGTAGGCCCTTTCGCCCATTTTGCCAACCTCTCTCTCCCAATTCTATTACGCGCCTTGCCAGCAGCGTTCGCGCCTTAGCGCTCGCTCAGGCACCGCCATTGACCATGCGGTCGGCTCGAGGAAGAAGGGGGCGGAGCGCCAAGGACAAGGCGTGGCCCTGGCAACCAGCCGTCAAAGGCGGAGCCGGTAAGCCCCTACCACCCAACCACAGCTGAGGTGAGCTCGCTGGCGGGCGTGGTTTTGAAGCGCGCAGAGTGTTCTGAAAGCGTGTTATATAAGCGCGAGCGCCAAGCCCTTCTACGGACTGCGCAGGGGACCGTCGTTATTGAAGGACTACAGGATATACACGCTTTGCAAACGGACTCCTTTCGAAAGAACTGCGCACAACGGACTCGTTGGGAGACAGGGCTGATAACGAACTTGTGGGTATAGGCGCTTATTGAAAGGACTGATCCAAGAGCGCACATTTGCGAAGGACTTCCCCACCCCCCACCCCCCCCCCCCCCCCCCGCCATATGTAAGGTCCGGTCGCGCGCCAACGGTACGCAGAGCTGCCTGCCGGGTTTCGCCTGCGGAACCGGAGCCTGGACGGGGGTCGATTGGAGCCTGGATCATCTACCTGGACCTTCCACCCTACCCACTACAATCCCGTGTGAGTGTGTACGTTTGTCTGGGTGTTAAGTTAAGACTGTATAGTTAAGCCTGCCCTGTGTCCTGCTCCTTCTTCTCCTTCCTGTACATTCTTTCCTTTCCTCTTCTTTTTGGTTGTAAATAAATCACCTTGTTATTTCTTGGTTTTTCCCTAATCCGACCGCCTCCGTCCTTTCTTTCCATTGAGTACCTGTGGCACGATTTCGGAACCGCTATAATCGGGTTAGTCTTTGTTAATGGCCTGAGTCGCGGCTCGCTTCGCTCAGTGTGTCCACTAACGCTGTGGCTCGGGTGGGAGTTATCTCCTTGCTTTACGGCCGGTGGTAGTACTTAGGTACTAAGACTAATTCGGCTTATAACCCTACTTACCACCGACCGGAAGGAACATTATAACTTCCCAAGGACTCGGGACGGCCAGCTTAAAGGACAAGGGGATTAACCCCCCCTTGTAAGGGGAGAGCCGACCCCCGAATCCGTAAGAATTGGTGTCTGGGAGTGGGATTTGGACCCGAACCAAATTTTGATATTTTGAAAAAAAAATTGGTCAAAATTTCGAGCGGCCGAAATTTTATTACAACATCTAAATTGAATCGTGCCATGGATAACCAAGGCGATCGGATGCCGGTGGGGGTAGATGAAGAGGGGTTAGAGGCAACCCAGGACCCCAGGGAAGAAGTGGGAGAGATGGAGGAGGAAATTAATGAAGGTGCGGTAGTGGGGGTTGCAGGTGCACAAAATGGCGGTGCCTCACACATGGCGGCGAGAGCCGAGCCCGCGGTACCAGCGGGTTGGGACCTGCATTTACTCATAGAGCAACTACGAGCATCTATAGAAATGCAGAGGGACAAATTAAGGGCAGAAATGAGAGAATTGGGGGACAAATCCACCCGGGAAATAAAAGGGTTAGAATCAACCCAGGACTCCAGGGAAGAATTGGAGCAATTGGAAAGGGAAGAGGAAATTAATGAGGGCACAGCAGTGGAGGTAGCAGAGGAGCAAAATGGCAGTGCCTCGCACATGGCCGTGGCAGCCGAGCCCGCAGCGCCAATAGATATGGGCCTTTTTATGATGCAACTCCGGGCGTATATGGGAGAAGAATTAGGTAAATTGACAGAAAAATTGGACGCCCGGAGTGACAAATCAAAGAGGGAAATAATTGATGCCCAAAAGAATGACGTAAATAAATTGGAAAACCAAATTGGGGAATTGAGAAATGATGTGGGAAACCAAATTGAGGAATTGAAAAATGAGGTGGGAAATCAAATTGAAGGGTTTAGAATCAGAATAGGTGTCCAAATAAAAGCATTGGGGAAGGACAGATACCGCGGGTCAAGCGGAAAGGGCACATCGGTATGCGACGCCTGCGACGGGGTAGTGCGGCTTGAGAAGCGCGGGGAGAACGAGGCTGAGCAGGGCACAGATACGTGGACCGGGGTAGAAATCGCGACCCGGGGTATAGAAAAGCCAACGACCGCGGAATTGGAAAATTTGATGTTATGTGCTCCAGCGGTCGTCGAGCTTAATAATAAAATCGAAGCAATAGTGGAAATTGGGTTTGAAGCGACGGCGGACTTAGAAGAGCACTCGCGGAAGGAAGAGATGGAAAATGTGCAAAGTCCGTGTTCACATCATGATGCCGTACTTATTAACCCCAATGAAAGTTTGCAGGTGGTGGAGGTGCGAAGAAGAGGAAGCGCCAAGGTGAGTCAGGCTGTATATGGTGCGAAAGGATTTTTCGTGCGCTTGGGATCGCGACGTCACCCGGGCATTCGTGGACGGTCCTTTGTGCGCTGTGTGAGAGCGAATGGCGCGTGTGTAAGAAAAAAATGTGCACCGAAGCACGGGTGTGTAACAACAGAGTGTGAAAGTGAGGTTGAGTGGGAAACAGAGTGTGAAAGTGAGGGTGAATGCACGACAGAGTGTGAGGGTGAGTGGGAAACAGAGTGTGGGAGTGAGAGTGAGAGTGACACGGAGTGTGAGTTGGTTGAGGAGCGTGTGCGAGGATGCACACCTGAGTTGGTTGTGGAGCGCGTGATTGGGTGTGCGACAGGGGATTGCACACCCGTGGGTAGGTGTGCGCTGAGTGGGTGTGCAACAGAGTGTGTGAGTGTGCCTGGGTGGTGTGCACGAGAGAGTGCGGTGGCGGAATTGACGGAGTGTATGGGATGTACGAGAGGCGTTGGAGCGCCGGGATGTGTGAATAAGAAAAGGAACGCGTGGTGTGAGCATGCGAGGGGAGCATCGACGTTGACCGGGGCAGCGGTTAGGCCGACGTATAGCCGACACGAGCTCTCGGGGCATGGTGCGCTTTGTGTGCTGCGGGGGTCGGCGGGGATCGGTGCCGTGTCGCTCCTGCACGGAGCGCCATGCACGATTCGGGCCGGGCTCCGCCCTGCACGGTCGGTGCCGCGCTTTGCCAAGCAAAGCGATCGGCCCGGTTCGAGGGGAAGGAGAAGGGTTCAGAGCCGCGCCCCCTTGTGGTGGTGGCTCTCCGGCCGGGGAAGGCTGGGCAATCGCGCTTGGGAGCGCAAGACCCTGCGTAGGGATGGTGCTTGGAGCCTTGGCCTGACAAAACCTCCTCCCCAGAATCGTAAATGCCGGACGGACCCAACCTACAGGAGACTGACCATCCGCACGGATAGCCGGCTTTTCGAAGCCGAGCTGGAAGGACAGTGTATTCCCGCATGAGAGGCTCAAGTTTAGTGGACTGGATTAGCGGTAGTGATGGCGATAGTGATGTAGAGGGATGGTAGCTCTACCATCCCTCACATCCATCTTTTGGGCACATGAGCTATAGTTTATGGGGTGGCAGTACAAACTAGCCCGGGAGGGTTAGGATAAATGGTTAGGGAACTAGAAATGACTATAGGTGACCAAGAGTTAAGTAGTGACATTGTACCTGTAGTGGGGACGTAGAGTAGAGTAGTTGGATGGTAACGACGAGGGAGTGCAGTAGTATAAAGGGATGACGGGGAAGCACGAGTATTAGAGGGGAAATAGATAGCCAGATGATGCTGTGTGTGTGAGCATGAGGTTTCGCATAAAATAAGGCATTGTGTATGAAGGTTGCTGGTGAGCTTGATGAAATGAGGAATTGGAATGGAAGTTCCTGGTCGTGCTGAGCAAGTGAGGCAATGCTCGAGAAAGATGTGTGTGTGTGTGTTGAGTGTTTGACTTGCATGATGTGCAAGTGAAGTACAGGTGTCTGGAATGAATGGTGTGGAGTGAGAAGTGTGGAATATGTGGAGTGGAGTGTATGGTGCGAAGGAGTGGATGGGGGAAGGATGGACCCCTTCACGAGTACCCGGGGAGGGTAGCTTAAAGTTAGGTAGAGGGAGTAGGTAAATTGTGGTTGGAGATTGACATCTGTGGTGCGGGTACTAGGAAGAAGTGTTTTGGATGGGTGCATGGGTGTATGAAATGGCTGGGTGTGTGGCCTGTTAGTGAGTGTGGTTGGTTGAGCACTCCGCCACTGGTAGTCTGTCGGCCAGGTGAGGCCGCAGGTAGGCTCTGGGAGCCAAGTAGAGTTCAGTGGGGCCCGTGGATCCCAAGGAGAGGGCCCGGGTAGCCCGATGCCAGAGGGGGCATTAGTTGGGTAAGGGAGCCAGAGGGCCTTCCCCAGGTTAGGGTGAGGAGCTAGGTAGGCTCGGGTGGCAACTACAGTGGCGGAGGTGTGCAGGTGAGCGGACCTGCTGGTGAGCCACACGACCCAGCCCTGAAATTGTGCAAGGGCACAGAAGGAAAAATCGGGGGAGTGAGACCCCAAATTGGAGAGCGCCACAGTATGTGCAATGGGAATTGGTTTTTAGAACCGCATAGTGTAAGATGGCCAATGGTTTTGCAGGGCAAGACCCCGGGTAGAGTAAAGAGAGTTAATGTCATTTAGAAGGATAGATAGGGAGAAAATCTCTTCGCACCATCTGCATCCCACTCACTAAGGTGATAAACTCCACACCACATTTTTTTGCAAATGTTTGGAATGAAAGACGCATCTCGACGTGGGTGAGACATTGTTTTTGATTCCATCCCTTCCTTCTTGGGAGGGATTGGGGATGAATTTGGCATTAGGGGATGGGAAAGACAAGACGTTAGCGACGAATTTGTAAAGTTGTAAATTGTGTAAATACGGGGTAGGGGCAAGGGTAGAGTAGGTGACGTGGGGGGGACGTACGCTAAGGACGAGCTTTCTCAGCTCGCTCTCCCGCGCCCTTCATGTCTCCATTACCTTGTATGGATGTGTACCCTTGCTCCCCTGCCCGCTGATCTGCTTGTCCTTCCTTCCCCACTCGCGGACCCTTGTTCTTTTGTGCCCGAGGGAAGTGTGCAGGTGACCACAGTTGTGTGCCCGCACCTTTGCTGCCTCCTGCCTGCACTGATGCACCATATGGACCACACGTTCTGTGGCCTGGCACCACATATGGACCACACGTTCTGTGGCCTAGCACCACTTGTGGACCACACGTTCTGTGGCTTGGCGTCTCTGCTGGGACCGACTGTTGTTGCCAGCGGTGTCTGCCTTGCGGACCACTGTGTTCTAAAGTGGCACCCATGCCCAGCAGTGGACCACCGGAGTTGGCCCTGCTGGCCATGAGTAATAAAAAAGCGGACGCGGTGTGTGCCCTTTCTTATTAAAAATAACAGCAAGTAGCAAGAAGAAGATCAAGACAACCAGAAACAGCGGCCCAGCAGAGCAGAGAAGCAAAATACATCATTGCTTATTTTTAAAATGTTTGTTTTGTGCATTTTGGTGATCGTGCTTTTATGGTGCTTGTTTTGGTGCTTTTGGTGCATTTTTTATTATTGGTGCATGTGGGTACATATGGTATGGTGTATCGGTGCAGTGCATGGCAGTGGTATTTTTCCTCTTCTCAAAAACACTTTTCTCTTCCCACAAAAGACAGGTCCTGGGTGACAGTTTGTAAATAATTAGTGTTTGTAAATAATGCTCCCCACCGGCTTAAATGTTTAGCTTGAAGACCATTCCGCAATTCGGTTAATTGTGGGCGTGAGTCAGTTAGATAGGATGCAACGCAGCAGGCGGGACATATTTAGTGTTAAAACTGTCGCACTCAGGGTGAGGTTAAAAGTAGAGGGTAACCACACCTAAGTGTCACACTAAGTTAAAAGATAGCCCCTGTGTTTCGGCTCGGGGCGAGCCTGGAAAAAGGGAGGGTGCAGTGTTGCGGTTTTAGAACCCACACTTGTTGTAAATAATAACTCTTGTAAATATCCCATCATTTAATAAGGTTAAAGGTTGCACCCTCAGTTGGTTGCAAATGTTTGGAATGAAAGACGCATCTCGACGTGGGTGAGACATTGTTTTTGAATCCATCCCTTCCTGGGAGGGATTGGGGCCGAATTTGGCGTTTGGGGAACATTATATTTAATATTGTAATATTGCACACACACACATACATACAAACATACACACAATAATCGAGGGTAATTTAATATTGCCTTTCACTTAGCTACAAAAGTTCAGGCACCATAGAACGATTTAAAAAAATAAAATCGAAACTTTTTTTTCAAAATTTCCCATTTTTAATTTGTTTTGGCCCAAAACACTCCCCATCACTCAATGATGAACCTCTGGAAGGTTGACAAAGATCTGTTAAGCCATCTATGAGAAAGGTGACAACATACAGACAGATAGACACACAAACAGACACACACATACACACACACACACACACACACACACACAGACACACACACACACACACACACACACACACACACACACACACACACACAGACAAACAGCTCTCTTATTGTATAGATAATACGCTTATTCTGTTTATATGTGTCATGTATGTACAAAATCCGGATCTTCACCAAAATCGAATCAATCCATCCTTGACACACAACCAACCTGTCCACCAAGTTTCATCCAGATCTGTCCATAACTTTTTAAGATATCCTGCTATACAGTATATAGTTTTTGGCCCTATCACTCGATTGTGAAGAATCACTTAAAATATTATAGTATCCGGATGCAGAATCGGATCTTCAGCAAAATTCACCTTCGGTGACGGAGGTAACTAGAACGCCACTTGGGAGAGCAGATTACGTTTTTTATTCCACTGATAGGCCGGATCTGTATTCGGACCTGAACCAAAATCTAATTGACTTGTTCTTGGCACTTACCCCACATCTCATCCACCTCGTTTTCATAATATTGTTGCGGATATGAGGACTGTATTTTTTTTCATTGTGTTGTATTGTGGTAAATTGGTGATGAATATTGCTCGAGTCTGCGCCTCCTGCCTCCGGAGCTGTGTAAAGGTCAAAAGGGCGTCCCATAATTAGTCCACAAGCATACACGTCAGCCAATCATAGAATACCCCTGTTCGATAGTTATATCTTATTCTGTGTTTTAGGGTAAGGCTGTGTCTCCCATTAATAGAAGTACTCCATTGCACCAAGTGAAAGAGATAGATTCCCTTCATTCCCATTCCCAAAACCTCCATTCCCCCTTTTCGTCGATTGGAAACTACCTCCGCTCCAATTGCCGCCATTGACCACGAGGCAGGGTTGGGGAAGAAAGGCGGGTCCCCACCTCGTCATAGAGGGGAGGAGTGAGTCAGCCCCACTCAACCAACCACGAACAAGGGGTTGGACTTGGAGAGGGTGTGGAAAGAAACATCGAGGAGGTTCGCGAAGGTTGAGGGGTGGGGCCTATATAACCCGCAGGCAGGGCGTTCCCAAGGGAGACAAGGGAGATGAGCTTTGACGACAGAGAGACGAGAAGAAGTCCAGGGTTGAACTGCAGCTCGAGCCACCGAAACTGCACTCACTGCAGCTCGAGCCACCGAAACTGCACTTGCTGCAGCTCGAGCCACTGAAACTGCATTTGCTGCAGCTGGAGCCACCGAAACGGCAGCCACAGCAGTGTGAGGCCTGGACGGCAGTTTGGAGCAGGGCCGCGAAGGAGCGGCGGCTGCCCACGAGTCGATCAGCTGCAGAACTAGTTGGACCTCCCTATCCCGCCAGCCATCCACCAGCCACCCACCTGACATCCCTAACATCATTCCCCGTGTAAGTGTGCTCGTAGTCTGTCTTTTGTCTTGTCCCTGGGTAGTAACAATAAGTCTGTATAAGCTAGTATTTTCACTGTGTCACCTGCGTCTCATGTGCTTGTAAATAAACGTGACTGCTGTCTTTTTGCTTATGTGTGTGAATAGTAAATAAATTTAGTAGTATTTCCAAACCTTTCTTTGCCTTCGTTTTCCTCTTTGCATTCGGTCGCTTTAGAGTTTTCCCGATTGAATAGCGGTGGCGCGATCCGGCCAAAGTTTGGGGCAAATCGGGTATTAGTCGGGGAATAACTGTTCGGTCGCGGTAATACCAACCGCTCGGTAAATAACATCTTTAACCGCGTCCGCAACAATATCATTTTTGTCCCTATCTCTCAATGGTGAAGAATCACTTTAAAATGATAGTATCCGGATCCAGATCGTCCCCAGAATCGAAACAATTTGGCCTTGGGAGATGCCCAACCTGCCCATCAAATTTAGTCCGAGTACATCCATAACTTTTTGAGATATCCTGCTATGTATACTTTTTGGCCATATCTCTCAATAATGAAGAATCACTTTTAAAACTCCCGGATCCCGATATGGATATTCACTAAAAGCGAATCAATTCAGACAGACACAGACACAGACGGACAACACCTCAACCAAGAGAGGGGACAGACCAAAATTGAAAACCCATGTGCTCGACCCCACAAGACGGTCGGATCAATTGAAGACATTAAAGTAGTGTCAGTAGTAATCATCATCATCATCCACTTTTCACACCGTTTTGCCCACTGGGGTGAAAACCTTTTTGTTGCTGACAAAGCTCATCGAAGAACCAGCAATAAGGGAGAGTGAAAGTGCGGCCATAGTTGCATACAAGAGGCAAATGAATACAACAGGTCCAAGTAGAGACAGGAAGACAAGGAAACAGATCGACAATTCGATCAACAGTGCCAGTAATATAAACTACAATATGGAGACAAAAAAAACTCTGGTCTAGTAACCTCAGCATTAACTTGACTTGCATTTTCTGGCTTCGTTTCTTTGGCCTTTGGCATTCTCACTTGAGTACGTTATGCTGGGATTCCAGATTGTAATGCTATTTCGTGTTTATTTCAAACTGTCTGCCTTGGCATCTTTTGTTGTAAAAGTTTCAAGTTGCAACTTTTGTTGTAAGTTGTGTAAACGTAAATCTCTCCTACTTTCATAAACAATGCAATAAAAAATTTTTTTTTTTTTTTTTTTTTTACAGCCACACCACCATTTCTGTAGAATCTCCAATGTCCCTTTATCAGTGTAATAAGGTATGCTGAAACATTGGGTAACTTGATCCATGCACATCGTGCTTCGTAAAGCAGTTTGAGAGTTTTACTAGGGGCCTTGAGAAGTGGCCGGATACTGGTCACACTGGCATCTTGCCGGGTTGGCGAAATCCCACTTCCCTTGCTCGCGCATGGCGACTGAAAAACCACAGCACCCAATTTATGAAGCTTTAACCTCAGCAGGAATGTGTTTCCTCACTTGCACACAAATGGTATAAGGTATCGGTGCTTGCTGGATCAGAATATTCAACAAATTGACTCTTAGAGATCCAGAGGATTTTGCACAAGAAGGGGAATTTAACATGCGGTTGGGAGGCCAAAGAACTCAGACAACACAAAGAACAGGCCGGTTTGGCAGATGTAGTTAAACACCAGGAAATGTAAGGTGCTGGGGTTTGGTAAGAAGAATGAAAACCCGGAATTGCATGATGAAACAGGCAGTGATGGAGTGTGCAACACAGGAGATGGATCTGGGGGTGGTAACACGTATGCGCAGGGGAGATAGGCAGACAGCAGAGTGCCAGGCAGATACATGTAAAGCAAACGGGGTTTTAGGATGTACTTTTAGTGGGGTAAATTATAAATGAAAAGAACTAGTGTTAACACTGTAAATGAATTATTTCGTGAGGCCTCATCCAGTCCACCTGTAACAGAGTATGGTCCATCGGAATCAGAACTAGAAAGCATCTGAAAAATGCAAAGCCCATCCGTGTCCGTTTGTATTCAGACGTCTTCTTCTTCTTCTTCTTCTTCTTCTTCTTCTGTATGCTGAAAATAACGAAAAAAAAATTTAAATGAAAATTGATGATTTCTTGCAGCCTTGACCTTTGAGCTTCAGATCTAAAAAAAAACAAGAAAAAAACTAGAACGCCACTCTGTAGAGCGCATACTCCTGCCGTGGGTCAAGTTGGAATAGTATGATTTCACAAAAGTTTGAGGGAGTAGTTCAGTGACAACACAAGACAGACAATGCACAGATATATATTTAGAATATATAGAAGATAATGTTAAAAAAAAAACAAGGCAATTTCACTTATATTTTCGGATTCAGCGTTCAATTCTATATAAGTGAGTGTATTTTGAGGCATGTGTGACTTCAAATAAAATTGTAAGCCAGGAAAACGTTCGTTTAATTCCTTAGGGTTACAACATGTAAAACTGGCCCAAACGTGAAAACAAAACTCGCTCATTTTAAGTCGTACAAGCTAATGTGACCACTCATTCTTCTGGGAAGAATCCCGTGCACATGCTGGTCAGACTTATGTCACCTAAGTCGTTATAAGTTCATCAAATAGTGACACCGCCATTGACATTCGCTGAGGTAAATGTTGATATCTCTTCTGAGGTAAAAAAACAAACAAACAAAAAAAAAACAGTTTTAAAGCATTATACGTATTAACCGATACATTTTAGGAAACGGGGAAACCTAATACACTGTTTGGTGGTTTTAAAATGACAGAATATGTCTTTATTAGAAAAAGAAAAATGAACATTGAAGACAACGCTGCTAAAAAATACACCGCTCTAACGCATAACCGCGAGTTTAAACTACATTTACAACAAATATGAAAACTATTTTCATATCACAATGTTAAATATAGAATATATAGAAGATAATGTAAAAAAAAAAAAAAAAAAAGAGCTCTATCTTCCAATGGTAAACAATCCTTCAAAAAATTCTTGACTCTGGAATAATATCCTGAGCTTCACCAAAAACTAATCAATTCTTCCTTATCCCAAGGGCAAACATCCCACCAACTTTCATCCAAATCCGTTCAGAACTTTTCCAGATATATCGATCACAAACACACGCACACACACACACACACACACACACACACACACACACACACAATCGAATGCATTACTCCCTGGCGGGAGTAAAAATCAGCTTCTAGCTTTTGATTGATGGACCAATTCAGTGACTCGATATACAAATTCTTAAAATTTGAGGTCAAATGCATGAAAGTTGACGATTTAATGCAACCTTGACCTTCGACCTTTTGATCTAAAAAGAAACAAACAATCGACTCCTACCTTTTGATTAGCAAACCAATTCAGTGACCCGATATGCAAATTCTTTAAATTTCAGGTTAATCAGGTTAAAATTGGTGATTTTATGCAACATTGACCGTTTGATCTAAAAAAATAAGTAGCTTCTAGCTTTTGATTGGTGAAGCAATTCAATGACTCAATATGCAAATTCTTACATTTTCAGGTCAATCTGATGAAAATTTACGATTTTACGTGACGCTGACCTTTAACCTTTGGACAAAATTGTTAATTTGCCTTCTCCATATTATCATAACTAGGGCATGCCCGTACTATATATATATCTAAAATTATATCCTCCCCCCCCCCCTCTATTTACATGCAATGGTTTGGTCCATTCGCAAAGCCAAAGCGAACGGCTTGCGAGTACGGTGACAATCCCCCCCCTCTATTTACATGAAATGGTTTGGTCCAAAGCGAACGGCTTGCGAGTACGGTGACAATCCCCCCCCCTCTATTTACATGAAATGGTTTGGTCCAAAGCGAACGGCTTGCGAGTACGGTGACAATCCCCCCCCTCTATTTACATGAAATGGTTTGGTCCAAAGCGAACGGCTTGCGAGTACGGTGACAATCACCCCCCCCTCTATTTACATGAAATGGTTTGGTCCAAAGCTAACGGCTTGCGGAGTTTGGTAAAGAAATCGCCATATCATGCACAAACGCGCAGGAAAGCGAAAGAATCGCAAATTAGTTTTAATTAGTTTTAAAACATAGTTTAACGCCAACATAGTTTGCCGACGGGAAATAAATGAATACGCTCTCAAATGTGCCGTCCGAGGCAGAGTCTGTTCGCCACGTTCGGCACACGTGATAGCTCGCTGCTCTCTGATTGGTTGAATCGTTTTTTGGACATAGCTCGGTAACTACTTCTCCGATTAATTTAAAACCTTGAAAAGGCACATCCTCGGGTCCCCAGCAATATACCTGGCAAGTTTCAAGTATATCGGACCGGTAGTTGTCGAGAAACAGCGGTCGCATACAGACACACACACACACACACAGAGATTGCTGGAATTATAGATAGATAAAGCTTTGGTGAAAATTTGATGACAAAACTAAAATGGTAAAAAAAAAGTTATGACACGGACACACACACACACGGACACACACACACGGACACACACACACACGGACACACGGACACACACACACGGACACACACACACACACACACACACACACACACGGACACACACACACACACACACACACACACGTGATTACAAAACCCGTCTCCTGCTGTGCATGGGGGATGGGCTAATAATGTATGACACCTGATGGAGACCATGTCCCGCTTTAGGCAAATGCTGTTTTGCTTCCATTTAGAAGCAAGAGGAAAAATAAAAAGTTTTTTTTATCCCATTTTAAGAACATGAAATCCTTTAATCAGAGATGGCCATGATAACTGGCAAGTAACACGTGATAAAATCAAGAAAGAGGGGAAAATGGTCCAGAATGGCCCAGAGGGGAAGTAAGATTAAAGCCATATCTCAGGAACAATTTGGACCATCTTGTAATTCTCGCAGTCGGCCACGTGTCTCGGTCACACATTCGCCCTTTATTTTCTTGGATATTATATTAGGACATATTAGGAGTTTGATATATTAGGAGTTTGAAGGCTTGAGTGTGGGGATTAATGCCTTAGGGTGGAAGGAGAAGGGTGATGACTTGGGGTTTAGGGGAGGAGGGCAGTGCAAAGATGGGATAGAGTTGGGAAGGGGAGGTTGAGGCTTTTTGCTGAGTTGTCAGATTTGCATGTGTAGGTTTACTAGTCGTAACTGTGCGTGTGTGTGTGTGTGTGACTACGAAGGTGATGCAATTGCCCCATGGGTAATGTGCTAGTATACTGTATTAGGCCCAGACAATCTAAGCACCTTCTGCATGAAGAATGAATTTCTCAGGGTCACGTGATGTGGCCGACATTGCCGCTGGCAGTCCCAAGACATCGGGGACGAGTCGTCAGGGCATCATCCATCATCAGCTGGCAAAACAGGTATTTCGTTGTACCACCCCCAATGGCCTAAGCCTTCGATGACAGATACTGATCATTAAGTATTTCTTACCTGAGGCAAGAAAATAAAGGGCGAATGTGTGACACGTGGCCTACTGCGACAATTACAAGATGGTCCAAATTGTTCCTGAGATATGGCTTTAATCTTACTTCCCCGATGGGCCATTCTGGACCATTTTCCCTTCTTTCTTGATTTTACCAGGGCTCGGTTTCAGAGAAATAGTCCAGGATACTGAGAAAAGGTATAAACGACGCAGAAAGCATCGTCACGCCTCTGGGCAGTCGTTTTGAAATGCTCCGCGAGTGAAGCCATAAAGCCATCAATGAAAGCTCGGACTACTTCCAAACTTCAGCTCCCAACGAGATTGCACCATGGAAGCACATCAATCAATTACCCTCACGAAAGGAGAGGATATTGCATTTGGGTCTGTTTGTTTGTGTGCACAGAACGTGAGTATGGGTATTCATTACATTAGACCCTTTAGAACCTCAAAACCCCTTAAAACCCCTAAAACACTCCACAACCCTAAGAAATTTGAGACCCATAAGTCTCTTCAGACCCCATTACACACATACTCATTTGTACCCATTAGACCTTCACACCTTTCAGACCTATTAATACCCTGAAGACCCTTTTGAGACAATTCTGACCCTTTAGACCCCTTCAACCTTTTAAGACCCTTTAGACACTTGTTTTTTTCACTTTCTGAACTTTTCAGACCTTTGACCTTCACATATTTACAACTAAACCACTTAGACCTTTCATTTAGTAATTTTAGTACATCCTTCCATTTATTTGCAAGCCTGGTGTTGGCTCAATGGTTAAAGTGGCTGTCTTAAGATCTTAGGGTCTTCAGTTTGTGCCCCTCTCATTCTGTTGAAATAACACCAGGTGGGTTGACTCAGCCTGTCATCCTTCTGACGTCAGCAAAATGTGTACCAGCTTACGGGGAAGAATGAGCCATTTGAGTACCTAGCTGCGGCGGAGTGGTGACCTGTCCAGGATTGTGCCCAATAGCCTAGGAAACCGCTTCGGCCGCCCTATGTATCTGAGGATGCACAAGGAGTGGTGTTATTTCATTTATTTGCCACACAAAACAAGTCCTGTCAAGGGCCTGCAATCTGATTGCTCTATCGTTTCTTATATGGCACTTTCCATTTTAAAATCTGTGCCTTGAAAACATTTTAATCACTAACAAAGGAAGAAATTAAGTAACTAGAGTAACATCACCTTGATCATAGAAATATAACGTATAAGCACCAATATAATAAATATAGGGGCAATACCCCTGGCGCTCACCTGGTAGAATAAACTATACTTCATTGACTAAAGATACCTATTTTGGAGACTAAAGACCCGACCCCCCCCCCCCCCCCCCCCCCGCCACCGTAGACGCCCAAAGGGGCAGATTTGTTTAATGCCGTGAACAAACGTTGGTACAGCATGTGTGGTGAAGGGTGTGGTCACGTTACATCGAGATAGTGTGTGTTGTTTCACAGGTAAAAGCCAATTCCTTTTTTTTTTTGAGGGGGAGGGGGTGGGGGTCAAACCTGGATCCACTTTGACCCCAGTAAACCCCCTTAGACCCCGATTTTATTTAATGCCGTGAACAAACTTTGATCACAACACAACAAATATAATTTGTGCCAAATTTGGTCGCAATCCCATCAGCGGTTTCAGAGAAGAAGTTTCAAGTGTTTACGGACAATATGCCATCACATAAGCTCCCCTGAACTTCATTCCAGGTGAGCTAAAAACAAAACGACAAAACAAGAAAAGAGAAATCTGGAGGAACTGGTAAAGTGACGGATGGCCCTTATAAGCCACGTCTGCTTGCAGCAACGCCATGGCCATTGGCACAGTGGAAGAGCCCCAAGGGTGACCATGGCCTGCAATGCGATAGATTATGCTGCAAGGAAATCCTGATAATCAGTATGCAGTGCAAACCCACAAGGAAATGCTGCCAAACCAAAACCAACCACAACCAGAAGTGTTCCACATTCAATCAGTTCCTGTTTTAACCAACGTACCAATCGGCTCAAGAAACTAGTTTGAAACAGTCACAGGCCTAACAAGAAACTAGTTTGAAAGTCATAGGCTCAAGTAGGATCAACAAGTGTTACGCCTAGGTCCGTCACTGAAGTGGCGAGTTGACAAAGTGGAAGACGCAAGGCGGCCATCTTGGATTTTGACGTGGCGACCCAATTTTCACTAGCGTTCTCCCTTGTGTAGATACACCCACACACCAGATTAGAAGTTCGTTTATTTTTCAAGATATTTCACTCAAAGTTCAGACATGTATATGGTGGCGGCCATCTTGGATTTTTACGTGGCGACCCAATTTTCAATAGCGTTCTTCCTTATGCCTAGATACACCCACACACCAGATTAGAAGTTAGTAGTTCGTTTATTTTTCAATATATTCCACGCACAAGCTTCAGACGTATACATGTGGCGGCCATCTTGGATTTTGACGTGGCAACCCAATTTTCAATAGCGTTCTTCCTTATGCCTCGATACACCCACACAAGATTAGAAGTTGGTACTTCGCTTATTTTTGAAGATATTCCGCTCAAGGTTCAGACATACATGGCGGTGGCCATCTTGGATTTTGACGTGGGTTGCACCCACACACCAAATTAGAATTCGGTCCTTCACGCACGCATGCACGTACGGATGGACGGAAAAACCATAGTCCCCCTTTCGCTCCGCGGTGCGACGGGGGGCAATAAGATAGTTCGAAACAGATGGACCAGGCATGAAAATAATTGTCCAAATTTGAAGAAAAACGAACCAAGAAAGCAACATTTGGTTATAAAATGGCTCACCTTCTCCACTTCAGTGGTCAGCGGGCAGCTCTTAACGGGATCCTCCAATATCATTTGTCAATCCTGGAGTTCCCCAGGGCAGTGTATTGGACCCATCCTAGTCCTAATATTAATGAATGATCTCCTATTCCCTGGAAAATCCTGCTCATCTCTTTGATGATTCCACCCTATGCAGTATCATTTCTCATCCTTCAGGCAGGCAGCAACCTCTTCCCTCTGCAGACCTTCATAGAATCAGGAACCGGTCCAACACTTGCAATATGTCTTCCAACCCTGACAAATCACACTCACCCTGTATCTCCTGAAGGACCAGCTGGCAAACCCTCCTAGTACTTCCTAAATCCACTTGCAGATAAAGTCACTCAAATGTTTGGAACTCACAATCAGCCATTATCTTTCTTGGGCAGATCATGTTTTCTAGATGGCCTCCAACGTCAGCTACCAGCTGGGCCTCCTTTAATGTCAAGGTCTTTCATTGGCCAGTCTGAACCTTGGATAAACTACAAGGCGGACATCCACAGCTTGGAGTACTACTTTCCTCTTTGGGCTGGCATCACTAATTGCACCTTGCTCTTGTTGAGGCTGTGGAAAGCAAGGCCCCCAAAATAAATCATTAGGATCTCCCACGACAAAGCTGAAAGCGTCTCGGCATGCTACCTTCGCATCACAGGCATGTGTGTGGCCTCTATTTATATGACCTCCTTTTCGATCTTGACTCTCCGCTCCATCTTGGCTGTCCCTCCTAAGTTTCTTCAAGGTGCACAGTCAGTAACACTCTTGTTAAACTCCCAAAATCCAGGCTCATGTCTCACTTCCACTCATTTGTTCCTCTTCATCAGTGGAACCCATCCTTCCCAGTCTGTCGGTCCCATTCTGTCAGGGCTCAAAACAGATATTCAGCACTACCTCAAGTCACCTCCCATCCATACTCGTCTCCACTGCAAATTACCCCATTTCCAAGCACTCTTTTCTGCTTCATTCAGCCCGAGTGCAGCTTGTTCACACCAGTGTCCGTCTCCCTCTCCCCTTGATATCTCACTTCTCTGCTGTTGCCTCTTCTATTTTGTTCCCTTCCATTCTGTTCTAACTCTTCTACCAGCCTCAATTAGAACAGCACTTGGTAGAGCACATACCCCCACCAGGCTGAACAGTTTACCTTTTGTATCCCACCGAGTGGACAGATCTGCATCCGAACCTGAAAAAAAATCGAATCCGCTTGTTCTCGTCACCTACCCAAATCATAATCTGTCCACAACTTTTTGAAAGCGTTTTTTTTTTGGAAATATCATTTCTGGCCCCATCTCTCAATGGTGAAGAATCACCTAAAATTGAAGTATCTGGATCAGAATATTCACCAAAACAGAATCAATTAATCTTCATCACACCCAACCTGTCCACCAAGATTCATCTGAATCCATCCACAATATTGAGATCGAGATCTGCTCAGACAGACGGGTGAAAACAACCTTCTGTTACTGAAGTAATCATGTCTACAATAAAAGTCATATGTTGGTTTTTTTTTCATGCATTGACTGTTGAGGGAAGGTCGTCTGTGTTGCACTGGCCTCCACCCAGTGACAACTCCATATACAATTCTCAGACAAGATAGACCAACTGAACCACTAATCCTAACCCACTTCATGTGATTGCAATTGGTACCATGCAAATTGGCTGGGTTGTGGTACCTTTCTCACCAGCCACGAGTCAACATTTCAGCAAAGGACTTCTGAGACTCCATGGGACCGACTCAATGCGTCACCTAACCAACCAGGATGTCTCCCAAATGGCAAATCCTCTTTTCTGAATTTGATAAACTTCCCTGCAAATGTCTCCTCGAATTGGTTCATATAATCATGATTGTAAGTAAACATCTCTGGCAATTCTCAGAGAGCTTCCTCAGTGCTGTAGAGTCTGGCAGGGACTACAAGCAGCCAGCACTTGACTGGTGTCCTATATCTACCACACCTGAAATCAATTCAGCTTCGGAATTATTCCACAGAAACCTGCTCTTATGCAAAGATCCACCTCTTCTTCAGTTATCCTACCCTTCTGCCCACCCATTGTACACCAAAGGTGGTGAGGCAGTTATTGTGAAACAACTTGCCTTCTCTTCCTGGAAAGTAAACCGAACCAAAGGCAATCTCAGATCATTCCAAAAAGCCCACAACAAGTGTCCATTCTCAGGAGAGCCAGAAAAAATATATATCTGTCCAACCACCAGTTTGAACTTTCCAACTGATCTCGCTCTAAACCATGGGGGACCGAAAAACTGGGGATCTGTCTGGAGTATGCTCCCCTTCCATTCCTTCCCTCACTTCAAATGTCATGACAGCCAACTCCGCTCATGAGAAGGCCAAATGCCTCAATTTGGTCTGCTTCCACATCTGGTCCCAACTGCCTTTCACTCTGTACCTACCCTACCCAATCATACTCAACTGCTCCTGGACTCAATTTTGTACCTGAGAAGATGGAAAACTTTCTGGCAACCATCGACTCATTCTGCAATTGGACCGGATGGCATCAGTTCACGAGTCCTAAAAGCCTGTTCTTGCACATCCTGTTTCTGCTCTTTTCACCCTATCATTTTCCCAAGGTAATGTTCCATCTGCTTGGAAATTGTTCATCACTGCATTGCATAAAAAAGAGCAAAAACAATCCCCTGAACTACAGACCTATCAGCGTTTTCCCACTCATCAGCAAGTTCAAGGAATCAATCACACAGTCGATATTAAATTATTCCTTTTCTCCAACAGCCTCCTCAGCTCACAAATTTGGTTTCAGACGAGGTCACTCTACCTTGGACATGCTGATTCTATTCAATGGGTGGAGGCTATCAAAGGCAGACGAGATCAGGGCCGACTCTAGTCGAGGAATATCTCATGCTTTCGATAGTCTCGCACCTCATCTTGCTCTCCAAACTCTGCCTATGGGATCCAAGAAACTCCACATGGCTTAGTCAGCATGGCTCAGCGGAATCCTTACATCTCTCCCCATAAAGGTTGGAATGCTCCAAGTGTTCTGGGCCCAGACCTATTCGTAATCTTCAGTGATCCCTCCAACTCTGGAGTAATCCGCATAAATAAATGGGGATTTTGCACCCTTTGCTGCAACACCCCTCATCCTTCAGAAAGGCAGGCAGGAGCCCATTCCCTCTTTCGACCATATGATCAAATCACAAGCTGGTCAAACACTTGGAATAATACTAATACGGAATTTAGTTGGTACCTGACGATTTTTGACCATGATACATTCGGTCGTTACTTATCCAATCACAACCAAACTTGATCGGAATACTAAGGGTCACACGATGGAGGTTGTAGCGATTTAACTCCCCCCAGCCCATATGGGGTTTCCCCACCATTGGGGTGCGTGTTTGTGTATATACGTTAAGTTAGCTTTGTCGTGGTATTTTTCCAAAGCCGCTTATAATAACAAAAGTAACATTAAATACAATAGCACAATGTTATTACAAAATAATAATACGAGGGCACGGCAGAGTTTATGCTGATTCTCATAGGTTTTCTCTGCCCTCAGGACATGACAGTTTATAGGTGATCCTCATCCTCAGCTGAAATTCAAACCCAGGATCAACAGCTCAACCAATTACATACATCACCAGGCTGCTCTGGCAACCTTCCTACAGACAGTCTTGTGAACTTGAATGGCATCTGGAAGAGGTATCAATGGCATCAATGTCAATTCTAGACATGGCATTAAGCCATAAAAGAAAGATGAATATTACAAATATGGGTTTGAGTGTTAAAATGTTGCATGAACCTTTGAGAACCTAGCTACACCATGAAGTACATTTTAATATATCCATCTCCTGCATGTCAGATAGATTTTCATATAATGTTAATGAAGCAAATTTGTAAGTATATTTTATCCCTCTTCAAGAGCAAGGCTTATAGAGTAGCAAGGTTACATTGATAGTGGTATAGCAGAACAATTGGGCACAAGCAAGGTAATAAATGAACATGAAAGGAAGAGAAGGGGAGGAAACAAACACCAGCAAGAGGGGTGGATTAGGAAGGGTTGGATGGGGTGAAAGTTGCAAACCAACTACTTCTTCCTCTTCATGACCTCAAAACTATTTCCTCACTTCAGCTCCAAATACTCATTCAGCACCCTCCATCCCAGCCTTCTGCATTAAACACAGGAGTACGAGCAAGCAAATGAACCCATATCAATCCCATATCAATCCCATACTCGGTTTTTGGCATTTCTGGTGATGTTTACGAGCGATAAAATAGGATGAAAACTATGTTGCTTATTTAAAAAGTGAACATTGATGGCTTCTATAAAAGACATCTTAGGACAATGTACTCCACTGGCCCTCAAAAATGACCAGATTGTACTTCGCAAGGTACAAATACATAAACAAAGCAGTTTTTAATTTTTTTTCCACTTTATCTTTTGAAACAAGGAGGCAATATTCCAGCAGAATTAATATTTATTGCAATTTTGCATATGTGAAAGACAGAACAATGCACATATAGTTGCATTAGCAAAATTAAGCCAATTTCTATTTCATCACTTTTGCTTTGAGAATGGCAGCAAAGAATAGCAATTAGAAAAAGTACAAAGTCAGCTTGCAACTTACGTCACTCGTGTTGTCTGGAGGTTACAAATTTTTTTTTTTTTTTTTTTAACTGAAGTGAGAATCTCAGCAAATCACTATGCAATCTGGAATTTATTTTTAGCTTTTTCAAAGAAGTCATCATTCCACATATCGGGGTCCCAAGCCAGGAACCATCCAGTGAAGGTTAGGGGTTCATGGCCTTGCTTTACAGTCGCAATCGAAATGTTGCTTCCACGACCGCTTGGGTCTGTCTCCAAGTATCGTTCAGCTGCAGAGGAAAACATAAGTTACTATTTTCCTGCACACATTAGCCAATAGGACTCGTACTATGACACAAAAAAAAAAATATATATATATATGTATTATATATTTATTATAAACTAGCAGGAGTACCTGGCATTGCCAGGAGGGGGGGGGGGGGGGGGGGCGGGGTTTGGTTTGGGAGGAAGCAGAAGAGGGAGTGGTGAGGAAGGGAGTGGGGGAGAATGGAAGGGGGAGGAGAGGGAAATGTGATAGGAGAGGGGAAAGATGTACTGCATATACATCTTTCGGTGAGGTGGGGAATGGGGAAAATTTTTCCCATGCAAAGTGCTTCATAACCTGTGTTGCACAACAACAACAACAACAACAACATGCATTTTAAGGCCATGTTCCCTGCTAGAGCGGGGGTTAGCCTTGCGGTCCCCATGACAATCTTCTCCATTTTGCCCTATTTTCTGCATCTCTCCTTGTTAACCCCCTTGCCCGCATTTCTTCTTCCACCATCTTTAGCCAAGTCTTTCTCGGTCTTCCCCATCCTCTACTTCCTTCTACATTAACTTCCATCACTCTTCTCAACCAGTCACTTTCATCCTTCCTCAATACATGACCAAACCATCTCAACCTGTTCCTCTTCACAGCATCAATCACAGGCAATATTCCCATCATCTTTCGCAATTCATCATTTGTCTTCCTCTCTCTCAACGATACTCCGCACATCCATCGAACCATTTGCATTTCCACCCTTTCCAGCCTTCGTTGCTGCTCTACGTTCATTACCCATGTCTCGCTCCCATAAATCATAACACTTCTCACACATGCAGCATACACCTTTCACTTCAGCATTCAGCGACACTCTCCTCCTCATCAGCACGCCACTCAGTTCCCGAAACTTCTTCCATGCACATCTCACTCGAGCAACCGTTGCCGAGTCTGATCCACCTTCTCCATTCAGCATGTCTCCGAGGTAGCAAAATGTTTTCACACCTTCCAGCTTCACGTCGTCTCCAAGATCCAACTCAACATTTCCTCCATCTGCAGCTCCCTCTGTGCACACCTTACATTTGAATGTAGCTGCCACACTGGTTAATGACCCTCTCAGACCACTACATTTTTGATGAACCCACTCAGCACACATTGTACATTGAATGGAGTTCACTCCGACACCCTTCCTGCACACAGCACACGGCCACTTCCCAGTTCTTTCCACCTCACCACATGCTTTACCACTTGCCATCACCTTTGTCTTTCCGATATTCACCTTCAGACCTTTTGTCTCCATACATTCCTTCCACTTGTTCATCTTTTCCTTCAGTCCATCCATACTTTCCGCAATCAACACCAGATCATCTGCATACAACAACTCCCACGGTAAACCCTCCTTTACGGTCTGAGCCAGCACCTCCATCACAGCTACAAATAGTAGTGGACTTAGTACTGACCCCTGATGCACTCCCACCTTCACCTCAAACTCACCACTGTTCCCGTCCTTCGTCCTTACAGCTGTGCGTGCTCTTTTGTACATTGCCATCACTACTCTGATCAACCATTCCTCCACTCCTAACTTCCTCTATGCCCATGTCAATACTTTGCGTGGAACCCTATCGAATGCTTTCTCCAGATCAACAAACCCAAAAAACAACTTCTTCCTCTTATCCATGTACTTCTCCTGCAACTGCCTCACAATGAAAAGCGCATCTGTCGTTCCTCTTCCTGGCATAAATCCAAACTGCATTTCGTCGATCTTCACTTTCTTCCTTATCCTCCTCTCCAACACCCTTTCCAATACCTTCATTCCATGCTCCAATAACTTTATCGCTCGGTACGAGCCACACTCCAGAGGGTCACCTTTCCCCTTGTATAGAGGGACGAGGGTACTCAGTTCCCAATCCACTGGAATGCGGCCTTCTTTCACCACCAGATTACAGATCTCTGTCATTCTCTTCACACCCCAACTTCCTGCTGCCTTCAACATATCTCCCACAACTCCCGTCGGCCCTCCCGCTTTTCCACTCTTCATTGCTTTTATCGCTTCCTCCACTTCCTTCTCAGTTATCTTCTCTGCCGGTCCTAAAACTGGGTTACTCTCTATGTTGCCATCCCATTCATTCTCTGTATTCAACAGCATTTCCATATGTCTTTTCCATCTTCCTTTAATTCCATCTGGGTCGACAACGATTTGTCCCACTTCATCCTTCAAGCAACTCACCCCCATCACATCTCTTTCGCTATCTGCTTTGCAATCCTGAATACTGCTTTCTGACCCTCTTCCGAATCCAAGCGTTCTCCGAACATTTTCCTACATGCCTCCTGCGCCTTTGCTACCTCTTTCTTTGCAGCCTTCCTGGCTGCCTTATAACTTTCATGCTCTGCTGTTTCTGCTCCCGTACCCTTCGCCTTCTGCCACTCTTTGAACTTCTTCCTCTTCTCGTCAATCCTCTTTCCAACCTCAACATCCCACCACCATGTTTCCGAGTGCCTCGGAGGTCCTTTTGTCCATCCACATACCTCACCAACGGGTCCCAACAGACTAGCTTTCATTGACACCCAACCACTTTCAAGCTCAACCACATCATCCTCTACCCTACTCAGCCTCTCTTTTAATGCCTCCCTTACTGACACCTCTTTCAACCTCCACACCTTCATTCTCGGTTGGTACTTCACCCGCCGAGCTCTCCTCGCACCTTTCACCCTTATGTCGCAGACAACCAAGTGGTGCTGTGAAACAGCCTCCTCCCCCGGGATCACCTTTGTGTCCCGGAGGTGCCCCCTATCTCGCCGACGCACCATCAGGTAGTCAACGGTTGTCGTCGACCCACCTGACGTGTATGTAACAAGCTTATTGTCCTCTTTCTGGAACTGAGTATTACAAATCAACAAATCAGCTCCATCAGCAAACTCCAAAATCCTTTCACCTTCTCCATTTCTCACACCATATCCGTAACCCCCATGAACTCCCTCAAAACCATCCATACTCCTTCCCACATGTCCATTCAGGTCTCCTCCCACCACAACAACTTCCTCATCTTTCACGTTTTCCATCAGCCTCTCTATCGCACACCAGAACTTGTCCTCTTCATCGCTTCGACCAACCTGCGGAGCATATCCCGAGATGACGTTCACCAAGAGCTTTTCAATCATCATTTTCACCATCATCAACCTATCACTCACTCTAGTCACTCACCACACTGTCTACAAACTCCTCAGAAAACAGGACACCAACACCATTCACGCCCTCCGGGCACCCTTGCCACACAAACTTGTATTTCTGTCCCTGCCTACCCTTCACCATTCTCACACCACTTCCCTTCCATCTCGTCTCTTGCACACAACATATGTCTTCTTCTGACCAATACTTCCACCACTTCTCCTGATCTCCCTGTCATTGTCCCCACATTCCATGTCCCAAACCTCAGAAACCGATCTCCACTTCGGGCTGCACCCTGCCCATATGTACTTGTGATTGTCATGGTTCTCTTTTTGAGGCAATGTTTTTTTTTATGGCCGGATGCCCTTCCTGACGCCAACCCTCTTAGTCGTCTTACGACACACAGGGATACGGTGTACCTATTCTGACCAGGGTACACACTGGGAAACGTTTAAAACATGTAAATTCTGGGGGGGGGGGGGGGGGCGTCAGCATCACGGCTGCGGTTTAAACATATTCCAACAATATCCAAACAGAACGATGGGGAAAAAAAAAAAAAAAAAAAAAAGCGTTGCACAGGCAAAATAGGAAATTGTAATACTCTGCCACCATCACCAGGTGACTACACTGTACACATTTGCATAGAGAATTATGCCCCTCTCCCGGTCCCCCACATCCCCGAATGAGGCCACGGCCACATAGCCTATGTTATCCCCCAGACAGTTTAGACAAAGTATTTGTATCCCAAGTTAAGTATAAAAGTGTTTATAGCTAGAGGACCTGGCATTGCTCAAGCAATAAAGACCAACATATTTGAAATGAGGGCAAATATAATGGAAAAGCAATTGCATCCAAATCAGAATCCATCACAAATGTCAAATCATTATTTTACTTTTGGTGAATATATGCTGGTGAATGTACTGTTGATCACG
Source organism: Myxine glutinosa (assembly GCF_964187855.1). Classification (NCBI taxonomy): domain Eukaryota; kingdom Metazoa; phylum Chordata; class Myxini; order Myxiniformes; family Myxinidae; genus Myxine; species Myxine glutinosa. Next base: position 92,872,320 of record NC_136268.1, read on the forward strand.
TTTGAGTCAAGTTTGATGACGTTCAGAAAGAAGCCTTACCACCAACTTCGACCACTTCCGGAAGTTTTATTATTTGTGTTCAAATTTCTGGTGATCGTTTTGTATTTATTTATGCAAATGTGCACTTGTATATAACTGTGTAATCAAAAAGGCTTCGGCACTATAGCGCGATTTTTTTTTTCATCCCCAAAAACAGGTTGTTTTTTTTTAAGGGAAATATTGCATTTTTTTATTTATTTTTTAACCAATCACAGTGTCAAAAACAGCGTTAAAGTGTCGATTTCACCAGTGACTTCACACAATGAACCCATGTTGATCCAAATGGTGGTTTACATAGAGCAACAGTGCATGAAGAGTTCAGATTCCGATACCACCATCATTCGCAACTCGGAAGGTTCTCCATGTTTAATCTAATCAGTGTGATTGTGAAGAAACTATTGAAGACAAAATTTGTGATGGAAACGCTTTCAGGGGAATTGTTGAGCCATATCGTCTCGAGCATTATGTGAAAGATTCAGCTGAAGATAGTGTTAGTGAAGATGAAAATGCCAGTCACATGTTCAACAGATTGGTTTGTTTTGTTTTTCCATTCAATTTCCATTCATTCATTTCCATTCATTCATTGTTTTTCCATTCAATTGATCAGGAATTTTGTATCAATTGACAAATCGGCAACATTATTCCAGAACAAATACAGCACGGACACCACCAACCAAATGGGCAACAAATTCATTGTCCCTCTGTAGCAGGCTGACCCTGTATCCTGTAGGTTACAGGATCATCCAGTTTCATACTTTTCCAGGACACCATTTGCATTCATGCCAATGTCCAGCCCCAGTGGAGGGAGGAAGGAGAGATGGTAGCAAGGTGAGATCGGTCACCAGCAGGCCAACACAAGCATTTGATTCATCGCTCAAATCATATTTCACTGCTCAAGCCATCTCTACCGAGCCAGTAGCTGGGTAGAGATTGTGTTCGTTTTGAGCAACAGCTGGGTTTTCCACCGCCCCCCCCCCCCCCCACCACTCAATTGTTTTTTTTTTGGCGTTTTTCAAGACGGACTTTTGTTCAATTCCAATATTTGGTGTTTAAATAAGTGAAAAGCATTTCATCTGGCCAACGAAGGTGGACGGACCCTTGTCTATTTGTGAACAGGATGTCTCAGTTGTGGACAGATTCAGACTAAATATGGTGGAGATATTGGGTATGTGACAAGGACAAAATGATTAGATTTTAGTGAAGATACTGATACGAAAAATTCCAAGTGATTTTTCACAATTGAGAGATCGGACCAAAACAATACAAAGCATGATATTTCAAAAAGTTGTGGATGAGTTGTGACAAAACAAGGTGAATGAGTTGGCTAGGTGACAAGCAGATTTGATTTTGGTTCATGTCTGAACCCAGATCCAGTCCATCAGTAAGATACAAAACGTAAACTGTTCAGCCTGGTGGAGATATGCTCTGCCCAGAGGCGTTCTAGTTACCTCCACCACCAAAGGTGGATGGTGGTTATGTTTTCACCCCTGTCTGTGTGAACAAGACATCTCAAAACGTTGTGGATGGATTCGGACGAAATTTGGCAGAGAGGTAGCGTATGGGACAAGGACGAAATGATTAGATTTTGGTGAATTCGAAGATCCAGATTCGGATCCAGCTAGTAGAATTTTTCAAGTGATTCTTCACATTGGGAGATAGGGACAAAAACGATACATAACAAACAACATACATTTTAAGGCCATTTTCCCTGCTAGAGTGGGGGTTAGCCTACAAATCGATACATAATAGGATATCTCAAAAACTTGGACAGATTTGAACAAAACTTGGAGAGGTTGGGTGTGTGACAAGGACGATTCGATTCGACTTTGGTGAAGATCTGCATATGGATTCGGACACGATAATTATTTAATTTTTTAAGTGATTCTTCAACATTGAATGATAGGGCTAAAACCAACATAAAGCAAGATATCAAGATATCTCAAAACGTTATGGACGGATTTGGACGAAACTTGGTGGATTGTGTGTGTGACAAGGATTGATTCAATTTTGGTGAAGATCCAGATTCGGATCCAGCTAGTAGAAGTCAAGCGATTCTTCACCATTGGAAGCGAGTGCCAAAAACGATACAAAGCAGGATGTCTCAAAAGGTTGTGGATGGATTATTTTGATGAACTGCGATTCTGTATTGTGATTTCCTAGTCTACTCTGGGATACAAAACGTAAACTGTTCACCTTGGAGGTATGCTGTCTACTGAGTGCCGTTCTAGTTGTCTGCTTTGGGGAAATATCAATTACACATTGCAAGTAAGTGCATAACCCCATCTTGTCCCATACAGGAACTTGCCCAAATTTTAAACCTTACTTTAATCATTGGATTTGTTCAAATGGTCAGGCATCTCATACAAGGCTCAACTGGCAATAGGGGTGAAGTGGGTTAAGTGGGACACTGGCGGATGCTCATACTTTCCATATTAGAACTGGACTAATCCAGAAGAGTGTGCGATCCATTTCAAATGTAAAGCAGCTTTTCTCTACCATTGTATTGTACACTCTACAATTATCTTTTCATCAACAATCTTGTTTGCAAAGTAATCATGATACTGCATACAAAAATGTATTTTCATTTTTCTTTGAACCGAAAGCTTATACCAATATTACATGCAGGATAAGGATAGTATAAACACTTCACAGAAGTAGAACCAAAAACAAACCAAGATGAACCAAAAATAAAACCTGTGCAAAACCACATTCCTAAAATATAAGCATGTACACAAGAAAAATGTGCATAGTCATTATTCCAGCACACCCATAAATGTACAATACTGAATGACCAAAAATAACAATTTATATTTTCAGCACCATTTGTTGATTACATCACTTATTGAACATTAGTTTTGAATACAAGTTCAACAACAACATGCATTTTAAGGCCATTTTCCCTGCTAGAGCAGGGGCTAGCCTTGCGGTTCCCATGACAATGTTCTCCATTTTGCCCTATTTTCTGCATCTCTCCTTGTTAACCCCCTTGCCCGCATTTCTTCTTCCACCATCTTTAGCCAAGTCTTTCTCGGTCTTCCCCGTCCTCTACTTCCTTCTACATTCATTTCCGTCACTCTTCTCAACCAGTCACTTTCATCCTTCAACACATGACCAAACCATCTCAACCTGTTCCTCTTCACAGCATCAATCACAGGCTCTATTCCCATCATCTTTCGCAATTCATCATTTGTCTTCCCCTCTCTCAACTATACTACGCACATCCACCGAACCATTCGCATTTCCACCCTTTCCAGCCTTCGTTGCTGCTCTACATTCATGACCCATGTCTTGCTCCCATAAATCATAACACTTCTCACACATGCAGCATACACCTTTCCCTTCAGCTTCAACGACACTCGCCTCCTCGTCAGCACGCCACTCAGTTCCCGAAACTTCCATGCACATCTCACTCTAGCAACCGTTGCCGTGTCTGATCCACCTTCTCCATTCAGCATGTCCGAGGTAGCAAAATGTTTTCACACCTTCCAGCTTCACACAGTCTCCAAGATCCAACTCAACATTTCCAATACTCAACATGTGTATCCAATTTGAATATACATGTCAAAAACAGAGTTTAAGCCTTCACTCACCAGAGGGTAATGCCCCATTCTTCTCGATTTCATTTGCCTCATTTCCAATCCACACAAAAACCTGAGAAAATTACACAAAAACAAACGAAAAATAAATAAACATCCTGCCATTTCAAGATATAGAAAAACATTATTAAATGTCCGACATCACAGCATGCAAAGAGAAACCTATTTAAGTTAGTCATAAAAATCAGATTCCACAGTTTTCTGGAGAATTAATCAATTGATCTATGCGATATTAATCCACAGAACATTGATTGATAAATTTACTGCGTACGCAGATTAATGTGTTGATGAACCAATACATTTTCTGCACAGGTCTACATAGTTTCCATGAACTTGCTTTGGGTCGACATCACACAGGCAAAGTTTAAAGCAAGCTGGACAGGTATTCTGTGGCAAAAATAAATGCATCTGCACTCAACTCCTCTTGCCTAGCAGCAGAAAGTGGATGTAGTGTCAACATGTACAGTCAATGTGCTCATGGCAATGAGGCATTGCAAGGGAGTTTTGACCTTTCATGTGAAGTATCATACCTGTTCCCACGTGTCCAACAACATTACATCATCTGGAGCCAAGTCACTTTGACAGAATTCGCCAGGTACCTCCTCAATCTGCAACATGACAAAAGTCATCAATTTATATTCAAAATTGGTCACAAATTTCATTCTTTCAGCTCGAACAACAACAAACTTTTAAAGTACCGTTCCTGTAAATAAATGCAAAGGCTGCTTTTTGTGGTGCACAAACCACATTGAAAGTTATGGCATTTATTTATTTATTTGTTTGCAGGTAAACCATTGCGTGCACAAAAGAAAAAAAATTCCACATACAGTAATCTCTATAAACTGACTTTTTTAAGCTTTTGCAATCAAATTTGTTAGTTGTATTTTTGACAGCACACATGGTCAGCCATATTGAACTTAGGATCCTCATTAACATAGCTTTTAAAATATTTCATAAAAGTGTCATGACACCATTTCCAACTGACACAATTGACTGACACAATTGACCTTGAGGGAAGGAAGCTCCAACAAATGTTTAATACATGCAAAGCATTCAAGCAGAGTAGACAGTTATATTGCAATAGAAAAGTTGCTGCCAAGTAAAACTGCAAGCAATGCAGTACAAGTTCAGCATTTTGCTAAAAACGTCTTTCTATAAATAGATTGGGGAAAAAAAAATTGTTAACCTGCTGGATGATTATGTTAACAAGCTCCTCAATCTTTCCATGTCCAAAGACCGTCAGTCAATAAAACTTAGTGCATAATTAAGGGAACACTTAAAAAGTGGAAATGGTGTGCTGATTGCTTATACTCACCAAGAAATTCCCAGATTTGTTACAACAGACAAACAAGCGGGGTGGATGCAAGTCTGTTGTTGTACGTAGCTGTAGTGTGGTTTGGTACTCGGACTTCCCACCAAGAGCATCCCAAAAGTCATCTAGGATAAAGTAAAAACGCACGTTTTTACAAATGGATGCAAACAAAATCCTATTCCATCATCGTGATCGACCAACTGATTTCCAACCTCGTCATTAACCCAAACATCAACTGTGAACCTGAACACTTGTTGTGTGGGTGGACAGGGTTTTGTAAATGTGTAACCAAACCACAACTTTTAACCATTGAGCTTTTGTCAAATTCAAAACTTTTATTATGAGAATAGGAAGAAGACAAATTAATAAATTGGCTCCAAGGGTCAATGGGCAAGGTTATAAAATCAATCATCTTCCTATGGATTTGAAATCCTACTCTCAATTTGCAATTGATCACTGGTTTGACAAAAAAAAAATAATTACGGACTCTAGGCATCAAAAAGCTACATAGAATTGAAGTTTCAAATTGAGCAGCACGCTGCCATTAGAGCATTTAAATTGCATCAGATGTGGCAATAAATGTGAATTGTTGCTCCCAGCTGGCTGGCTCGATGACAGAAGACATCATTTGCATTTTTTCTTCCCCCATTACTTCCCCATTTAGAATGCAGTGTTGCCACAGGCAACTTGCTAGTTTGAACAATTTGCATATCGAGTCATCGAATTGGTTCAATCAAAAGCAAGAACCCTATTGAGGTCCAACGGTCAAGGTCACAGCAACCAATTTCACAAGTACCAGTCTGTCTGGCCAGGCCACAATTATCAAATTTTCAACAAACTTCAGAATTTGAATAATTAATAATTTTTTTTACCGTTATTTTTGTAAACAAGGATGAATACAATGGTAGAATGATGGAGCCGATGCTTCACCCTATGAGCCATTAATTTGAGCTGAAATACATCGATTCATTCAATCTTAAGCAACCAGAATAACCAAAGTTTTGCATTCAGGTTTTAATATTTTAAAGAAAACAAAAATATCACTATCCAAAACAATACTGACGCCCTATCAAAAATTTTATTCAGAACTTCCCGTTTATCATACCAACATCATACAGCTCAAGATTATCATGATTAATCAGTGTAACATTAACACCTCTTCCATGGCTGCCAGTACTGTGGAACATACCTCCAAACACCATGACTAAAATTGCAAAAGTACTCCACATTGAATTATTAAATTGTACTCGAGATTGAGAGCTGTATTGAGAGAGTACTCCTAGAATCCGAGATGGGTAACCCAGAGCTCCCGTTCTTTCAAATCAGTCATCACTGAACAGTCTCAAATCAAGGAAGCCTTTCTGGATATATGGAGAAAGGCTCCTTCCTGCTCTCAGCATTGGACAAACTGGCACGATGTGGCGAGCTAGAGGTTCCCAAAAAGTAACTTTACGAACAAATAACTTGGCTCTCAGCTACCAAGAAGGCCTTCACAAATGGGAGATTCTGTAAATGTGGGGGCAGTTCAATCAGTCATGCCCCTTACATTCTTAATAGTTTAACAGATATCTACATTTCACCAAAAGCTTTGGAAACGAACATCAAAATTGTGCATTTGATGATACACACCACACACACCACATGGGAAGGAAACTGCATGCTGGCCAACCAACATTTTAGGTTGTGGATATGAACCCCATGGTATCGTTCAAAACGATGTTGTGCTGGCACCCTGGAGCAATATACTGTTTGGTGAGAGCTGTGCAATTATTATGACCAGCCTGCAGTTGATAGCAGTGCTGAAAATGATGTGGAACAGGCAAGATGGACCAACCAACCTATACTTATCCAAGTTATCTGTCAACAGCAACTAGGATCAATTCCACATATCAGCAATTTGACTTTCAGCATCCACAGAAGAGCTCACCTGGCTCAGAACCCTCAGTGATCTCTGTCGCTTCCACATCCAGCACAGACGACAAGCAAGCACCAGCCTCTTTTTCCATTGCGTTTGATCCAGCACCAAGCCACAAATACGTTGCGCTTGGCATCGTCAGCAAGAATGCATCATTTGAGTTGAGATTTGCTGCAACTGCATCAACCTGGAAAAGATTAAAGTTTTACTTCATTTGAGAAAGATTGAACTTTCCCCACAGTGAACACCAAATGGATGGGGGAAAAAAAAGAAGTAGTAAAGAAAAGGTCAAGGTATGCTTAGCACCCAAAGGAGAAACTGACGTTTCAGCCATAAACTCTTTATCTGAGCATACTCTTGCTCTGACGAAGGGTTGACACCAAAAAGTTCAGCTTCTCTTTTCTTCCCATGGTATTTGGTGTACGTTGATCACAGTTTTAAATTTCATGCATCGTTCTACCTGGCCACTAACAATTGTCTTTGAGTTTGACCAGCAAGGTTGACCAGCAAGACTAGGCCATTAAATGATAGCATTCCATAACACTAGGAGCATTATACTTTTTGGAGATAAAAGGAATTAGACATTGTTGGCAAAGTAATGGTCATGCCAAATAAAAAAATAAAAAAGAATAAACTTAATAAAAAAACTCAAATATTCTAAAAAGCAATAAAAGGAACACACCAAAGGATGTTAACAAGGATGAAAAACAACGCTTGCACAAAGCCCATGTTTAAGACCTCGATTCGTGCTTGTGGCTTTGAGCATGCAAATTACTCATGTACAGGCTGCCTAGCATTGACTGTTCAACATTGAAGTTCCACCTGTATTGCTACCATAGAGGAAGTGACTAAAACAGCAACCTGAAAAATATGTACTGGCAGAGACGATTGCAGAACAAAGTACATTGACATAGAGAACAAATGGGATTTCCCCCCCCCCCGCCCCCCCCTCAAGTTGCCAGTATGTGACATAAAACCTGCACATAATGTTAAATGTCCCTAGTTAAAGGCCAATGTAGGCAACAAATAAAAACTGGGAAGAAGTCTCGCACATCTTTGCTGATCCAGGCAGCTTTCATCAAAACTAGTAGATTTTTTTTTTTTTTTTTTTCGTATACAAGATCGAGGCTCGTGAAAGAGCGAACATTAATCACACAGAAAGACAAACCGACACATAAAACATATAACATCGGGAGCGGTAGACAAGATGGGGAGAGAGGGGGAAGGACACAAACATTTGAGAGCAGGGACCGAGAGACATGGAGACATGGAGACATCGAGAGATCAGAGAGGGCGAGGGCTTTGGGGGGGGGGGCATGGGAAGGGGGTGGTGGGAGAGGTATAAAACATATGGACACTGCCAGGACTTCCAGGAAAGAAGTTGGAATTTCAAACAAGGTGGATCTGGGGTGAATTAGCGGGGGTAGAAAAGATCAAGGTTTTGGATGGGGGAAGATAAGAGATGGTGATGAACAGCTGTTTTAAAGACCTGGAGGGAGGAGTGGGATTGAAGGGAGTGAGGGAGTTTGTTCCAGAGGCGGGAGAAAAGAGGAATGAAAGAGTGAAGGTGAGCAGAGAGCCGAGATTTCGGCAGTTTAACCATCAGATTATCATTATTCACCAATTTTAAATGCTCACCTCCACAGCACGTGTACCGCTGGCGGAATTCCTGCGTATTTGGAAGAGCCGAGTCTCTGCCGCTTCACTCTGGCCTCCCTCACGTGATGTGCCACCAGCAAATGTGATAAGGGGCTTTCCTCCAAAGAGGCTGATCAAATGTGCTGGCTCCTTTCCTTGAACCACTCGTACCTGCAAGAGAGAAAGTTGATTGGAATGCACAAAATTGAATTGTTCAGGTGCAAATTTTTACAAGTTAAAAAAAAAGAACAAAAAAAAAAGAATTCAGCATTTCATTGGCAACAAGCAATCAGAATTTGAGTAGTCATATCAAGTGTGTGCCAAGAGATTTCCCATAATTGGTAAAAAAGCACAGAATTATTTTTTAAAAAAGTTTTAATAAAGAAAAAGAATGAATAAATTAATAAATAGAACTGTGGCTTCAAACAGTGCTAACATAAATTACAAGATTTGCAGTGGGAAGGAAGCAGTTCCAATGTGAACTCTGTCGGTAAGGAAAAAAAAAAAAAAGTATTCAATAATTTTTTGGCATGTGGAGGTACAAAACTCCATTGGAGTGGAGTGGATTTGGCAATAATACTCCATTGGAGTGGAGGTACAAAAACCCCATTCATAGAACTCCTTACCCCAGTCTTAAAGGGCAAAGGAATCGTCATTTAAATTCTTAGTTTGCATTTCCAAGCACGATCTATATTTACTACGAGCCATGATTGTCTGAATCTATTCCCAACACCGAGTGACAAATTTGATTGGTCGGGATGGTGTAATATTTTGTCCAAGCGATGCTAAAGTGGAAGTTTTTGGAAGTGCCAACCAGGCGATTGTATTCTATGTTAAATTATACAGTACAATTGAAACGAGCAATCAGATTGCAGACCCTCACCAGGACGTGTTTGTAGTGTATTTTTTGTTGTTTATTTGCTGCTGTTTGCTTTATTGACGAGGTAGATTTATGTTCCATCCAATATGGCTGCCGAACCACATAACCGATAAAACCATCATTTTAATTTTCCCCATATAATTTTTGTGTATATCATGCTCAATTTAAAACTGATCAGATCAAGCATTCTACTCATCCATACATTGTCATAATGAAGGCACCAATGACATCATAAACATATGTTGTTGTTCATGGAGACAAGTACAATTGAATGCAGTACTTGACAATGAGACGTTTCAATTTTTTCCCTGCAGCGGTTTCAGAAATAAAGGTGCAAAGTTTTTTTCCAAGATGGTGCCCATACCACGAGACGCAGGAGGTCATAATTATTAAAAAAAAAAAAAAAAATTACAGGAGACACTCCTATGGTGAAAATTTCTTGGCAATCAGACCAACAGTTGCAGAGAAAAGCATACTTGCATTCTGTGCGGACAAACACCCAAATGCAATACCTCTGTTGAGGGTAATAAAGCTCGAAAGGCTGTAGAGAAATGTTTATCGAAGTTTACCGCTGTTGATGTATTGTCTTTTACACCAGTTAACACGTTAAATTAGTCCACTTCCTCCTGATGACTCCATCTTTGCTCTTAACTTCTTCTGGTTCCTTCTGATGACTCCTATGCAGTATTTCATTTTCCGTTTCATCCTTAATGTCCGTTTGGGTAATTTGTGACATACCTAAAGAAACAAAGTTTTATATATATATCCCTGTATGGAATGACTTTCAATCTTGTTTGACTGCCAGACAGGCAAACGGCATAATTACCTTACTTCAGCACGCTCAAGATGAATGAATGAATGAATGATCGTTTTAAGGCCATTTTCCCCGCTAGAGCAGGGGTTAGCCTTGCGGGCCCCATGACAATCATGGTTCCCTGTTTGAGGCAATGTTTTTATGGCCGGATGCCCTTCCTGACGCCAAATAAAACATTCCATACAATTTGCCAAATTCAGAGCCGTACAATTTGGGAGTGGAAAGTACTGCTAAATTACAACTTAGTGTTCCGATTAATGTTCCATCGTGATAAAAATCAAAAGTTCAATTGGGATGAATTAGTTCCTCTATCAGACAGATATCGATGACCCAATGGCTTAACCCCACTTGGTGCTTCAATTGTGGGGTAATTAGTACCAGGGATAGCATTTTCAGGCACAAGGTAGCAACACCAAACCAGCATGAGAAAAGTTGGGTTAGCACTCATTAGCATTTGCACCAAGAACTGGCCAAGTAAGTTGAGCTATTTGTGGTCTGGGAATTTTATTTTTTATTTTTAAACCACAGTTTGATGGAAACTGTCACCAGAATAGTCCATTGCGCTCAAATGGCAAATTCCTACTTGCAAACATTTATTTAGTGTGGCAAATACTCAACATAATGAACAAAGCCTGGTAGAGTATTTGTTATCTTAAGCCTTGCAAACAAGCTCCTTGATTCGTTTTTCCAATACCATTTCTATAAATTCTATGACAACAGGAATTCTTTGTAATAAAGTGCGATGGGCACAAACATGGATGGCCGCTCCTCTTTTTAGTAAGATGCACGACTCCATTCCATCCATAAACCTCCACTGTTGGCAGAAAAATGAATTTATGGCTGCACTTGGTTTTCTACCAGTAAACTACCCTTGTCAAAACTTGGCCACAACCTCCATTTGCTGCACCAAAATACAAACAGAACTGGGGTAACAAATTATAGATACATTTGCGCACTAGATTGTACCAATCATCCCAATTTCAAAATCAATTTTCAACAGAGATCTTAATCAAATCTTTTGAAATATTACTTGGCAATGTGAACGTTAAAAACATCATTTGGCTTAATCCTTCATCAGTCAAACTGGTGGGCCAAAAGCAGAGCCTTCATAATCGGATCAGAAATAGAATAACTCGAAGGGGAATACACCACCTGAGCTAAGCTGTTAGGCCCCAGGATGGAAATACCTTGAGAAGCATTTCCATGTTGGTTTTGACAATAAGTTTATTATGCATTTTCTCCATATTATGCATTCATTCATTTTCATTCTTTGAACCTAAAGCTTATACCAATATTACATGCAGGATAAGGATAGTATAAACATTTCACAGTAGTAGAACCAAAAACAAACACCAAGATGAACCAAAAATAAAACCTGTGCAAAACCACATTCCTAAAATATAAGCATGTACACAAGAAAAATGTGCATAGTCATTATTCCAGCACACCTGTAAATGTAATGTCCATATCCCGGTGTGTACCCCGGTTTAGAATAGGTACACCGTATCGCTGCGCATCGTAAGAGGCGACCAAGGGTTGGCGTCAGGAAGGGCATCCGGCCATAAAAACATTGCCTCAAACAGGGAACCATGATTGTCATGGGGCCCGCAGGGCTAACCCCTGCTCTAGCGGGGAAAATGGCCTTAAAACGATCATTCATTCATTCATGCATGCATGCATTTTGTTCATACATCTGGAAACTCGCGTTTGAAAGATTAGAGTTAATAGGTGCCGCTATCGATGGTTCTCCATCGCTTAATTTATCTGCCTTGCCAATTTTCCTGGTAAAGGAAAAACTTCCTGATTGGCTAAATTTGAAATGTATATCAAGATTTGCCATGTCAAATTGAATATTAAAAATGTAACTGTTGCAAGAAAAGATTGCTATATCTGTTTTGCTCCCACAATTTGAAAAATGTTTTTAAAAAGACCTCAAGAGATTCCATACGTGCGATAATGGGCTGCATGGATTCCTGATTTTGGGGAAAAGGGAAGAAAAAGTAATGCAAGGTGGGAGACCAAGTTGGCAAAATTTATCAAATAAATTTTGGTTATAGATCCTCAATGCACACAATTTGGTCCCACTGCACATACCTGTACCTTGGTTGGAGGAAGGGAATGAAGGTCAAAATAAAAAGTACCAATTCTTGTTGCAACATGGTACAACTTCAAAACCACGTAGTGCTTTTTAAAACAATTTCAATGTAGTTTTATAGGTCATTGGGAATTACCCACAACCACACAAAAAAAAAAGTGCCTTTAATCAGATTTATGTGAGAATATAATGTACCTGCACAGGTGCACCCCCTAAAGAGTCATCCAGCTCCACTGCCAGGAAGGCTGAACGGCCAATTTCATCTTGAGAGGCAGACAGTCCCTGCCTACAACAAAAAATAATAACATAGCAAAGAATACACTTGGAATCAAACACTAGATGTCACTCCAAGATATCAAATATATATAAATAAATAAAAGATGCATAACTTTTATTTTTAAATTTTACTAAACAGGTCTTCAAAAGATTAGTGAGACTTCTCCAAAGAAAAGGTTCACTTAAATTGTTCACAAATGACAATTGCATAAAAAGCAAACTTAAAAATAAATGTCAAAAGGTTAGTTGCATTTTTGAGAAGTATTTGTCGTGAAAATCAAGCTCAGACACGACTTGACCTCTGGGTAGGTTTAATATCATTTAGATCTGTAGTACACCCTGTAAGAATACATGCATGCAACAGGCATTAAAATCAGAGTATTTCATGAGCAGCAATGGTCGATTCAATATAACAATGGTCCAACAGAGAGGACAGTCAGCGCAGCATTTAGGGGCGTACATACCATTCAAACTACAGGACTATGTCACAGTGAGTTCCGCTGGAGTGTCCGCGCGCCCCGGTTGTCCCGGGTCTTATAGACGCCCCTTCTGTAGCGAGCACACCCTGGGTTCACCTTGGTATAATTTCACTACATTCTCCCCGCCGTTAGAACTATACTGCCGCTCAGCAGGTTGCAAGCAAGCATCAGCAATAAACGAATGGGTCACGTCAATCCACGTCAGTCGGTCCACCCGTAGCGGTCGGGGCGGCGAACTTCCCTGCCAGTTCGTGTTCGGAATCTACCGGGCACGGCGTCCCCAAGCCCGGAGTCCCCCGCGTCGGAATAGCCGCCGGAGGTGGGAGTCGGAGGGGGCGCCCCTGCGCCTTCGGGCACGGGAGTGGGGGACGACGGGAGTAACGGTGGTAGTTCCATAGGGGAAGCTTCGATAGAGTCCATAGACTCGTAGACGGGTTCGTCGATATCCCTGTCGTCGTCCCCACATGGGGCGAGATGGCGTACGGAGACAGTAGACTCGCGGCCATCCGCCGTTAACACGCGAGCATGCTCGGGATTAGCCTGGAGGACCTGCACCTTGTCAACAAGGGGGTCGTACTTGCTAGCGTGAACCGCTCGTTTGAGATAGGCGGGCCCCGGTTCAGCGAGCCAGCTGGGTAAAGATTGGATACTGCCGGAGCTTCTAGGGTGGTGGAACAGTCGTTCGTGAGGAGTCTGGTTGGTGGCAGTACATAGGAGAGCCCGGATCGAGTTTAGAGCGGCAGGTAGTGACCACGCCCATTTATCGAGGCCTCGGCCGAGGGTCCGAAGGCTTAGCATGACGGCCCTCCATATAATCCCATTAAAGCGTTCGATCTGTCCATTCGCTTGGGGCCGGTACGGGGTGGTGTAGCTCGAAGCGACATTATGCTGGAGCAAGTAGCCCCTCACCTCCTGGGACAGGAACACCGCACCCCGATCGGTATGCACGTGGGCCGGATACCCGAACATAGAAAACAAATTCTGCAGGCACCGAATAACCGTGGCAGCCGACATATCCCCGCACGTGTAAGCAAAGGGGAATCGGGAATACTCAGACGATAGTGAGCAGATAGCGAGAGTTGCTCGACATTGGCAGCGGCCCTTTGAAGTCCATCGCCAAGCGCTCCCACGGTCTAGTAGCCCTAACGAGTGTCCCCATAGGAGGGTTATAAAAACGCAGTTTGAGTTCCGCACAGATCGCGCAATCACGGCGGATGTCCTCAATAGAGTACGGCAGATTGCCCTCGCGCACAAAATGCGCGAAGCGCGTTACCCCGGGATGACAGTGCCGTGCAAAGTGCGCAGCCCCTCCAAAGTTACAACCCCCGCGCAAGTGGCCGGCCTCGATAAGGCGTCAGCGACCAGGTTATCCTTCCCCGGGCGGTATTTGATGGTGTAGCAGAAGTCGGCGAGTTCGATACGCCAACGGGTGATTTTCTCATTCTTAATGCGCTGAGCATGTAAGGTGTCGTACATAAACGCAACACTCTGTTGGTCCGTGACGATTTGGAAACTCCGCCCAAGCAGATACGGCCGCCATCGCCGAATTGATTCGACGATCGCGTACGCTTCCTTTTCGACAGACGAATGCCTCCGCTCGGCGGAGGTGAGAGTCCGCGAGAAGAAAGCCACAGGGCGGCCTCCTTGGGAGAGAGTCGCCGCTATCGCATGATCCGAGGCATCACTCTCCAAAACGAAAGAGGCACTCTCGTCAATCGTCGCGACAGCGGCGCCAGCGATGTCGACTTTAAGGCCCTCGAAGGCCGCCAGGCCCATGGGGAAAGTGTCGCAGGCCACGAGGGGGCGGAGCCATATCGAGCAAAGGGCGCAGACGCTCCTTATCCGGAGAGACGGAGCCATGGGTCACGGTGTACCCCAAAAGGTCTACCGTGCATAGAGAGTATCGACACTTAGCCGCATTCATGGTTAGGTGATATTTCCGCGCGACCTCGAGGAAGCGTTTCAGATCGTGATGCTCCTGGTCATACCCACAAACCGTAAGATTGTCCAGATAGACAAAGACATCGGTCAAATTCTCCTTCGCAACGAGGTCATCCATAGCCCTCTGAAAACAAGCGACTCCGTTAGTTACCCCAAAGGGAAGTCTCGTGAACTGGTACAACCGCTGACCCGATTCAAAGGCTGTAAAGACGCGATCAGCCCTAGAGATGGGGACTTGATACGCACTACGCAGATCGAGAGTGCTATAAACGGAATACAGGGCCACCTGGCGTACCAGGGCATCCATCCCCGGTAAGGGGTAGGCATCCAGCTGTGTAAAACGATTAATCGTCTGCGAATAGTCGATTACCATGCGCCGGCGGTGGGCCTCACTCCGCACCACTAAGACTTGGGCCCGCCACGGTGACCTACTGTGTTCTATGATACCGTCCTGTAAGAGCAGGGCCGTTTCTTCCGCAATGAATTGCGCGTCCGCGCGAGAGTAGCGCCGCGATTTGACGGCTACAGGGGTACAATCAGTGGTCAGGTTGGGGAACAGTGAGAGTGGCTCCATGTCCATTTGAGCGAGGGCGCACACAGCGAGCGTGTCCGGCCCTCCGAAGTCTATTTCCAAACGTCCATGCCGCTTAAGGAAATCAAGTCCTAACAGAACGTCAGCACATAAAGCAGGTAATACCATGAGATACACGTCCGGGAACGTGCGTCCCTTTATCACAAGTTTCAATCGACACACCCCTTTTGTGCTCAACCGAAGTCCCTGAGAGGCCATGAAGATCCGGCGGGTTGTCCCGAGAACCGGCCACCCATGTTGATGCACGAGTCGCTGATCGATAAAACTATCCGTGGACCCCGTGTCAATCAAAGCTTGCGCAAAAACGCCCGTGACCGTGAGCGGAATGATGGCCTGCGCAAGGCCGGCAGACCCGGCAGGTATAGTACCGGCCGGGCGAGAAGATCTCGCCTCGCGGGTGGATCCCACGCCGGCTGCAATCCTTCGGGCAGCGTCGGCAGGTTGGGCCTCAGCAGGAGCATTGAAGTCAGTTGGCTCATCAGCAGTTTCATTTGCCAGAGTGGGTGTGTGTTGGTCGTAAGAGCAGCCGCCAGATGGTGCTCGAGTCACGTGAGAAAGATCTCTGCCGTCTGCAGATTCATATGCCAAAGTGGGTGCATGTAATTTGTAAGAGCCGCCGCCAGATGGCGCTCGCGTCACGTGAGAAAGATCTCTGCCGTCTGCAGATTCATATGCCAAAGTGGGTGCATGTAATTCGTAAGAGCAGCCGCCAGATGGTGCTCGAGTCACGTGAGAAAGATCTCTGCCGTCTGCAGATTCATATGCCAAAGTGGGTGCATGTAATTCGTAAGAGCAGCCGCCAGATGGTGCTCGAGTCACGTGAGAAAGATCTCTGCCGTCTGCAGATTCATATGCCAAAGTGGGTGCATGTAATTCGTAAAAGCCGCCGTCAGATGGGGCTCGAGTCACGTGCTGCGTTTGCCGCACTTCGAGAGGAGTTTCCAAAGCAGGAGCATGTCGCTTGTTTGAAGTAGGCGTTCGAACGCCAGTCAAGGTCGGTCGCGCTGTGGCCGGTCGCGTTCGCGCCATTTGTTTCGGCGGCCCGGTGTATCTCACCAAGGTCGGGCGTGTAGCCAGAGGCCGCGAGAAGGAGAGCGGCTCTTCAAAGCCGAGTGAGGTGCCCCGTCCGGCGCTCGATCCGTTGGCTCCGCGATGAGCCCATTCAAGGTCGCGCGGGGACGCGTGCCCCGAGCGGCCTTCCTGCAGACCTTTGCAAAATGGCCCTTGGTGGAGCACAGGTGGCATGTAGCCTCCCGGGCCGGGCATTCAGAGCGAGGGTGCTGCCGATTCCCACAAAAATAACATTTTGCATACCGGTCAGGCCGTGGCCGGGCAGCGGCGGCAGCAGTGAGGCCGGAAGCGGAGTCCGCTTCAGGAGCTCCCAGAGACTCGGCCGTAGTGGTCGGGTCCTCCTCCGTATCCTCGGCGGTAGCCCTCTCCGGTCGCGCGAGTTGCGAGGTCCCCGCCACGACTCGTGGGTGATCATATGCGGTAGATTGTTCTCGGGCATCTGTGTATACGCGTGCCAGCCGTAGTGCTTCTGTAAATGTCAGATCCGCGACCTCCAAGAGTCGGAGCCGCAAGACTCCAGAATTAATTCCGGAGATGAATGAATCTCGGAGCAAGTCGTCCTGCACTTGCTCGTGGGTCCGGACGTCCTGCACGCAGTCTGCCAACAGGTAGCGCAACTCCTGCGCGAAGCGATCGATCGATTCAGATGGTTGCTGTCGCCGCTGAGAGTTGATGCCGGCAGTGCACAGCGCTCCGTGTCTTTACGTAGAGGCGCTTCAGCTCGGCTAGAGCCGTAGCGTACGTCCCAAATCGAGAAATGTTCCGGAAAACGGTGTGATAGACCTTCGACTGTAACACGGACAGCTTTATCGCAGCGGTGGGCTCTGTTTCGTGAGCAGCAAAGTCGATTCAATATAACAATGGTCCATCATGTTTCATTAATTTCACTACAGTATTGTTATGCCATTTAAACAGGACCATCTGCAGGTTGGAGCAGTTCCACCTCTATTCTCACCCACCCCATTTGGTTCTTCCTCTTGTCCCCTTCCCACAATCAACCTACTCCAACCCCCACCCCACCACAAACTGCTTCTCTGTCCCTCTAAGTTTCATTTGTGTAAATTCTTGCATTCAAGCTATCAAAATAAAACCTACCACATATATATTATCTGCTGCTGGCGGCCTCCCTGCGTGTACGTATAAAGGATGAGGTAGCAATCTCCACCATACAGCACCCCGACAGGATCAACCGCAACTTTGTCCAAACCTTCAATGCGCCAGATCTGGCAAACAAAGTAGGTACGAGTTAATGTCATCCATCCATCACCCCATTCTGGAAAACATTTGAACAATTTGGGTTTTGGTGCTATCCAGAAACAATTACTGAGACAAACAATTCTAATTACCTAGAAAAAGCAATTCTCCTGTGTTTTAATCAAATTACTTCATTTTTAGGGAACATACGTCACAAATGTACAGTTATATAGTACAATTGGCCACCAATTTCATCATCCAATCAGGATGTCACAGATGGTGTCTAATCTAACGTGCATTTGATGGCAAGCATCTCAACATGCGTCTCAAAGCGAAGACAAAGGTTCGTCAGATGCACGCACAAGACTTGCTCCATGCTAATGGTATTGGCTTAGTTTCGCATTACATGTGACCAACAAAAGCTTCTTGGCTAGTTTGCTACTACATCTGGACTCGATCAATATCCAAAAGACCAAGCTCCTTTACCAACAGGCCTCTGGAATGGTGTACATAGAGTCGACACTTTTGCCAAATGGCAAAACACTTCAGATCGTTGACTGCTTTGTTCATCTTAGCAGCACCATCTCTAATAACTTCAGCCTAGAGAAGCTGGTGACGGATTTGTTTGGCCTGAGCTGCTTAGTCGACCGCATGACTGACTGGAATATGTGCAGCATTAAACTCACTACAAAGTGAAAAGTATACAGCGCTGTTGTCCAGCTCTGAGACACCCTCTAAAGAATGTACACCTGCCGTTTGTCACAAGTCTCTCTGGCATCTGCAGAATATCTTAAGGATCAAGTGGTCTGATCATGCGACAGCGGTTCTTATCTTCCCCCATCTAAAACGTTGATCTTTTCTACCCCTGCTAATTTCACCCCAAATCCACTTTTTTGAAATAGCAACTTCTGTCCTGGAAGTCCTTGGTGTCTATACTTCTCCCACACCCCCCACCCCCCCCACCCCCCACTGGCCACGCCACCTCCCCCATGCCCTCCCTCCCACACATTCCCGATGTCCCTGCTCTCAAATGTTATGTGCTTCCCCTTCTCTCCCCATCTTGTCTACCGCTCCCCTTTTTATATATTTTGTTTGTCTGATTTGTTTGTGTGATAAACGTTAGCTCTTTCACGAGCCTCGATTCTGTATAATAAAATAAAAAAACCACTTTTAGAGGCCATTTTTCCCCGCAAGCGGGGGTTGGCCTTTTTCGGATTCTGTATACACAAAAAAAAAAAAAAAAAGGAGTGGGGGCTGGGGGGGGGGGCTGGGGAGTCCCCAGCTGCCAAGGACTGCATTATATAAGCGAGCTTTTCCCAGGGGCAACGCAACATTGGCAACCACGGCTGTGCTACTTGGACTGCATAGAGACATATCAGGGCTACTGGCATTGACGTACAGAAGTGGGAAGAGGAAAAGAACATGCATAGTGTGCATCTGTACTACATGCATCCTCTGCAGCAGAAGCGACCAGGCAGGGCAAGCAGTCGCCAAAATAAACAGCTGCCTGGAACATGCTAGAGGAGCACCACCAGTAGTGCGTCATCACCGAGGAAGATGGTTGGCCTCACTCATTAGGATGATCTCCCACAAGTGAGCTTGTGCTCGACACTCCATTCACGCAAACTGAAATTTCATTCATTCAAGTCATTCTTTAAAATGAGCTGACAGCTGACAAAATTAATCATTCCTTCTACAAGATATAGCTCATGGTTAAATAGATAACCCGGCCTATTCGTGTTGGAGGTATTTTACTTGGTGATTGTCCGACAAAACATTTCAAGTCAGAATTTGAATTGGATATTCTAATTAGCAAGAATTCACAGTAAACACATCTGACTAATCCATAAACCAGACACACCTCAACCTGCCCACTGCCATCATCAATCATCCCATGCTGAGCAGCCATTGCAGGTGTGTCATGCAGGGATGCAGCATCGAATGGGACCAACGGAATGTTGGCAATACTGCCGGATGTGTATGTTCTGCCCAGGCCTTCAGCCTCATCCCCATCTTTCCAATCCTTGAAGAACTGCTTGAAAAGTGGGGTCTCACCTTTTTCTGGTAGAATCTCCACCTGGGTGTTGGGGGGAGGGGGGGGTAAATATTTGGTGCGATCAAAATCGCATATTTGGTAAGGTGCGATCAAAATGTACGAGTTCCTGCAGTATTCTTCAAACAGAATTGTACCAGCAATAACCACAAATGATTAATGTCTGCATGATCACAAGGACCAATCAGATTGCAGCTTTCAAAACGTTCAATCAAGGGTGTGCTTACACAAAAAAGGCAATTTGGAAATAATTATGTGGCAGAAGGGCATGTGTGCATTGTGTGACCCTCAATCGAATTAGAACGAACGAGAACACACACACACACACACACACACACACACACACACACACACACACACACACACACACACACACACACACACACACACACACACACACACACACACACACACACACACACACCAAATTTGGCAGAAAAATCCTCCATTTGTTGCACCTCAAGCAAAATTTTCTTACCGACATCAGTTATTAAACATGATTTCTGCCTTCAAACGCCAAGTAAAACCACCGTTTAGAGGCCATTTTTCCCCGCAAAGCAGGGGTTGGCCTTTTTCGGGGACCGTGGTTGTTGTTGTTTTTTGGTCCCCTTTTTGAAGCAATGTTTTACGGCCGGATGCCCTTCCTGCCACCAACCGTTTGTCGCCTTTTTACGACACAGGGAATTACCAGTGAACTAGTACTCAATTTGCCGACCTCGGAAGGATGACAGGCTGATTCAACCCCCCTGGCGTTAATTCAGCGATCGACCAGGATTCGAACCCAGGATCCTTGGATCCTAAGCTGGCACCCTAGCCGCTAGCCCAACACCAGGGCTAAGTATACCAAAACGAAACCAGATGCAGGATATACAAAAATCTTCAGGAAATAGTTGATGTGGTGTTTCGAAAGGTCAAGCCTAGCAAGCAGGAAGCTAGGCTAATAGTACACCACTTTTCTCCAAGCCATAGGCAAAAGTTTATCAAGGTGCAGATCTGTATCTTCAGTCGTGGTATTTACCTGGCATAATCTAAGTACATAGACTGAGAAATCAGGAGCCACCATGCCAAGACTTAAATTATGACCAAGTATATGTCATCAAAAGGAAAGACCTTGATAAGACATTAAGAACCAGAAGCATGTGGTAAAGCACTTTACCAAGATAACGAAGCATGAACACATTTGACACTCAGCATGAGGATCTTGTCTAAATTCTGGCATACTGGCAAAAGTAGTCAGTATTCATCTGTTAAACCTTTGAGTACGGATGTCCAGTGCCGCAACCCGCGAAAATGTCGTGTACGGATGACGTTACTGCACGTCATCGACTATACCTATAAATAGATGGTCAGTACGTGGTTGCATTCCTGCAATGCCAAATTAATCCTGTACCGGGGGTATTTTTATCAAAAAAAAAATCCCGTACTCAAAGGGTTAAATGCTCATCACAGAAAAGGTTTCAAATTTTACATTGGTGCTTGCTAGATTTTCTGGGCATTAGAAATCTTAATCAAATCCCTGATGTGAAGACATTCGGCAACTAGAAAGAACAAAAACAAGATCAAAAGTCTCATCAGCGGCATAGACGGGCTTGTAAAATATAAACACAAACACATATTAGATTTTGTAAACAGTCGCTAATGGTGGTAATGGTGTAATGGTGGCTGTAATCTATATACCACACAAAGGTTGGAGGTGTGCTCATTTACCAAGCAGCTAGTTAGCGCTCGTCAAGCCAGCCGTTCCTTATCGGTTTTGAATTGAGTGCTTGCTCGAATGCCCAAACCACTTGACGATCTCCACAAGAAACTTGGTAAATGAACACACCCAATGTTCTTCAGACCCGACCATAGATCGACTGTAATCTATATACACCAAAGAGGAATGACCTTTCTGCCACAGTGAGCAGGTGTTTACACGGTAATGAATAATGACATAGCATGACGGCCCGACACAAAACTGCCGTTACTTTAATACATACAAGATATATATTTAACCTCCAGTAACATTGGTCACTGCAAATGGATTAGTGTTACGATTCGATTTACTGTAATAATAATGTTATTATTACGAAAATTATATTCTTTTAAAAACACCGAGGTGAATTCCTTACTTCCGCTTTCACACCGCTTCAATCCATCAACTTTCCATTCACGACATTGGGATTAAAGTGTTATGGTTATATTTACTGTAATATTATTACGTAAACGATACTACTGAAACTACCACTGTATTAAGAAACCTGGGTTTAATTTGCCCGAAGCATAATTAAGTCATAACACCTAAGGCCAATACATACCGTATTGTTGGAAGAGCCGTAACATCTATGCTTTCGATATTTCATGGTCATTTTAACAAATCGGGTTTTTGTGTTTCACACTGAATGAAAACCGTAAAGGTAGAGCATGGCGATTGTGATACATGACAGGTTCAACGATATGTTTGGCTTGAACGAAATATGAAACAAAATGGCGTGGTCTGGAGAATCAGCCGCAGCACCACCGTAACGACAGACGTAATGACATCACCCTATCATGTGACCAGATTCTCAGCTCTGATTGGTATACGTTTGAGGGGACATATACAGATGGACAAACTGTTCGAGACGGCTCTGCCCGATGGGCTACACCGTAAAAAATAAATTATGGGCGAGCCATGGGTGGGGTGACATGAAGTAGTGCACCACTTTGAAGCCCAGGAAAAACAAGTATGATTGACCACTCAGGAAGGTGCCACACAAAATAATTGAGATGTGCAACAAACCTGGAATTTTGAATGTTTGAACAGGAAGGGCTACTGTAAGAAAATGTACATCATGGAGATCATGGAGACACCAAGCAAATAGTGGGAGAACTCATTTAAAATAAATAAATAAAAAACTGTCTACAATATGAAAAGAACAGACCTTGGCACCCACAATGACACCAAAGTATAATAATCTTGAAAGCTTTAAATTCCAGTCGATAAGTATGATGCTGGGGCACCTGCCCATCAGGAGAACAGTGCTCAATTAACTTATCGACATAGGCCTTGTCAGCTGTGATTCTTAGGAATGACTGAACAAAGGATGACCAAGTCCACAACTGGATTTTGAGGCCAGCATTGATGCGGTTGGCCTAGCAGAGGTCTTGGCTGACGAGTTAAAAGTTGGAGAAACCTCTTACAGTAGATGATCGAGAAAGGTGGGTTTGTTTTTGCAATCCTTCCAGAGCAAGAGGTTGGGCCAGATTTGCCACACTTGAAAGACCATCCATTTGTCAGATTAGCAGCTAAAATAAATCTCATCAGCAGTGACACTTGCTGTCTGCCCATCAGTGGGATGGTTTACTCTACACCAACATGTAATCATCTGCCAATGAGAAAAGCATTCTCTTCAGCATCCGAGGTCATTTACGTCAACAAGGACCCATACTGAGCCCAATAAAATACCATGGAGCACTCAATCCTCCACTGGGAAAGCAATATATTCCAATGACTGCAATTGGAGGAAGAAAGTCAGCTATGAAGGTGCCCTTTGATGCGACGGACTTGACAAGCAGATCAGGATGCCAGACTGTCGAATGTTTGAGCTGTGGCCAGGGAGATGGTCCCGACCTTTTGTTTTACATTTAGAGTTTAACCATTTGAGAGGAGCAACACCATGTTTAGAATTGTGTGACTCGGCCATAACCCAAGCAGATGCTCAGATATCAATGTTTGAAAGGAGAGAATCTATGTCAGCACCAATGTAGATTCGACCGTTTGCTTTTGAAAGCACGCTTCATCTGTTGAGGCTTATTTATTACATTCTGTGGATGGTAGTGACATTTCACTACTTGCTGGTAAATGGGACATGGCCAAAGTAGGATGACAGGCTAACGAGCACAAATAAGCGAGAGCAGCAGAGCATGCTCTATATTCGCAAAAATGTTAAACTTTGAAAGTCTTGGCCTAAGTTTGGTTAAATTAAAACAATTTGGAGTCAGAATTTAATTTTACCTGATTGTATTCTGTGGTTAATGCATACAATATTCAAGAGCTCAATAATTGTTTTGAAGATTCAAAACAATATGGAATCTATATTGTTATTGATTTGTCACTTCCATCTTTGTGGTTTTCATCCACTGGAAGCATTTTTAGTTTCATATACTATTATTGTTACAGTTTGTGTGAAATGGAGATAACCGTCTTCAAAGGTAAAATTAGTGTTTTAAAAGAAAAACGAAATGGATCGGGAGAAACCGGAAGAGGAGCAAGAAGAGGCTGAGTGGCTCAAGTGAGATCGGGAAAAGAAGGCTAATCTGCTTCGAGGTGTCAAGCGGACGCTGGTCATGAACGAATATTGGTTTCCCCGGGAAAGGGATTCCTGTGACAGTGTCGTTATTGCTGGGACAGATAAACCTGCGTGGCGGGTTTTGCTGTTGGTTCCGAAAGTGAATCATCGCGGGAGAGCCGGTACGCCTCCATTTCACCTCGCACCAGCCATTTCACCTCGCACCAGCGATTCGCCTGGTTCTTGTGTGTCGTGGATTTCGCGGTTCTCTGCTTAGGAACTGCTGCTCGTTCATGTCAGCGTCATTGCCTGGTGAACGGAAGGTGTGAATTCCCAGTCGCCTTTTGGGTGAACTTTTACCTGATCGACGTCGGCCCGACCTCACCCAGCGGCTCTTCTGCAGCGTCGACTGTCAGCCGTCCTGGGTTCAGGTCTCATACTACTTTTTTTTCTTGTGATCACCAGAGCGTGGATCGATTTTGGCCTGGTGTCGTGACTGACTTTGGGGGTGCTACAGTTTGCTCACGTGGAGTACCACGAGTTATTGAGTTAAGAAACTGGTGGTACCATCATAGGAATTATATGGTGTTCGCTGTGCAATTGAGGTTTTCTTGTACTTGCGCAAGTTATTATTGTGCGATTTTAATACAATACTTTGGTTTTGTAACAACTGTTTGGTGTGATTTCACCATTTGTCATTGGCACTCATAAAAGCACATCTTTCTGCCATGACTCCTTGGTACACCGTGACCGGGGTTTGGGGAGGAGCACGTAACAATATATATATATATAATTTCTAACTACATTTTAAGATGTGATTATTTATCCTTCCTCTGATACACTTTCACCCAAAAATCAAAAAAAAAAAAAAAAAAAAACTAACGAAAAATTTAAAAAGTAGGACTCTCCTCCCATACCAACATAATGCTTATGCACCTCCCTGTTTTCGTTCTCTGCTCTCCTTTGTCAATCTCCTATCCTGTTCCTCCTGAACCTGTGCTGGAATCCTTAATCCCCCTTAGGAATCCTTCATGCCCCCATTTGGGGAATTCCCCTAAATAGTTTTCCCTAAATAGTTTTAAAATGTTTAAACTTTCCCCTGAAGTGTTTTATTCTGTTGTATATTATAACACATTTTTCTTCTTCTTTAAAAGGTTGTTTGAGTTGCTCACCAAATCTCTTCATTTCAAATAAAAATTCAATCTAACAGTTCTTCCTTCCTACATTCCCTAAACTCACCTGCATTCCACCCCTCCAACGTTTTTAAACGGATCTGACTTGAAAATCACAACTCATTTTGGCAATAAATGTTCGTTTTCCATGAATCGTCCAACACTTTCTAAAATCCGAACTCATCCTTCCCTTTCTAAACTCCCCCTTGCCCCTCCCTTCCTAAACCCCCTTGACCAACCCAAACTCCCCTCGCCGCTCCCCTCCTAAACTACTCTCACCCCTCCCCTCCCTAAATTCCCCTCACCCCTCCTCCCCACTTTCTCTCAACTCTTACCTCCATCTCCTTCAACCTTCTTCCTCACTTTGCCCACCCCATGAACATGTCTTTCAATCCTGACAAATTACTCACCACATCTCTCTGAAAAGACTATCTTGAAAACCCTCCCATCTACTTTCTCAACAATCCTCTCCAGGAAGTTCTGTCACTTAATCTTGGGTCTCACAATCTGCCATGATGTTTCCTGGGAAAAACAGTTCCAAGCTGGCCTCCAAAGCCAGTTGCCGACTGGGCATCCTCCGTCGTGCGAAGTCCTTCCTTGGCACACCTGAGCTCCTCACCACATACAAGGCTTTCATCCGCAGCTCAATGGAATACTGTTCCCCCCTCTGGGCCGGTGCTCCTGCCTCACACCTAGCTCGGCTTCACGCTGTTGAAACCAAAGCTTTCAGAATCATTGGAATCTCCTGCGATGAAGCTGATTGTGAGGGCCTTTCACACTCACATGATATCAAAGTTGGCAAAATCCATTTATATCCAATATCCAAGTTGGTGAAAATAATCGTACAGCTTTTTAAATGTTCTGGATGAAAGACCAGGGAGGGAGTCAATGCTGTTTAGTTGGCAAGGTAGTTGCATCGAGATTGTTAATGCACAACTTTGCTTTAAATAAATGCCCAGTGATGCTTCCAGCAGCACTACTTGTTCCAAAACGGTCACAAAACACATTCGCAAACAATCTCAAAACAAAACATGTTGCAGGATGGGGCACGTCTATGCATACAGAAGACTCCAAATATTCTGCTGCATTTGCACAAGCACTGCAGATCGAAGGCTAAAATATTAAACCTCCATGAAAGTCAGTTGGCACAAACAAACTGCAGTTATGACCTTGACTGCAAATAAAATGTACTTCGACTGCCAAAAATAACAAACTTCCATTCAAAAATGCCAAGACAAATGCAAGTGCAGGTTTTAAAACGGGTCGTCCGCAGCACTCAAAAATTAAAGTATCCGTGATCTCCACAGAAATGAGGAAATTTAATAACTCACTGACCACAACAAACAGCATGTGCATTGAACATATAATCAAGCTCACCTGAGTACTGCGAGGATAATTCTTGTTTTGAATGAAATCTTCTGCCATTTTGAGCGCATTTTGCCTCTCGTCTTTACTTGCAGCAGAGCCTAAAAGGAAGCATTTAAAGTTTGTACGTGCATCATATGATTGGTTTTTATCCCATTCAATGTCCATATAAACCAACCCTGACAGAACAGATAGCCTACAATATGTGCTAACTATTTTTTTTTAATGTTGCTCTGCTACATAAAGCTCAATTCATGTTTATACATGCTGAAAAAATATTTAACAAAATCAAACAATCTTTCATGTTGCCCAGGGGTACAACAAGTATAGTTTGTGTCGGGGTAGCACATCAGGGGAAGGGGGGGGGGGGTTCAGGGGTGAAGACCCCAATTCTCCCTATGTGAATGTGAATAGAGCGCCACCCAGTGGTATCGGTATTACAAATCTTGTATGAAGGAAGTTTAAACTTCACAATATGCATTACCGTGATGTTGAAATCCAGGTGAGAATAATCTAAAATTCAAAATCTCATTTCGCTCATTTTAAGTGAAGGTTAAAAGCAAAGCATGTGAAGTAAAACATGTCTTGATTAAATCAGTTAAACAGGTACTTTTGTATAATGATCAAACACAAGCTACCAAATGGCATGTTGTAAACCCAGGTGTTGAGATTGAAAAATAACATGTTTGGCAATGTGCAGGCATGGAAGTGCACAACAATGACAGGAGGAGGCCTGTTGGCCCATTGTGCCTGCACTGCACCATCCCCAGTATTGTTGCCATTATTCCCAATACCCTTATCTCTCCAATACGTCCAGGCACCTACCTAAATACCATTTAAAACTAGAACGGCACACCTCCACCAAGCTAAACGGTTTACATTTTGTATCCCACTCATAGGCCAGATCTGGACCCAGACCTGAAAAACATCTAACCGACTTGTTTTTAACCCAACCAACTCATCCACCAAGTTTTGTCACAACTCATCCACAACTCGACTTTCGAAACAGAAATCGTGTTTTTGTTACATTTGGCCCAGTGTTGCGATTTGTGTTTTAATGTCTAATCATACTTTGATGCTGTATTTGTCTAATTTGTGTTGTTCAAGGCAGACTCCTTGGATAGCCACTGAAAATTATAAGTCTTTTGTCAGTGTTTCTCGTTTTGTCCCCCCCATCCCCCACAACCAAACATTGTACAACCTCAACATTATCCCATTTCCCCTCTTCGCTTCAATATATTTCATATTTTTTCCACTTAACTCAAACTTCCTTCTGCCAATACTTTCTGTACTCATTTCTCAATATCTCCAATCTTCAATCTCCATTGAATGTAAATGCTTCTTCCTTTAATCAAAAGCTTTTAAAAAATGCTTAATTTTCCATATTTGTAAGGAGTATTTCCTTTGCTGTCCAAGTACCATCCCTGGGATGGTACTGTTTTGTCTCTGGATGGAAGAGGCCTTTGCAAAAAGTGCATAGAATATCCTTATGGAGGACCGGTGAGGAGTATTTCCCAGTATTTCCCTCCCCTTGTAAGGAGTCAACGTATTTCCCTTCAACCCCACACGTTCACCACAATCTATTCCTTAGATTTTCCAAAACTCCAAATCAGTCAGGCTCTTGGTCTACAAACCCTCCTCCCACACCAACAGCATCACCTTCCTCCGTGCCTGGAACAAAAATCATTATCACCCATCCCAAGACTGTTTGTCCAATTTGGGAATCTTGAAAAATCCAGTTGGCAAAGGTTGGCTGCTCATGACAATCAAGTCCCCTTTACGGCTGTTAAGTGTCAGAACCCACTCCCTACTGTAGCCAAGCATGGACAATCTCAAGGCTACAAGTCCATCTCCAGAGACCTTGATGTTCCTGCGTCCACAACGTTATCAGGAAGTTTAAGGCCCATGGCACTGCAGCCAACTTCCCTGGACGTAGCTGCAAGAGAAAACTTGATCGAAGATTGCAGAAAAGGATTGTTCGAATGGTGCAGAAAGCACCTCGATCAACTGCCAAACAGATTCAAACCGACCTTCAGACAAGGTACAACAGTTTGAACTCGCACCATCCGTCACCAACACAATGAAAGGGGGTTCTATGGTAGGAGACCCAGGAGGACCCCACGAGACAGAGACAGAGACAGAGACAGAGACAGAGACAGAGACAGAGACAGAGAGAGAGAGAAAGAGAGAGAGAGAGAAAGAGAGAGAGAGAGACACACACACAAGACTGTCTGGAGTTTGCCAAAACACACACAAACAAGCCAAAATCCTTCTGGGAGAATGTCCTGTGGACAGACGAGACCAAATTAGAGAGTCTTGGTAAAGCACATCACCTCTATGTTTCGAAAAAACAAAATGAAGCCTTCAAAGAAAAGAACACCTTCCCTACAGTGAAACATGGAGGTTCAGTGATGTTTTGGGGTTGCTGTGCTGCCTCTGGCACTGGGTGCCTCAAATGTGTGCGTGGCATCATTAAATCAGGAGATTACCAAGGCATTTTGGAGTGCAATGTTGAACCCAGTGTCAGAAAGCTGAGTCTCCATCAAAGGTCATGGGTCTTACAGCAGGACAATGACCCCAAACACACTTCAAAGAGCACCCAGGAATGGTTCAAGACAAAATGCTGGACTGTTCTGAAGTGGCCAGCAATGAGTCCAGATCTAAGTCCCATTGAACACCTGTGCAGAGATCCAAAAACAGCAGTTGGGAGAAAGCACCCTTCAAATATGGGAGAAATGGAGCAGTTTGCAGAAGTGGGTCAAACTGCCAGTAGAGGTGTAGGAAGCTCATTCATGGCTATAGGAAGCGCTTGACTAGTTATTTTGTCCAAAGGTTGTGCTACCAAATATCAAGTCTTGGGTGTCAATAATTTTGTCAATGCCATTTTTAATTTTATCATGCCAGTTGTTGTTCAACTGGTTTCTGATTTAAAAGGATATATGAAGTTCTGAATCAAAAACAAAGGTTCTGTAACATTAACAGTGAAATAAAGAATTGTAGAGACCAAATACTTTTGCCATTTTCAACTTATTTTTCGAGAAAATCGAGTTATTTGAAAAAAGTGCAAGGGTGCCAATATTTTTGGCCACAACTGTACCTACTCTGCCAGAGGGAGAGGGTAACAAGCTAATGGCTCACCTGCAATGACCTCCTCCCAAACCCCATATTGTGGAAACATTGGTACTTGCTGGCAATGGAGAGGAACAGGTGGACAAGAAGCAAAGAAACTAAGGGCTAAACAGGCACAATGGATAAAGAACGACTCACAGCACTATGGGAGAGCAGCATAGGTGTATCAAGGTCAAACAAATAGGACAGTAAATAAAACAGGTAATTTCAAAAAGAAAAGTGGACAGAGAAATGTAGAAAATGGAAAATAATGCCTCCGGCCACCGTCAGGTATGGAGACCTAAAAACCTTGAACAGGCACATCAGAAACCATTGGTGCCAAACAAGTACCACGTTGGGCCCAATTATGTTATTTAATACGTTACTTTATGCCTTCTGTTGCAGATATTTGGAGAAAATGGACCAATTCACCTAATCACCCCAAACCACGAGCCACACTACACAAGATATGAAATGTAGACAAACTAATTTTCCTACTTTGCCATTTCAAAGCTGTGCAATTAGTTTTTGTTTGAAATGTCACGATAGAAACTGGGAGATACTTCACCTTTCCAGACAAAGATCCGGCCTCCACCCCCATTGTCCAAGATGAAGCAATCTCCACTTTCAAGCATGCTTTGCTGGAAAGGGTTATTTGCAGAAACTTCAGTCAGTTTCATATCTTCGTTAGCATCAGACACCTTGGCATAAAATAAAACAAAAAAACAAAACAGGCCTGGTTAAATCACGCTCAGACAATGCAAACAAGAGATATATTAACAATAAAAGTAGGATGAGTTGAGCAATGTCGATGTTCCTGCCTGAATGCTGAAGCAACCTTTAGCCGAGGCATTGACGTTAAACATCACTACTATCAAACTTGCAGGATCCAAAATACATTTGAAGAAAAACAAGGATATACTTAGGAAGTAGTACATGGAAGCCAACACTGGGTATAGGTAATCAAGAAAATGGCAAACAAGAACTTACACCAAGTAACTGAGGGTGTGAAGGATTTGCTATGATCAAGCATCCATGACATTTAATACACAAACAAAACATTAACATTCTCTGTACAGAACTCAAATTCCCCCCCAAAAAAATTCTCAGGCAAACATTTTTCCAAAAGGAAGACTACAAATCAACTAGTATGAAAGACTTCAAATGTGTTAACACATGTGGTTAATATTAATGTGACAAGTACTACATGTCATAGTAGAATGACTTTACAAATAGAGCTCATTTGTGGAAAGGAAAGAAAAATAAATACGAGCACAAACACCTATTAAATAGCAAGATAAATTATACAGAAGAGTCCTATTAAGATGATGAATCTCATTAAGCCAAACTACACTTTGCTCAACAAAAGGTCTTCAGAGTACAACAGCAGGGGTGAAGAGGTGATTCCACAACAGACACCCACACGGAGTACTTCCACAACATCGCTACCCAGTCTGCATCCTTTTTTTTTTGTTTTGTATACAAGATCAAGGATTCCAATGATTCTGAAAGCTTTGGCCTCAACAGCGTGAAGCCGAGCTAGGTGTGAGGCAGGAGCACCAGCCCAGAGGGGGGAACAGTATTCCATTGAGCTGCGGATGAAAGCCTTGTATGTGGTGAGTAGCTCAGGTGTGCCAAGGAAGGACTTCGCACGACAGAGGATGCACAGTCAGCGACTGGCTTTGGAGGCCAGCTTGGAAATGTGGTTTTCCCAAAAAAGATCATGGCAGATAGTGAGACCCAAAAGCTTGAGGGACAGAACTTCTTGGAGAGGATTGTTGAGAAAGTAGATGGGAGGGTTTTCCAGTCAGTCCTTTCGGAGACACATTGTAAGAGTGTGAGATTTGTCAGGATTGAAAGACATGTTCCACTTGTTTGACCAGTCTGTGATTTTTGTCCAGGTCTGCAGAGAGTGAGGAGGCTGCAGACTGCTGATCTGAGGGATGAGGAATGGAGCGGCAGATAGTGGAGTCATCAGCAAAGAGATAGAGATGATTTTCCAGTCGGAGAGATCATTGATGAAGACCAGAAATAGCACAGGGCCCAGAACACTACCCAGAACAGGAAGGGGAGATGAGAAATCCATTCAGGGCCACACGTTGCCTACGACCAGAGAGGAAGTCCGCAAGCCATGAGTGGAGATTTCCATGGACACCATAGGAGGAGAATTTGGTGAGCAGCGCTGGGTGCCAGACCGTATCGAAGGCACGTGATATGTCAAGTGAGACAGCTCTGATTTCCTGTTTGGCATTGAGGACCTCCATCCATTGTTGAGACAGCAGAAGCAACATGCCCAGTCGAATGACCTGGTCTGAATCCAAATTGATGATCAGAGATCAAGCCATTGGAGAAGAGGAAAGATTTCATATCCGAAGCAATGATGGATTCCATGACTTTGCTGATAATTGGAAGCAGGCTGATTGGTCTGTAGTTGCAAGGATCTGTTTTTGCACCTTTTTGTGTAAAGCGGTAATGTTTGCCGATTTCCAAGATGCTGGCAGATGACCTTGAGCAAAAGAGGGTGAAAAGAACAGAGGGTGAGATAGAGTGGCAGAGCAGGATTTTTGGACCCGTGGGCTGACGCCGTCTGGTCCAGTTGCAGAATCAGAGTCGAAGTTTGATAAAAACTTCTCCACTTTGTCAGGAGAGGACACAGAGTCCAGGAGCAGTTGGGTTCGACTGGGAAAGGTGGGAACAGAGAGAGATGGGTTTGGGACACAAGATTTGGAGGCAAACACAGAGTTGAGGCATTCGGCTTTGTCACGTGCGGTGTCAACTGTGTAGCCATTTAAGGCAAGGGAGGGGATGGAGGGGGAACAAACACCAGAAACGGATTTGACCAGACACCACCAGGATTTGGAGGAAGGAGACAGGTTTGAGAGTTCAATCTTGTGTGGAGAGATAGTGCTTCCTGGCACTCCTGAGGGTAGACACTTGTTTCGAGCTTGGTGGAAGGAACTGAGATTGCCTTCAGTTGGATTTGCCTTCCAAGAGGCAAAGGCAAGTTGTTTCAGGGCAACTGCCTCACCACAAGATTCAGTGTACCATGGACGGGAGGAAGGGTAAGGCAACTGAAGACGAGATGGGATAAATCTGTGCATGAGAGCGCAGTTTGCTTTGGAAGAATTCCCAGGAAGAATTGATGTCAGAGGCAGTAGAGATGGGAGACCAGTCCAGATGATTGATGGCTGCTTGCAGACCGTGCCAGTCGGCCTGAGTGAAATGCCAGACTCGTCAGCGCTGAGGAGGCTCTCTGAGAATGGCCAGAGAGATATCCACTTTAACCACTTTAACCACAATATCCACTTTAACAAGCACATGATCAGAAGAACCGATTGGAGCAGAAGAGCAGCAGACATTTGCAGGGAAGTTAGTCATAACCAAGTCCAGAAGAGAAGATACTCCATTGACTGAGATCCGTGTCGGGAAATTGACAGATTGTGTCAGGCCCAATGAGTCGCAGAAGTCCTTTGCTGAGGTGCCACGACTGGTGAAAGAGGTACTCACACCCAGCCAGCTGGCATGATGACAGTTGGTCGCCACATATGAGGAAGAGAGTTTGGATGAGTTGAT
The DNA here is from genome assembly GCF_964187855.1 of Myxine glutinosa. Taxonomy (NCBI): domain Eukaryota; kingdom Metazoa; phylum Chordata; class Myxini; order Myxiniformes; family Myxinidae; genus Myxine; species Myxine glutinosa. The sequence goes on from NC_136268.1 coordinate 92,905,683, forward strand.
AGAAGTTGGTCCATGTTGTCCGACAGCGAAATGTAAATTGAGTCACTGTTTGGAGGACGGTACAGAACACATGAACAAAAGGTGGGAGCGGAGAGGAAGCCATAGCCAGAGATACTCCTGGGGGTGGGGTGGAGAGAGGGCAGTGCAGGGAGAGTGAGGAAGAGAGTTTTTGATAAAGATAGCCACCCCACCACCAGGACGAGGCTCAGGTCTATCGTACCGGAGGAGGGAGTAACCAGGAAGAGATATTAAGGAATCAGACATCTTGAAGGAGGAAAGTTAAGCAGATTAATTCTGGATTGTCAGAAGCAACCTGAATGGAGACATCAATCAGGTTTGAGTGAAGGCCCCGGATGTTTGAGGTCCATACCGTTAGAGGTATGGAACCGACTTTGTTTGTATTAGAACCGACAATAGTACAACTCGGTGCTGATTAAATGTCGTTAAAAGTGTTGAAGCTGAAGGGAAAGGTGTATGCTGCATGTGTGAAGTGTTATGATTTATGGGAGCGAGACATGGGTAATGAACGTAGAGCAGCAACAAAGGCTGGAAAGGCTGGAAATGCGAATGGTTCGGTGGATGTGTGGAGTATCGTTGAGAGGAAGACAAATGATGAATTGCGAAAGATGATGGGAATAGAGCCTGTGATGGATGCTGTGAAGAGAAACAGGTTGAGATGGTTTGGTCATGTGTTAAGGATGAAAGTGACTGGTTGAGAAGAGTGATGGAAATGAATGTAGAAGGAAGTATAGGATGGGGATTGGGGATGACCAAGAAAGACTTGGCTAAAGGTGGTGGAAGAAAAAAATGCAGGCAAGGGGGTTAAACCAGGGGAGATGCAGAAAATATGGCAAAATATAGAAGATCGTCATGGGGCCCACAAGGCTAACCCCCACTCTAGCAAGGAAAATGGCCTTAAAATGCCTGTTTGTTGTTGGTGCTGATTAAATAACCCAAATAATAAATTTTATACTTATGGGAGAAAAACTAAATTTAAGTGGGTGGTGATTGTGGATGCATTTTTGCTGATCAAATTCTAATGGAAAATATTTTGCTCATTTAATGCTCTCAAAATCATATATGAAACAAACATGAAGCGATGCGATATAGAATTCAGGATGCGGGGGTGGAAATTCCTATCAAGATGACCAATGAATAGCTAGTAAGTAGCACTATACAGTCAGTACTTGTATTGTTGTCCATCACACCGCGGAGCGAAAGAGGGGCTATGGTTTTACCCTCGGTCCGTGTGCGTGCACTGCAATATCTTTATAAAAGTAAGCGTAGGACCGAATTCTAATTTGGTGTGTGGGTGCAACTAGGCATATGGAAGAACCCTATTGAAAATTAGGTCGCCACGTCAAAATCCAAGATGGCTGTCACCATATCTAAACCTTGAGCGCGATATCTTGAAAAATAAATGCCTGAACCTTGAGTGGAATATCTTGAAAAATAAATGAACTACTAACTTCTAATCCAGTGTGTGGGTGTATCGAGGCATAAGGAAGAACGCTATTGAAAATTGGGTCGCCACGTCAAAATCCAAGATGGCCACCTTGCGTCTTCCACTTTGTCAACTCATCACTTCACCGACAGGGGACCTAGGCGTAACGCTTCTTTTCTATGAGTTTCAAATCTTCAAAACAGCAAAAATACATATCTCTTGCAAACAAAGAGCACCTGCTCTGTTTAATGCCATCTAACTTTTTTGTACAACAGACACTGCACTGCTACATCATTGGACTCCCAAAAAATGGACCCTTGCGTGTGCTACTCAGAAACCACAACTTCCATAGGAGAGGAGAGGGGCACATGTCAAAGGCAATGATTATCTTTTACAGATGCACAAATACAGAAGAAAAAAAAAAAGATAAATTAATGATATAAAAAGAAAGCCTTCCACCTTCCATAGTGATGCCATTTTCCTGTTTGAGGTATCTGCACTTGTGTCTACCACTTCTGCATCTGGAAGCTCTGGCATTGGACCCAACACCTGCAAAGACATCTACATCAATAAAAGCAAACCACAACACCGAGAGAAAATGATGTAGAAATAATATGCATGACAAAGGCAATAAATACATCAAGTACTGAAAGGAGTAATAAAAAAAAGAAGAAAAAAAAGAACATCGAATATGGTCGAGGGTTACACTAACATCACCTCGATCAACTCTGGAGGTGCAGATTCTTCCAACAAATTCACATTGCCACGTCCACAGCGTTCATTATCACGAATGCCAGAAGCCATCCGCATCGCCTCCAAACGTTCAAAGCGGTTGCACATTGAACCGCACCACATGTATATATTCTACAGGTAAAGAGGCGAACAGGAAACAAGATTCAGGAAAACTATGCACAGCAAGTATTTATATTCATGGAATATTGCAGGAAAACAAAGGAAAGGTCCAATCATGAATCTTGCACGTTTTGGGGACAATACAAGACAGTGCCCACTTTAAGGCCTTGGGGCTGTAATAAAATTTAATTCATGCTGCCCACTAAGCTGTGCAATCAATCATGCTCTAGTGGTCGAAGCAGCACCATGCCCAATTGGGTCAGAACAAAGAAACTGCCATTTTGTTACAACAAAAGGGGGAAGCTGCATTTCAGGGTGGTCGAAATGAAAATCAGACCAGCATGTCCAACTTCGTATTCACTGTACTTAAAAATTCAGCTTCACATTTAAGTTTAATTCATACAGGGAGTCAAGTCCATTGTTAATTCTTTCATGCCAACTTGACAATTATGCCACACTGACCAATCAGTTTTTCCCCCCAATGTCAATATCCCATAAGCCAGATAATTATTTAACACCTCAATTCTGACTCGACTTTGAGGCCCGAAGGTTTAACCTCCACCTTCTTACTCACTTCTCCCAAATCAATGATGAAGCAGTCCCCTTTGTTGAAGCTGGACCAAGACAGTGGAACTTCATAAGCTCGTACTGAACGCCGACCTTTCAAATGCAGCAAACGTTTCACATCCACTTCATTCGTTTCCACATGCTGAAAGCCTGATGCAACACCACCTGGCTGCAGTTCAAATATGGACAAAGCAAAGGGGACAAGACAAAATGTCTCATGTGAGATGACTAATAGCAGAGTGTTTTGATGACATTACAAATCAAGGTTTTGTCAATCCTTCAACACTTGGCAGTAGCCGAACCAAGTTAGAGCAAAACACAGAAGATTAGAAATAACACTTCACCTTGTACTTTATTCCTCCACGCGACTTAAACAAAGCCATGAACTGTGACGACTCGTAGCCCTGAATCTCACGACGCTGCACTGGATGCCCACCCAGATGGTCATCAAGTTGAACAGCAAAGATTGCTACTGCTCCACGTTCATCTTGAGAGCAATCAGTACCTATAAACACGAAAAATAATCTTAAAGTTGGCACACATTGGTAAAAGTTTTTTATTTTATAAACTCCAAATTTGAACAGCATTGTGGGAGAAGAGGCTTTTTATTGTATCCACTGTTGAGTAGAGGGCTACACTATAGCCCTCTACCCTATTGAAATGTTGGAGGGCCAACATGACAGTAATGGCCAGTCCAACTCAAAAACATTTTGCTCTTCCCCAGTAGCGAAATGTATTGAGAGTTTTAAAACCTATAGGGGTTCATCATCCAGCACCATATCTTTACTTCTTGGATTTCTGATCATGATGGTTTTGGCATTTACACAAGTTGTTTGCCATTGCCTTCTTCGTAATTGTCCGGGCAGTGTCTATACCAGCTGAGTGATCCAAGCTACTGTTCTCCACAAGAAGGCTCTGTCGAGCATCAAGACTTAGCAGCAATTACTGGCAATATGTGCATCGCCATCCACCACCTGGAGGTTAAAATGGGGTAGTGCAAATGGCCCAAGGACTGCACATTGGTTAACAAATGCAAAGGGCATCGCCCTAAACCTAAAGGATTGTTGCCTTTACCAGTTAAACCTTTAGCCTTTGGCTTCAAAACCAGAACCGCATGGCGGATTTAGATTCAGTTACATCCTTCAAAAATTCTCAAGTAAAAAGACTATCACTGGAACACCTAAACTTGTAGAGCATGAAACCATAAAACCTGTTGCTCAAAACAAATGCCTGGAACATGAACAATACATACCCAAACTATTCCCCGTTTCTGACAAGTGAATAAACAGCAAGAGTTATTTATCGACAAGTGAAGATTTTTCATTAACACGTACGTTCACTGCAGACTACAAGTATAATCGTAGTGCCAGGTGTACCACATTCTGCCACAGAGTATTATCGTAGAAAATATTACACTATTGGATTGTAAACAATATTCTGGTGCACAAGATAACAACAAACGATGTGCTGATAGTTTGGTGAACATAAACAACAACAACACATGCATTTTAAGTCCATTTTCCCTGCTAGAGCGGGGGTTAGCCTTGCGCTCCCCATGACAATGTTCTCCATTTTGCCCTATTTTCTGCATCTCTCCTTGTTAACCCCCTTTCCCGCATTTCTTCTTTGACCATCTTTAGCCAAGACTTTCTCGGTCTTCCCCATCCTCTACTTCCTTCTACATTCATTTCCATCACTCTTCTCAACCAGTCACTTTCATCCTTCAACATGACCAAACCATCTCAACCTGTTCCTCTTCACAGCATCAATCACAGGCTCTATTCCCATCATCTTTCGCAATTCATCGTTTGTCTTCCTTTCTCAACGATACTCCGCACATCCACCAAACCATTCGCATTTCCACCCTTTCCAGCCTTCGTTGCTGCTCTACATTCATTACCCATGTCTCACTCCCATAAATGCAGCATACACCTTTCCCTTCGACACTCCCCTCATCAGTACACCACTCAGTTCCCGAAAGTTCTTCCATGCACATCTCTAGCAACCGTTGCTGAGTCCGATCCACATTCTCCATTCAGCATGTCTCCGAGGTAGCAAAATGTTTTCACACCTTCCAGCTTCTCGCCATCTCCAAGATCCAACTCAACATTTCCTCCATCTGCAGCTCCCTCTGTGCACACCTTACATTTGAATGTAGCTGCCACACTGGTTAATGACCCTCTCAGACCACTACATTTTTGATGAACCCACCCAGCGCACATTGTACATGAATCGAGTTCACTCCGACACTCTTCCTGCACACAGCACAAGGCAACTTCCCAGTTCTTTCCACCTCACCACGTGCTTTACCACTTGCCATCACCTTCGTCTTTCCGATATTCACCTTCAGACCTTTTGTCTCCATACATTCCTTCCACTTGTTCATATTTTCCTTCAGTCAATCCATACTTTCCGCAATCAACACCAGATCATCTGCATACAACAACTCCCACGGTAAACCCTCCTTTACGTTCTGAGCCAGCACCTCCATCACAGCTACAAATAGTAGTGGACTTAGTACCGACCCCTGATGCACTCCCACCTCAAACTCACCACTGTTCACGTCTTTACAGCTGTGCACGCTCTTTTGTACATTGCCATCACTACTCTGATCAACCATTCTCCACTCCTAACTTCCTCAATGCCCATGTCAATACTTTGCGTGGAACCCTATCGAATGCTTTCTCCAGATCAACAAACCCAAGAAGCAACTTCTTCCTCTTCTCCATGTACTTCTCCTGCAACTGCCTCACAATAAAGAGCACGTTTGTCGTTGCAATAATTATGTTGGTCAACAAAGCGATGCAATAATCATCACATAATTTGTGTTGCACCATTACAGGTGATATTGAAAATCATTAAAGTGCACAAATACGACATCAGAATAAAGCTCACTTCAGCTCAAATAAGACTAAAGAAGACAGTTACAACATGGAAATAAATGGTTATACCAAATTTAGCTTGCTCTACATGATCCAGGGCATTTGACTGCTGCAGAGTCAGCAGTCACCGTTTAAAAAAAAAAAAAAAAAAAAAAAAAATCAGACGACATTCATTTCAGAGGTTATGTGATGCCCTTGGGGGGAAGAAAAAATAAAAAATAAAAAGATATCTTCGATCACCCACATACTGGTATGATGTATATGCAGATGTAAATGCACTAATGATCACGGACATATTGTGCCGAAGGCCGATTAAAGTTTGTGACCAATTAAGCTTATTTTCAATCAAGATTGCTGGGCAGCAAGCGGCATTGACTTTACATCTCAAATGCTGGGGACACAAAGCACGATACCTTGCCAGAAGAATAGGTCAGACTGCGCGCCACCACTGCGGTTTTTGATAGTGTAAAGGATCAAGTATGCATCTCCAGAAAAGAACTCCCCATGAAGATTGCTCGGAACAGGAACTGGGTGCATTTTTTCCACTCTCCATATTTGTAGCCCAGATTCTTGACCCGCATTCTCAAACGCTGCATCAATATCCATCCTATGCATGGGAAACATATGACAACAGAATTTAATTTCAAACAAATTCAGCAAAAATTATCCCAAACCAATACTGTGTTAAAAAAAATAAATAAAAAAAAAAATCCATTTTTACAATATATATATTGTTGTGGTTTTGGAATAAAGGTTAATTCCCCCTCGTAGGTAGACGCACCAAAACATGAAGCCTCGCGATAGTTCAGTTATTTCTTCGTGAATGTAAGCGTAGTCCTTTCCTGTGTTTAGTTTTGCGTTGAGTAGGCCAGTGAGCTTAGGTGTTCTTTTGGCACTAGCATGCCACGACTGCCACGTGGCAGGCCTGAACAAGTCTAGCGAGGCCGAAGGGAGGAGCTGCAGGAGGAGTGGCCGGTAAGCAACGAGCCGCCAATGGGAGGCGTAGCCTGGAACATTCGGGTATGGTCGGGGCGGAGCCATAAAACCCTGCTCCGAGTCCCCCACCTCAGATGAGTTGAGATGAGATGAGTTCTCAGTCAGTCGTGTGCAGTCAGAGCCGGAGAGTATCGTGAGTTCAAGTGCTGAGTTAGTTTCCTGTGAGACGAGTTCAAGTTCCCTGTGAGGAGTTGAGCTTGAGCACGCACTAGACCGCGCCACAGAGCGAGTGCATTGAATTGTGGTGATCGAGATTGCACACGAACTTTCCCCATGCCCCACGCTGTATTAATCGCGCGCTCGAGAGGACGACCCGTGCCGGGCCACAGACGCGCGATCTCCTCCTGCCTGCCTTCTCCTGCATATGTGCCGTGAACATCAGAGAGCCACTCCAGGCGAGCGACGGCAAAGCACGTGAACTTCTTCTCTTCTTCTCCCCATGTGCGTGAGTAGGCCGTGTCTGGGAATAAGTTAACATTGTTAAGCTTCTGCTCTGTGTCCCCTTTCCTTCATCCTGATCATTGTAAATAATAATAAAATGTGTTATTCCTTTGATTTGACCGTTCTAGTCTTCCATCCATTGGCTTCGCATGGTACGAATAGAACCGCTCGAATCGGGTTCCATAAAAGTAAGCACGAGTCACGTGATACGCATACCGCTCGGGCGTACTCGATTAAGCGTGGCTTGTGCGAGGTTCGGTCCCCACTTTTGTGGCAGCGTGGGTTAAAGGTACGTGTGAAGTTGTCCCGATACCCTTTTTCACGTTTGCTCCAGAAGTGGCGATTCTGCCCCGCGGACACGAAGACCCAGGGGGAAAAAAAGGGGGGTTTAATCCCCCCTTTGTAACGGGAAAGGGCTTCGGGAGATCCGCAACACACACACACACACACACACACACACACACACACACACACACACACACACACACACACACACACACACACACACACACACACACACACACCTCTGCTATCGAGTTTCTTTGCTATCGCGTTTCTTTGCTATCACGGCTACCTAAAAAACTGCACAACACACGACTATCACGCCCCAAATACGCGCTATAGCGCACCGGAAATGGTGGAAAGGGTGCTGCGTCATCACCAAGCGTGGGGAAAGAAATCAAGGGAAATCGAGAAGAGGAAGAACTTAACTTACGCTCAGAAATTCGAAATTGTGCAGTGCGAAGTGTTGGAAAGAAATTTGGGATAAATGAGTCAACAGTGCAAGGTATTGATCAAAACCGTGATTATCGTAGAAACGGACAAGATTTAACATTTAACAGTGAAGCAAGGTGCTCCTTTATTAATACGGCTCTGGCAGGTTACGAGGAGCAGCATCATGCCAACGTCAAATCACCGAATTCTTACGGCCAGATTCGGCGTCAGAACAAGTCTAATCGGGGGACATTAGGGTAACCGCGGGGGGGGGGGGGGGGGGCACAAACTGCCGTTCGAGACCTCAATCTATGATGTAAATGCTTGATAATAAGAGTTTGCCGCCAACAACCAACACACCAACCCAGTTCCAATTTAAAAACATGCTGCAAAGTCACACACACACACACACAACCAAGTTTGGCGCCAAAGGCTTGGCTTGCGGGGGGCGCAGCCCACGAATTCCCCCCCCCCCCCCCCCCATGACGCCGACCCTGCTTGCGGCGTCGCAACGAGGCACAGCCCTGTCTTTGACGAGCCCTCTGACGTTGAGCGCTTCTCTGGTGCTTCAGCTGACGCAATCCTGGACGAGTTAGAGGCACGTAGGGATGGTCAATAAGACCACCCAAGCCTCGGAACCTACCCAACCATCTGAGCCCCTCATCGTCCCCAAAAAGGTAAATAAAATGGTAAAAAAGTACTTTTTTAAACCATTTTATTTTTATTTACATATTGTGATTCTTGTTTTAATGTTTCTTTATATGTTAATGTTTCTTTACATGGTAGAAACACTTGGTTAAAAAAGTGGCAAAAATAGGTTAAATATGTGGTCAACTTGGGGGTCCTGGCACCAATTAGAATTATTACCATACGTTCTTCAGTTCGGCTATCGCGATTTCGGCTAACGTGCACCGATAGCGGCACCAATTAGGCGCGATAGTCGAGGGTTGAGTGTATATTGTTGCGGTTTTTATAACCCTCCACTTTGTAAATATTTGTAATAATCCCTTATAAATAATCCCCTGTAAATATTCCCACTTTTGTGTAAAGATCAAAGGTCGCACCCTAGTTAGGTCATATTGCAACATGTAGAACACCATAGGATCTTCTTTAGTTATTTCATTAGTATGTGTTCTAGTTAAGGATCTGTTTCCAATAGTTGAATCTGCGTTGTATTCATTAAAGAGTAGGCCCTTAAAGTTCCTTTCAACATCAGTGCGAGTGGTCTTCTATCCCGCAAGCCGCCATAAGCCACGTGGCAGAGTTGGAGAAGGGGGAGGAGTGCCAGGAATGAGGCGTGGCCCACCAACGCACCATCAAGGGGCGGACCAGTGAGCCCTCACAACCAATCAGGGCCGAGGCAGCTCACCGATTGGCGTATCCAAAAAGGCAAGCGGCTTAATACGCGATCGGCCAATATAAGCGGCCGCGTGGGACTACTCGGAGATGAGTGATATGGGAGAGGACGGCAGACGTGGAATACCCGAGTGGTGAAGGAGTCCTGCTTGCCGTTGTCACGGACCATTGGAGGCGCACAACTGGCCGAAGGCTAAGGGTCAATTTATTACATACGCCGCATCCCAGTCTTTCCCACCCCCCCCCCCCCCCCCCCGCGATATAATTGTCCGCACGTTAAACGCCACGCGAAGCTGCCGGCCGCTCGTTGCCGCGGTACGAGTGAACACCCGGAGCGTGGACCTGAGCCGGACCTCACTGCCTACCTACCACCTGCCCGGACCCTTCTCTTCCTTCCCACCAGCCCTGCCATTCCATCCTTTCGTGTAAGTCCGTTTGTTCTGTCCTGGGAGTGATAATATAAGTGTATAAGGTTGCCCTATGTCCTTTTATTTCCTTCTTTTGTATATTCTTGCTGCCTTTTGTTTCCTCGAGTGTTGTATAATAAATTCTGTGTTCCTTCTTATTCTTTGGGTTTTCCTCTCATCCGGTCGCTTTAGTCTTTTCCCAATTGAATACCGGTGGCACAATATAGGAACCGCTTAGAATCGGGTTTAGACTGCCGCTAAACGGCTCGAGCTTCGGATTGCTAAACCGCTCGGCAATATTCCATCTTGTCCGTGGCTCGGGCAGGAGTATCGCCCTGCTTCCAAACAGGAGCGCGATATCTTCTAAGGACTCGGACGGCCAGCTTAATAGACGAGGGGATTAACCCCCCCTCTGTAAGGGGAGCGCCATAACCCGAGATCCGCAACAATATATATATTGCCCGTCTACTCACCCATTCCCAGACGTGTGATCACATCACCCCCGTCCTTTACAAGCTTCACTGGCTCCCAATCCCCCAGAGAATCCAGTACAAAATCCTCCTCTTGACATACAAAGCCCTCCATAACCTGGCCCCATCCTACCTGGCTGACCTCCTCTCCAGACACACACCCGCAACCTCCGCTCTGCTGGTACCAACCTCCTGACCCCTTCCATCCGGACCAAATTCAGATCCTGGGGGGACAGGGCCTTCTCCATCGCTGCTCCCACCCTCTGGAACTCACTACCTCACACCATCAGACACTCCTCCTCACTCACCACATTCAAAACATCACTAAAGACCCACCTGTTCAACACTGCATTCAACCCACAGCATTTAACCCCTGACTATCTCTTCTCCTTCTCCCTCCTTTTGCTTTAAATATTTCCCTATTGATTCTTGTCTTTTTGCAATTGTTTTCATGTATTGTTATGCATTATGTTTTCCACTCTGTCAAAGCGCCTTTGGGCTTCTTGAAAAGCGCTATACAAAATAAATGAATTATTTTATATATATATATATATATATATATTGTTACAGATACGACTTTGATGGTATGGTGGGCCGAGCGGGATGGCCGCCGTATCCGTACAAGTTACCCCGATTGCACCCGGGGTTGACTAATCGCGCTATGCTAGACCAATGAAGGAAAAAGAAGACACCCGGCTGGGTTATAATGACACAATACGACACCAGGGGTTCAGTTCTCAAGACCTCCGGAGGAGGTTATATTAAGGCGGAAGGTTAGATTACAACTACAAGAGGTACATCATAGGAAGACAGGCACTTAGACACAACCTTATATTATTCCCGACAGACCACAGAGAAACAGGACAAAAACTGACTCACACGGGGTTTGATGGCTAGGAAAGGCAGATAGCGATGGCTCAAGGTGCACTCTTGGCTCAAAGCAGGGTACACGGTTCGGTCCAGAGATGCGGGGAGGTCTCGTCGCAGCGCTCAGAGGCGACGTTCTTTCTCAGGCCTCTCCAAACTCAGGCGCATCTGTTTCAGCGCTCGCAGGTCCGTCTTTCTCCAGCTGGGGGCGAATCTGACGTCACGTCCGGCAAGCGGCTGCGTATATCCGGCGGGGAGTGACACGCCCTCGGCTCGTTAGCTCCGCCTCGTGGAATCGGCACGTTGCTTCTCATTGGGTGCGTGCGGGGGGGGTTACTGGCTCCGCCCCTGACGAGGAGCTGACAGCCAGCCCCTTCGGGGTAACCCCGTGGAGCGCATGGTCTGGAGCTAATCGAGCCGGTGTGAGGACGCATCCTCCCCCGCTCCGCCGCCATCTCCTCTGTTGTTGTTGTAATTGTTGTTGTAGTTGTTGTTATTGTTGTTGTAGTTGTTGTTATTGTTGTTGTTTGGGGAAGAAGATGGGAGGAGGTATGGGAAAGGTCCTAAACTCACTACTGGTGCCATATAATCACATTCTGGTGCAACGAAGAGTCATAATTAATGGAAACGAGGCCTTAACTGACATAGATTAAGAATAACTAGGAAGATGTCCGAAAGTTGTCTACGTGTGGTGCGGTGGACCTGGGCACGACATTTAATGGGGGAATAAGGGGAAGGTCGGCTCTACTGATTGTTATTTACATGCAATGGGACTAGGGAATGGGGGACTGGGGAAAGTTGGGGAGTATTGGAGAAAATAGGGGAATATTTACAAGCGGATATGGAGGCCAAATTCCATATTCGCAACATTGCACCCTTCTCTACCCTCGGGGCGTCCCGACCCGATAAATTTTTACCTACTTTAGTGTGGCACGCAATGTAGTTCCCTCTACTATTAACTCTACCCTGAGTGCGACAGTTTTACAGATATTCACAAATGAGTAAATATGTCCCCCTGCGACGTTGCACCCTTCTCCTCACAGAAACACACCCACAGGATAACCGAATCCGGAAAGAATTCGCAAACTAAACATACAGCCGGTAGGGAGCATTATTTACACGACTACGCTGCTATTTACACTACGATCCAGGACCTGTTTTTGGAGGAACACATGCAGATGTTATGCATAGAGAGAGCGCGCTTGCCAGCATCGATACACCAACCCACGAGTGCTCTGTGGCCGACGGCCTTTAATAACGTGCAGAGCACCCTTTCCCAGCATCAAAAGCACCACCCCACCACACAGTCAGCACCATCCGGTGCAGTCACCATTGTTCATGGGAATAAAAATAAATTCGACAACCCCTAACCCTGCAGGTGTCTCTTGCTCTTCGTGTGGCCTTCAGTGGTGTTAACTATTAGTGGTTCACCTGTATGGCATAGGTGCCACGTCGACCCATAGGTCCATCAACGGGTGGTGCTTGGCCGCAAACGAACTGCGGTCCATTGTGGGTGGCCACAAACATTGCGGTCCATATGGTGTATCGATCCAGGCAGCCAACAGCGAAAGTGCAGGCCCACAACTGCGTAGCCAGCACCTCTCTCTCCTCTCTCTCTACCCCAAAGCCAGATCCTCGGAGGCGGGAGACAAAAGAAGCAGACAAGTGAGTAAGGTGGTAAGGGCGCAAAAGTGCACGCAATATAAGGTAATGCACACTGGCGGCACATGGGAACCAGGTGAGACAGGTACGTTCCTATCGTACGCCCCCCCCCACCAGGTAACCTACATGGCCCCTCCCTTACCCCTTACTGTATCCACACAACACAACACCACTCATAAACATCTACTTTACAAATCAACAAACATCCCTACTGTCTTCCCCGTTCCTCCCATATACCAAATTCGTCTTCTCTCCCTCCTAACCAATCAAATTTGCCATTTTCAACTGAACATCAAAATTGGCCATCACCAATTCATCATCAGTCCCTCCTAGGGAGGGAGAGATGGAATCACCCCAATGTCTCATCCACGTCGTGATGCGTCTCACAAATCCTCACAACAATTCTTACTTCCTGCAACACAAAACAAAGAAAACACAGGTGTGGAGTCATCATCACCACAGGTAAGTGGCTGCGTATGGTGCGACAGGTTCATTAATCCTAACTATTTCCTAAATGACTTTATCAACTTTACACTACCCGGGGTCTTTCTCCGGCCAAACCATTGGCCCTCTTACACTATGGGTTCTAAAAACCAATTCCCATTGGCCAAACTGTGGTGCTCTTCAATTTGGGGTCTCACTCCCCCGATTCATCTCCCGGTGCCCTCGTACAATTTCTGGGCTGCGGCGTGTACCTCTCCCAGTGGGTCTACCCACCTGCACACCTCCACCACTGCAGTTGCCTCCGAGCTTACCTGCTCCTTACCCTAACCTAACTACCTGGGGAAGGCCCTCTGGCGCTCTCCCCACTCGGTGCCCTCTCTGGCACTGGGCTACCCGGGTCCATCCTCCGGATCCTCGGGCCCCATCCACAACTCTACCGGCTCCCAGAGCCCACCTGCGGCCTCACCTGGCCGACATCCTCACAGTGGTGGAGTGCCCAACCAACTACACACACTAACAGGCTACACGCCCAGCCATTTCCACAACACTAATGCACCCATCCATGTACCATTCTTTCACCCGCACCACAAATGCCAATATCCAACCACAATTTACCTGTACCCTCTACCTAACACTTACACTACCCGCCCCGGGTATCCGTGATGGGGGTCCACTCTTCCCCCATTCACACCTTCACACCATGCACACCACTCCGTACCACTTACTCCAACTCTCTCCACACACCTGTATTTGCACACCTGTGCTCTCACACCTGGTGCCACCTGCACCCTTCTCTCCCCAAGCGCATTCGCGCTGATCCACACACTCACTACTCACACACTGCTCCACACACCTGTCCAGTTGCACACCTGTGCAATCACACCTGTTCCATCCTCACACACACACGGCATCATCTCATCTAACTACTCCCTTCTGAAACTTGCGCTTCCCAGTCGTCCCTTTAAACTATTGCGCTCCCTCGTCATTATCATCCATACCAATCTACCTGCGTCCCCACTACAGGTATCAGTCACTAACTAATCTTAACGTTACCTAAGGTCATCTTCTCTAGATCCCTACACACAATATCCTAACCCACCCGGGCTAGTTTTCACTGCCATACACCCCATAAGCTATTGCTCCTTTGCCCCCCCCTGTGAGGGATGGTGGATTTGCCATCCCACCACATCGGGGGTCTCTCACTACCAATTTTGCACATCAAATTTCAACAAATTAAAAATTTGCCAATCACTGCCCATCATCTGCCAATCACTACTGCCAATCCCTTGCCAATCATCAAATTTTGTTTTTCTCTAATTTTGGGTCCAAAACACTAACCTCATCACCCAGTCTACTCACTACTGCCTCTCGGTGCGCCAATTCCTGTCCAAAGCCCGGCTTCGTAAAGCCAAGCAATGGATGCTGGTTGTTTTGTGCCTGCGGCTGGATGCGTCCGGCATTCGGGGCAGGGACGGGGGCTTACCCGGGCCGAGATCCCACGCATCACCTCGGCGTGGAGCCATCCAATGTCCCGATCTCGACCTGCCGGCACGTCTCAACAAAACGTGGTCGCCATGACGACCCTTCCTATCCAGCCGCCCGCTCCGCCTAGTGGAGCACGGACGCGGCCGTTCAAAGCGAGGCCCGGCACGCACCGAGGGCCCGATTCGGCTATAAGTCGTTCTAAACTCTACCCCGTCTACCGTCGATGCTTCACCTGCATGCTTACACCCCGAAGCCCGCTCCTTTCTCACACATCCAGCTGTGCCCATGCTCCTCGTACCCTTCCTTACACACCCAGGTACACCCATTCCACTCACAGCCTTGGTCACACACCTGACCACCGAACACTTTGGCACACATTCGTTGCTCGCACACCTCACCAATACACCGCTTCGCGCCCCCTCCTCGGTCACCTCCTCTGTGACAATCACAGGTGTGCTCTCATTCGCACACCCAACCACGTGCCTCACCACCAACTCCAGCGTGCATTCCCACTCACGCTCTACCATTCCAGGTGTGCATCCTTCCATCCCAGGTGTACATCCTCGCTCACCTGTCACAACTAACTCACGCTCCATGTCACTCTCACTACTCTCCCCTCCATTCCTGACAGCGCACTCACCCTTACTCTTGACAGCACACTCTTTCCTCATGCACCTGTCCGTCACACACCTTTCTCGCGCACACTCTCCCGTTACACCCTCTGTAACACTCACCACAGGTGTACACTCTCTCGTTACTTCCTCCGTAACACTCACCACACCGCGCTTCCATGTACCCCCTCGCACACGCGCTTCGACCGGCTCACTCCTGACGGCACACTCACTCCTCGGCGTGCACTTTTTCCTCACACACCCCATGGTCGGACATTCTCGCACACCAGACCTTTCGCACACTTCACCAGTGGCCTCTCACGAACACCCGGGTCCATCTCGACCCCCAAGCTCATTAAATCCCCTGGCGCATCATACGCACGACCATATTGGTCACCACTTACACCGGGTCCTCTTTCTCTTCGCTTCTCCTCCATCACCTGCGAATCCCTCATCCGGTTAATGAGCACATCATCACGATCCGAACACAGACTCTGGACCAATTCTTTTACCTCCTCTTTTATCTCTTTCTTATCCTCTCTCCGTCGCTTTTTAATTTCGCTCACCCCTTCTTCCACTTCTTCTAATTTTTGCTTCATCTCCTTCATCTCTTCGTGCGCCCCTTTAAGTTCTTCCTCTAACTCCACTTTATTTTTTTCTATGTGCTCCCGCACCTCCCGCTCTTTAACCTCCATTACCTCTACCACCTTGTCCATTTTCCTCGTCAGGTCCTCATGTACCGTCTGACACTCTTTTTTAATTACCCCTACGTCCTTTTTCATCTCCTTCTGTGTCGATTTTAAACCCTCTATTACCGCTGTGTTCTTCTTTACCTGGTCCCCCCAACTCCTTTTGTCCCACTGTCAGTTGTTCTACTCCCAGCGTCAACTCCTCTATACCACCTTGCAATTTTACAGTCCCCTTTCTCACCTCTTTCTCCATGCGCTCCTTACAGTGCCTCACCTCCTCGCGCACTCCTCCGACCTCCTCACTCACTCCTCTTCTGATCTCCTCTCCCATCACTTGCATCTCCTGCCCAGATGCCACCCTCATCTGCTCCATTTCCTCCCTGTGAGCATCCAGTTTGGTTTCTACCCCCATTCTGACCCCCTCTATCTGCTGCTCCATTTGTTTAACTTCCCTTTCCGCTTGGTCCCTCATGTCCCTCAATTTGCCTTCCATACTGTTTTCTAACCCCTCTAACCCATTTTTCACTCCCTCTATCTGATTCTCCTGGGCAGCCATTCTATTTTCTACCCCCATTAACCCATTTTTCACTTCTTTTATCCCGTTGTCTAACCCCTCAAAATTATTGTCTATCTTCCCAAATTTCTTGTCTAACTCCTCAAAATTATTGTCTAACCCCTCACTGGTACCCCTCGCTTCGTCCCTCATTACCCCCAATTGCTCACTCTGAGCATCCATCCGGTTCCCCATTTGTTCCCTATCAGCCCTCATTCCCATCATTATTCTGCTTTCCATTTCTTCATTATTCTTGTCCATAAGGGCCTTCATTTGCATAAAAAACAAATTCCAATCCACCGGGGGCGCTGCCACGGTCGCTGGCGCGGTGATCAGCGAGGCGCCATTTTGCGCGCCCGCTTCTTCGTGCGTGACGGCGCTATTTTGCGAACCTGCCGCCCTCACTGCTTCGCTCTCCTCCTGTCCCTCATTTTGGTCCTGGATCGACCCTGCTTCACTCTCCCCTACCGGACCCCAGCTGTCTTGATCCGCCATAGCGCGACTTGCAAAATTCGAGTTTCGTAAAACAAATACAAATTTCGGCCGCTCCAAATTTTGACCAATTTTTTTTTTTTTCCTCTATTCGTTTTTTTTTTTTCAAAATTTGGTCGGGCCTCGAATCTCACTCCCGACACCAATTGTTACAGATACGACTTTGATGGTATGGTGGGCCGAGCGGGATGGCCGCCGTATCCGTACAAGTTACCCCGATTGCACCCGGGGTTGACTAATCGCGCTATGCTAGACCAATGAAGGAAAAAGAAGACACCCGGCTGGGTTATAATGACACAATACGACACCAGGGGTTCAGTTCTCAAGACCTCCGGAGGAGGTTATATTAAGGCGGAAGGTTAGATTACAACTACAAGAGGTACATCATAGGAAGACAGGCACTTAGACACAACCTTATATTATTCCCGACAGACCACAGAGAAACAGGACAAAAACTGACTCACACGGGGTTTGATGGCTAGGAAAGGCAGATAGCGATGGCTCAAGGTGCACTCTTGGCTCAAAGCAGGGTACACGGTTCGGTCCAGAGATGCGGGGAGGTCTCGTCGCAGCGCTCAGAGGCGACGTTCTTTCTCAGGCCTCTCCAAACTCAGGCGCATCTGTTTCAGCGCTCGCAGGTCCGTCTTTCTCCAGCTGGGGGCGAATCTGACGTCACGTCCGGCAAGCGGCTGCGTATATCCGGCGGGGAGTGACACGCCCTCGGCTCGTTAGCTCCGCCTCGTGGAATCGGCACGTTGCTTCTCATTGGGTGCGTGCGGGGGGGGTTACTGGCTCCGCCCCTGACGAGGAGCTGACAGCCAGCCCCTTCGGGGTAACCCCGTGGAGCGCATGGTCTGGAGCTAATCGAGCCGGTGTGAGGACGCATCCTCCCCCGCTCCGCCGCCATCTCCTCTGTTGTTGTTGTAATTGTTGTTGTAGTTGTTGTTATTGTTGTTGTAGTTGTTGTTATTGTTGTTGTTTGGGGAAGAAGATGGGAGGAGGTATGGGAAAGGTCCTAAACTCACTACTGGTGCCATATAATCACATTCTGGTGCAACGAAGAGTCATAATTAATGGAAACGAGGCCTTAACTGACATAGATTAAGAATAACTAGGAAGATGTCCGAAAGTTGTCTACGTGTGGTGCGGTGGACCTGGGCACGACATTTAATGGGGGAATAAGGGGAAGGTCGGCTCTACTGATTGTTATTTACATGCAATGGGACTAGGGAATGGGGGACTGGGGAAAGTTGGGGAGTATTGGAGAAAATAGGGGAATATTTACAAGCGGATATGGAGGCCAAATTCCATATTCGCAACAATATATATATATATATATATATATATATATATATATATATATATATATATATATATATATATATATATCAAGGCTTGTGGAAGAGCTCAGGCACAGAACAGATCAAGACAACATAAAAGGAACAGCAGGAGAAATGCCAATAGCAGGGCAGAGGGACAGTAGATGAAGCCAGACAAAAAGGATGCAGGCAACGATGAGGGGAAGGGGAGAACGCAAAGGGTGGACAAGATGGATACATAAGCAAAATTGAAAAGGATGGGGGAGGGTAGTGGATGGTTTAACAGGTGTAGAAAATATCATGGTGTTGGATGGGGGTGAGCAGCTGTCTTGAAGATCTGGAGGGAAGAATGGTGGGGAAGGGTGGGTAGGGTGGGGGGGCGGTGGGCTGAGGTAGGGGGCGGTAGGGTAGGGGGCGGTGGGGTAGGGTAGGGGGCGGTGGGGTAGGGTAGGGGGCGGTGGGGTAGGGTAGGGGGCGGTGGGGTAGGGTAGGGGGCGGTGGGGTAGGGTAGGGGGCGGTGGGGAAGGGTAGGGTGCGGTGGGGAAGGGTAGGGGGCGGTGGGGAAGGGTAAGGGGCGGTGGGGAAGGGTAAGGGGCGGTGGGGAAGGGTAAGGGGCGGTGGGGAAGGGTAAGGGGCGGTGGGGAAGGGAGGGGGGAATATATGAGTGGAGATGAACAGTGGTTCTGGGTGGTCTGCGTGTGCTGCAGATTCCTGCGGTAGGGGTCAGACGGACAACCCTAATAACCCATTAATATGGAACAGACTTGAAGCACCATCTTGTCTCAGCTATTTCTTACTTTGAAGACCCATCAACACGACTTTAATGTTTGGAGACAAACGTCGCGTTATTTTTTTTTAAACCTACAAGTTAAAAGGCTGTCTATATATGTACAATGTTTGAGAAGACAAATTGTCTTCCTATTGAGTCACGTCACATTTTGAGTACTGGAAGATAAGGTGGTTATTGATATGACCCATTGCATCAAACTCCAAGCCTTAATTTTTGGAATAACGTGTACACTTGGTGATAGCTCTGAAGCAAAATAAAGTCGGTCTTTATTACATTTCGTTACGAGCTTTCCAATGTCCCCCATAAAAGTAGTCCATCCAAGATTGGACAAAGCAGTCTCCCACCTCATTTGGCATCATATGAGTGGTGATTCATAGTAAAGCTGGCATGGATTGAAAGTTGCCTTGGAAAAACCATAAAAGGAGCCAAGTTTGAATTTGCAACTTGGGCTATTGCCACAGGAAGCAGATATACACGACCGACAAAAAAAAAAAAAAAAAAAAAAAAAATTGGACAGCTATTCCACAAAATGGTACGATACGTTAACAAAATGTGAATAATGCCAGAAATGGCAACATCGTTTGCCCGCTTCCATTAACCAAGCAAGCTGGGTTCAACCTTTGCAAAGCAAACCAGGAATGATTAAAAAAATGGAGTTTAATAACTTTTTAGGGCCAGTACAGCAGTAAATAAAGTAAATCTGAAGAAAACAAAAGCTTTCCAACAGAATTCCTTGCTATGTTATTGGCAGTTCATGCGGCCTCGGCACCAAAAGTCGTAGTTCGTTTATTTTTTAGTCGATGGCAAAACCTGGCATTTCTTTCAAGCTGCCAAGACCGTTACAGTCGTTATAGTGTTCTTGCTGGTGTGGAATGAGGCAATGGGGGTGTACATCACGCCTCCAATTCAACTCACTCCAGGCTCTAAATCAGCACTCATATATATATATATATATATTCTTTTTTTTTTTTTTTATACCATCGGCTAATTGGATACTCACCTTATCTCACTACAGCACAGGGTATCAACTCTGCCAATATTTATATAATAAGCAAGGCAAATAATCCTCTGCAAATACGAAAGCTTAGACCAAAGCAATAATGAGAAATTTAAGTTGGGGGAATTTAGAAGAAAAAAAAGAAAAAAAAAAACGTTAGGCAGATCACAACCATCTTCAAACTTGGCTGGTCATCAGCAATCAGCAACAACGTTGACTCGTTAAAAAAAATATATATATATATATATGCAATGTTTAAAAACGGATCCATGCAGATTCCCACAATTCCTTGCAGTAAGCATCACAATCTAATTAGGCCTGTGGACCATCAAGCTCAATCCAGAGATTCCATGGAACCTCAAATTCAAAAAGGACCTCTGGAAGGTCACATCACCAAATATGGCAACTCAACGATACAATTTCTCCATGAGAATTGATGGCGATTCCAATTCAACAATAGAGAAATAAATAAAAAATAAAATTTATGACTCATTTGGACGATTGCTCATCAAGGAACATTACTCGTATTTTGATTCCTTCACGAACATGTAGAAAAATAAATAAAACTACCTGGTCCGTTCCTAGTTTGTTTTTCTTCAGTTGGCCAGAAAGGTTTACTTGCTGCCACAGGCTCCTCTGCTCAGCTGGAGCAAATACCTAGTCATCTACCTGGAACATCTTAAAGCGATAAAGACCCATATTCTCACCACAGTCCTCCATAAGCTATGCACTTTTTGCAAAGGCCTCTTCCATCCAGAGACAAAACTACCATCCCAGGGATGGTACTTGGACAGCAAAGTTCTCAAATCAAAACCATGGTATCGCAAGTTAACCAACCACTACCACTTGGTCATAAGGCGGCGCTCTTGTTCCGATAGACAAAAATCCAGCCGTCCCGTCTGTATTTACATCTTGGATGTCTGGAAAGTCCAACAGCACCTCTCAAAGAAAATGGCAGGTCATTGTGTGCCACGACTGTATAAATTGCCTACAATAAATGTAATTTTTTTTTTTTTTTTCAATATTGAAGTTTTCCCAACTCGTTATAGAAGTGACAAGTTCGGTGAAGTTAACACACACAAGTACATGTATGTTAGAGGTGTGCTAACCGCCGTGGGAGGCTAGGTGGTGACGTTTCGGGCGTTAACCCTTCATCAGAGCGAAATATCAAACCGACTGAACAGGATAACGTGGTGTGGCTGAAGCCCAAACGGGATGGGAAAAATGTTCTGTTGAAGTTCCGTTAGATTTGGGCGTTAGAATAGATTGAAGTTCGGACACCAAAGCGGGATGCACAATACTTGGATGTTCGTCGACGGTGGTGGAGGCCGGGGATGGATTGCAGCGGAGGGGAAAGGGGGTAGTGCAGCGATAAGTTATCAATAAATGTAAATCACATCATCGATACAAATAGCTTTTGACGTCTCGCAAAGGAGACCACAGTTCGTGAAACCAATGATTAATACAACATGGATACACATTTGGATCAACGCCTCTTTGTCCAACTCCTCAAACGCGGACAAATCCGACAAACACAATAATGCGAGTCGAAGCCACAAAACACTCAGCCCTGTCGTTGATAACAGCACAAAAAAAAAAAATTCAGTCAGTATATAACTATACATGTATACCTGCTCCTTTGGTACTCGGACACACTACCAGCAGCAAGCAGCACGATCCTGCACGGCCAAACGTCACACGAGCCCACGCCCTTCCGCCTGAAACACGCCCACTGTAGCTCCTCCCCTGCAGAGACTAATGAGTCGCTTGGTTGGTCGATATTTATATAGTCACCGAATTGCTTCTTCTTCATTTATGAAACTGCAAAAGAGGTTTACACAGCTACAGTAAATATAAAAACGTCATACGCAGCTTCTTCTTCTTCAATATTGCCGCTATTTATTTCAATGAGGACGAGAATATAGATTGGACCGCACCGCTTTGTTTGGTGCAGGGTAAACCGTGTTACTGACATATTGAAGGGGAGTGCGGTTTCCATGGTGATCCAGATATGGTACGGTAAGGCATGTGGCCTCGGACTGGAGTTTACACTCATCAGATAAACATTTGATTTGAGATTATAAAATTACATTCATCATATGAACGATTTTATTATTAATAGATGTTAAAGAGGATTTAGTTATATCGTTTGTTTAAAATGTGTAAAAAAAAAAACGTTGTTTAAAATGTGCAATGATTTATCTATGATATCGGGAGTCCAGCGTTAATTATGGAGGATGAAGTGATGTTTATATGATCTTGCACAAAGAGTTCTTTATGTTGGTGACATTAAGAGGAGTTTGCCTCTGAGGTTGGTCGATGACTGTGGATGTGGTGGCAGTGTGGCAGGAATTTGACAGTGGCAGGAATTTGACAGTGGCAGGAATGACAGTGGCAGGAATTTGTGACGGTCTCATATGTGACTCAGATGTACCGAGAAATCCCAGGCCAGCACTAAATGGAGTTCATGAAGTTTGTCTTGTGTCCTTCCAGTCAGTTGTGTAACTGTCACCTTCCAGCGAAAAGACCTCCATGTAACGTGGCGGACTCGACCCTTTTTTTCTTCTTTTTTTCCCTTTTTTTTGTATACTGAATCGAGGCTCGTGAAATAGCTGACATTTATATTACTTCACAAACAAATCAACCAGACAAACAAAATATGTAAAAAGAGGGAGCGGAAGACAAGATAGGGAGAGAAGGGGAAGCACACAAACACTTGAGAGCACACAACATTTGACAGCAGGGAGATGTGTGGGAGGGAGAGGGCTTGGGGGGAGGAGGCGTGGGAAGGGGGGGGGGGTGGGGAGAAGTATAAAACACAAGGACACGAAGGACTTCCAGGACAGAAGTCGGTATTTCAAAAAAGTGGAATTGGGGTGAAATTAGCGGGGGTAGAAAAGATCAAGGTTTTGGATGGGGGAAGATAAGAGATGGTGGTGAACAGCTGTTTTAAAGACCTCGAGGGTGGAGTGGGATTGAAGAGAGTGAGGGAGTTTGTTCCAGAGGTGGGAGAAAAGAGGAATGAAGGAGTGAAGGTGAGCAGAGAGTCTTGATTTTGGCAGTTTAACCATAAGAGGGTTGCAGGCAGATCTTGTGCGACCTGTAGGAATATTTGCGGGACAGAGCCCTGAGAGAGCTGGGGGGACAAGGCCAGAGAGGAGTCGGTAGAAGTTGGTAGACTTTGTCCAGTACCATTGAGTAAGAGAAGCAAGTACTGTAGCTGGAGCTACTATACTGTACTATAAGGAGCGACTTAAGCGATCTTTTTTTAATCCTTAACATCTAAATGTATACTTTCAAATTGACAGTCAAGGTTGGCTGCCTGATATTGCAGCATCCCTGCTTGGGGAATGGATATCGACACACCCATGCCACATTCCGAACAGTGCAGAGCCAAAGGGAACAAAGGTGTGTAATGCCATGGCAGAACTGATAGAACAAGTAGAACGAAGGAGGAGAGATGTCTGGCCGGATAGCCTAGAGCCCGAGACCCTTAGAGATATGCACACTCACCTCTGAGCTGTATGGATTTGAATGCGATGGTGTCCTTCGTGAAGAATAGGTGAACCCTCAACAAATGATACATTTATGCTCTAACATACAGGAGGCACTGCATCAGTGGCACCATCTCACCACTGCAAGAACATGTGTTAAACCCCAGGCATGTGCTGCATTCAACATTTGGTGGAGTACAGCAAGCCTGCACATGTCAACTCAACCAAGGCCAGAAGAAAAACTAGAACAATGTGACTGTGTCACCAATATGCCTCCGCATAGTCCCACAACGGGTAGATGAACTGTCCTAAAAATAAACAAGTTTGATTTAAATCCCTTCAGCTGTTTTCAAGTATCACATTTTCACCAGACATGACAGGTTTCACATCGATCGGTGAAGCAGTTTCAGAGAAGGGATTTTAAAAAAATTAACATTTTTGGCTGTTACCTATGATGTCTTCACCTATGATGTCATCATTATCATGCTTTTGTTCCCCATTGGCAGTACTTAACAATGTGCCAAGTTTCAATTTTTTCCATTCAGCGGTTTCCGAGAAATAACATTTTAATTATTTGCTGTTAATCCAAGATGGCTGCCATACCACGTGACCTATGACGTCACAATTATCATAAAAACATTCTGCATGGGTGTCACTCCTACCCTCAAAGTTTCGTCTCAATCGGGACATATGGTTGCTGAGAAAAACGAGGTTTAGCCCGGACGGACAGACAGACAACCCGAAAACATAATGCCTCCGGTGACTTTGTCGGCAGAGGCATAACGAGACACAAGGGCCGAGAGATGAGAGAGAGAGAAAGAGAAAGAGAAAGAGAAAGAGAAAAAGAAAAAGAGACAACTGCCTAAGCCATGGCTGACCGCAGTGTCGGTCACATCCAGTTACAGCACAGCAGCCCAATATCACCAGTGATACTGTGGGAGAACTCTTGGCGTGATTGATGTCAAGGGCGGCCATATTGTTCATGAGTTGCAGTGCGTGCGTGCACATGTTTTGCCCTCAAGTGCTTTGTGGATGGCGCAGCACCTCTGGTGTTTAACACTGAGTGGCTGGAGGTGTCCCATTACATAATGTAGATGAAGTGTGATATATAATATACTATACAGTATACACACCCAAATGATTTTCTCTTCCTGTTGCCCTCTAAAGTCCATATAAATGCTGAGTTATTCATGTGGCCCATAATGTAGGGAAAATGTTAGAGCTCCATTGCTACAAATTCCCCTTGGATTTGTCCTCATACAGACCAAGTCTGATATATGGTGGCCATCGAGGGTCCTCAAGAATAGAGCACAGTTGCATTTCGTGCACAGTTATGTGTTTTTACTAAATTCAGTGCCAATTCAAAATAACCTCAGTTACAAAGACTACCAAAAAGTTAATGTGTACTCACAATTCCAGGATTGACTAGTATTTCTATTTCTATCCTTTCCCGGCATAATTCAGAAGTTTTTTGTTCCCCAATAAGTGAATGTACATATCTCTGCACTCTTCTGAAAAACGAATGCACATCTGGAGCTCTGCCTGCACATTGTCCACTTCCAATCTGTTTCTTTAATCGTTTCTCAAAGAAGTGTTTTCATCATTGAAACAAGAATGGCCGCACTGTGGTCACAACCTGCGACAAAATCCGGTAACAAGCCGATCGGGAAACGTGCATTTAATGCGCTATTAAAAAATTAACTTCACTCCTTATCCATGTCACCTTCCCCACGATTACATCAGAACATGATGATTTGACATTCGGTCATGGATTGCATGAACCACATATGGGGCCATTCAAAAATTACGTAACTCTATTTTTATGCCCCCAACGACAAAGTCGCCGGAGGCATTATGTTTTCAGGTTCTGTCCGTCCGTACGGGCTAAACCCCGCTTTTCTCGGCAACCATATGTCCGATTGAGACGAAACTTTCAGGGTAGGAGTGACACCCATGCAGAATGTTTGTATGATAATTGTGACGTTATAGGTCACGTGGTATGGCAGTCATCTTGGATTAAAACGAAATGATAAAAAATAATTTCTCGGAAACCGCTGAATGGAAAAATTTGAAACTTGGCACATTGTCAAGTACTCCCAATGGGGAATAAAATAATGATAATGATGACATCACAGGTGAAGTAGTATACCAGCCAAAAATGTTTTAATCTAATTCTTTATCCTAAAAATCTGAAATTGCATGCACATGATCTATGACACATTTGTATTGAAATATTAAATTTATGACATCATAGGTCACATGGTTTGGCAGCCATTTTGGATTAACGGAAAATATTAAATAATTATATCTCTGAAACCACTCACCCTATCGATGCGAAATTTTACAAATTTAATCTAACAGCACTGTTGCATATAGTTTGAAAATGATGATGTCATAGGTCACGGGGTTTGGCAGCCATCTTGGACATAAAAACGAACCTTAATGCTTCAGTCACATTTGGCTCGGCGGCCGTAGGGTCTAAAAAATCTACGGCCACTAGCAATTATAGGGCGGCCACAGTATTTCCACGGTCACACAATGTAGCAGTCACATATGTTTTTATTTTTCGGGTAGCCGCACGGGGTATTTAGAAATTGTGGAGACCGAAAACGTGGGGGTGCCGTACGGTCTTTGATTTGATGTCGCACGGTGACCTTAGGGCGTCCCTGTGGCGGCCATAGAATTTTCAAGGCAGACGCAAGGTAGCCTCAAGGTGCCCGCAAGGCGACCGCAGGGGGCCCTAAGGCGAACGTGCGGCCAGACGGACGGTAACGAGTGGGTATATATACCAGTTCTTTTTCATATGTATAACAGCACTTACAGTTGTCATGGCTACGGCTTGTCGAATTGCTACGGCCAACCTAGAAATGAAAAAAGTTATAACTCCGCGCTATAATTCCACAGCGACCCCTACGGCCTGTAAAAGATAGCCACACGCCCTAGGGCCACCCTGAGGCCACCTCAGAAACTCTGCGGCCGCCGCACGTTTCTGTCCATTTAGGGGGGGGTACGGCCGCCGTATCCTAGCCGAAGAGCAAATTGGACTGAGAAGTGCCGATCAACATGAAACTTCACAAACGTGATCCACTACCCATACATATGCAGAGTGATGGTATCTACCTGTTGTGGGACTATGTGGGGGCATATTGGTGACACAGTCGCATTGTTCTAGTTTTTAGTAATTTGTGCAACGTAATGCTTGATTACGTAATATAACATAATGCTTAATTGCCGTGCATTCTGACATACCGTGCGTTCTGAATTGCTTTACAAACTTTAGGATTACAAACCCAGGCAGTGTATAATCAGCAGAGGCTTAATGTGTTCAGCCCACCAGAAAACCAGGATAGCGGCCCATCATTTCATCTTGGCGCTATGTTGGGTGGAGTCAAGTGACAGATGTGGCTGTGTTCCGGCAGCTGTCTGGACAATGGGTGCACATTTCAAAAATTGACCCACACCAAGAACCCAACAATAACAGCACCACATACAGTCACGTGAAAAAGTAAGTACACCCCATGTAAAGTTTTGACTTTTTCAACATATTTCAACATACAGCTATTTGATCTTCATGTCAACAATATTGATAGATAAAGGTGATATAATATAACAAATATCATGAAACATTTACATTTTGTAGTCCATTGTATAATTTAAATAAACATAAATGCAAATTTTGCATGTGGAAAAAGTAAGTACACCCCTACATTTATCACTACTTCAAAGACCTAAAATTAGAATCAGGTGCCCCAGCTCAAGTGCAAATGATTAGAACATCGTCAGAGAGGATCTTGGAGGAACCTGTCTTATTTAAACCTCAGAAATTTAGTTTGGTTTGCTCTTTGTTGTTGAAGTGTGTGGCGTCACCATGCCAAGATCAAAAGAGCTCTCTGAAGCCTTCAGAAAAAAGGTTATAGATGCCTACGAGTCTGGGAAGGGATTTAAAAAGATCTCCAAACAATTTGAAATCAATCATTCGACTGTGCGGAAGATCATCTACAAGTGGAGAAGATTCCAAACAACTGCCAACTTGTTCAGGCCAGGCCGCCCCAGCAAATTCAGCCCAAGAGCAGACCGCAAGATGCTGAAAGAAGTCTCTAAGAACCCCAGAATGTCATCACGGGACCTACAGGTAGCTCTTGCCACTGTTGATGTCAAAGTGCACGAGTCTACCATTAGAAAGAGGCTGCACAAATTTGATCTACATGGGAGGTGTGCCAGGAGGAAACCTTTGCTGTCCAGAAAGAACATCAGAGCAAGACTAAAGTTTGCCAATGAACACCTAGGCAAAGACCAGCACTTCTGGAACAATGTGCTCTGGACAGATGAGTCAAAGGTAGAGCTATTTGGCCACAGCACCAGAAGACATGTGTGGCGAAAACCAAAGACAGCATTTGACCACAAGAACCTGATACCAACTGTAAAGCATTGTGGTGGAAATATTATGGTTTGGGGCAGCTTTGCTGCATCAGGGCCTCGGCAGCTCACCATCATAGAATCCACTATGAATTCTTCATTGTACCAGAGGGTGCTTGAGGATAATGTGAGGCCATCTGTCGGAAAGTTGAAGCTCAACCGAAGGTGGACCTTGCAACATGACAATGACCCTAAACATACCAGTAAATCCACCAAGGAATGGCTGAAAAGAAATAAATAGAGGGTTCTGGAATGGCCAAGTCAAAGCCCGGATCTAAATCCCATCGAGATGTTGTGGGGGGATTTGAAACGAGCTGTGCATGCAAGAAACCCCTCAAACATCGCACAGCTGAAAGAATTCTAAATGGAGGAGTGAGCAAAAATTTCTCCCAGTCTATGTCAGAGACTGGTAGACAGTTATAAGAAACGCCTACTTGAGGTTGTTTCTGCCAAAGGGGGCAATACCACCTATTAGAGCCAAGGGTGTACTTACTTTTTCCACATGCAAAATTTGCATTTATGTTTAAATTATACAATGGACTACAAAATGTAAATGTTTCATGATATTTGTTATATTATATCACCTTTATCTCTCAATATTGTTGAAATGAAGATCAAATAGCTGTATGTTGAAATATGTTGAAAAAGTCAAAACTTTACATGGGGTGTACTTACTTTTTCACGTGACTGTAGCTCTTGTAGACCTGCGACATGTCGCAGGTAAAAACCCGTTCTGTGTGAACATTGCTACATGGCATTGAGAATATTGTTGCGAATATGGAATTTGGCCTCCATATCCGCTTGTAAATATTCCCCTATTTTCCCCAATACTCCCCAACTATCCCCAATCCCCCATTCCCTAGTCCCATTGTCTGTAAACAACAATCAGTAGAGCCGACCTTCCCCTTATTCCCCCATTAAATGTCGTGCCCAGGTCCACCGCACCACACGTAGACAACTTTCGGACATCTTGCTAGTTATTCTTAGTCTATGTCAGTTAAGGCCTCGTTTCCATTAATTATGACTCTTCGTTGCACCAGAATGTGATTATATGGCATCAGTAGTGAGTTTAGGACCTTTCCCATACCTCCTTCCATCTTCTTCCCCAACAATTACAACAACAACAGAGGAGATGGCGGCGGCGCGGGGGAGGATGCGTCCTCACACCGGCTCGATTAGCGCCATTGACCACGCGCTCCATGGGGTTACCACGGAGGGGCTGGCTGTCAGCTCCTCCTCAAGGGCGGAGCCTGGTAACCCCCCGCACCCAATCAGAAGGGCGGACCGATTCCATCTGGGGCGGCGCTAACGAGCCGAGGGCGTGTCACTCCCCGCCGGATATACGCGGCCCCGCGCCGGATGTGACGGCAGATGCGCCCCCAGCTGGAGAAAGAACGTTGCCTGCGATCGCTGAGAGGAAGAGAACCCGCCTGAAAAAGAACGTCCCCTCCGAGCGCTGTGACCTCCCCGCATCTTTGGACCGGACTGTACCCTGCTTTGAGCCAAGAGTGCACCTTGAGCCATCGCTATCTGCCTTTCCTTGCCGTGTGAGTCAGCCGTTGTCCCGTTTACCTGTCGTGTGTCCGGGGTTAATATAAGAGTGTGTCTAAGTGCTTGTCTTCCTGTGATAAACCTCTAGCCCCTGTAATCTAACCTTTCCTTACGAATATAATTGAGAATCGAAACATTGGTGTCTGTCATTATAACCCAGCCGGGTGTCTTCTTTTTCCTTATTGAGCCAGCGTGGCGCGGCTTCGTCAACGTTCGGGTACAATCGGGTAATTTGTGCGGACACGACGGCCATTCCGCTCGGCCCACCTTAACATCAAAGTCGTGTCTGTAACAATATGTAGGAGATGATTGTTTTCATGTTCTTGAAGTGTTGTATCGGCTTTGCTGAAAAGTTTGAGAACAATGAGTACCTTTCCTCATTCGTCTGTATTGTTCTTTCGACAATTCTGAGTTGAAGGACGTCTTTGGCCTCGGCATAAATGTTGTGGTAGTTGTCAAACTGATTTTGAAGACAAATGTTTAACAGCGTCAAGCAACAACCGTAATGAAAATACATCATTAGGAAACGTGAAAAAAGACCTTTGTTGGCATTCACAGGAACAATACAAACACAGGATTAACATGAAAGAGCAATCAGAGATTGCAGACCTCACCAGGACTTGTTTTAGTGGTTTTTAAGGCTTTTGTGTTTAAACAAATATGGCGGCCGAACTACGTGCCCGATGACATCCTCATATTTTTTCTACACAAATTTATCCAGAGAAAACGCTCAAGAAATTTCATCTTTATCGGATGAAGTTTTGTAGTTGTTGAATTATGACGTCATACTGGAGGAACCTATGACATTATCACTAACATTTTATTCCCCGTGGAGAGTTCTTTACAATGAGCCAGGTCTCAATTTTTTCTATTCAGCGCTTTCGGAGATATGGAGGTGCAAAGGTTTTTGGTTTTTCCAAGATGGCGGCCCAACCACGTGACCTATGACGTCATAATTATGATTAAAAATTATACAGGTGGAGTTGACCTATGGTGAAAATTTCCTGTCAATCGGACCAACGGTTGCAGAGAAAATCATATTTATTCTGTAAGGACAAACATACAAGCAAACAGACAGACAGACAAACAGACTAAAATGCAATACCCTCTCCCCTGGCGAGGGTAATTAAATGACAAATATATTAACCTATAAAGACAACAATCAAAACTTAAATTGTTAGTGGAAAGGTTGGATGGCTCAAGAAGAAAATAGAGGACAGAGGACAGCGTAGCAGAAAACCGGACTGTCCTCTATAAAACTGGACGAATGGTCACCCTAGTCTGAAATGAGACGACAGCTTCTACCTATTTTCATTGTATGAAGTGTAAGAAGTAGCAGGTTTGCTGCTTTAAATTTTCTCAAATATGAGTACAGAGAACACAGATTCCATTCCTTAACACATCTCTTTGAACACGGTTTTTCATGGAACTTTTGTTTTTCATTTTCTAGAGTTAAAGGCTCACTTTTGCAAGACATTAGCCTCTCACTTCGCTGACGGGTTTAATCAAAATACAGCATGTTGTAATTCACAAACAAATTGCATGTCTATCTATGAGTGTCAATGAGAATGTAAAATGAATTAAAACACTTGAAAAAGGATATTTTATAACACGTAAAATTGTTCTGTCGTGCCCGTAGTTGTTGTTTGTGTGTTCCTTCCATGTAGTTTTATATATTTTTCCATAGCTTAGAGAATTATTACTCTATATAATTTTGTGTGCTCCTTCGGTGTCCTTATAAAATGTAAAGGGTTCTTGTTGTCGTACAATAATAAATGTTACCATAGGAACCGCTTCATTAATGCTCGAGGCCCCACTTCTTCTTCCTCAATCCCAGAAACATTTAGCCTTTAAAAACAGACAAATTTGTGATGAAAGAAACAAACATTTTTCCAAGTAAATTGATTATTAGCTTTCCAACGGTACCATCTATATTATAATAGCCGTAGATGATTCTGTCTGTCTGTCTGTCTATCTGTTGGGTGTCTGTCCGGGGTGTGGCTTACTCGGTTTGCAGAGTAGCTCCACCCATAGCTCCACCCATTCTGGGAGTGGCTATAAACAAATATCCACCATTTTACTAACTCGCATAGCTTTGAGTCCTGTTTTGTAGGCCCGTGGTGTCTTGCTCTCCCCCAGTTTTATTTCAAATCAAATTCGATAAATCATTTCATTTTTCTCAGTCGCTAACATAGTTTTAGACTCGGTTGAAAAAAAACGGGAAGAAAATCCGATGAAAGTTGCCGTTTATAGAACGAAATGAATTCTCAAAGGCCTGTAACTTCAAGGCCATTGAGTCTCTCTCACGCCTTTATCTCCAATCTAACTCACCATATGATTTCATTTTTATCGATGGTTTTACTTTTAGACTCGGTGTCAGCAATAATTGAGAACAATCCACACACGCGGGAAAATGCAGAGATATATTTTTTAAAATCGCGTCATGGTGTATCATACACCGCCCAACATGACACCGCCGGCAATGTGTCGATATATATTAAAAATTCGCTTTTGCTTTTCCGTTATGATATATTACTATTTCGTTTGATGATAGTCGTCACAAAAACGTCAACAATGATGCCGACATATATTTCTTCGTTTTTATTTCATTCAACATATTAGCCGGAAGTAAAATATGTTTCAGGAAATTACCGAGAGATATTTCTTCGTTTTTTTTATTAGTTATGTGCGCATACACTTTAAATAGGTTTATTTGAAATCTTTAATTTTCCACAAACATTCCACACACGCGGGAAAATGCAGAGATATATTTTTTAAAATTGCGTCATGGTGTATCATACACCGCCCAACATGACACCGACGGCAATGTGTCGATATCTATTTTAAATTCGATATATCATTTCATTTTTCACAGTCGCTAACATAGTTTTAGACTCGGTTGAAAAAAAACGAGAAGAAAATCCGATGAAAGTTGCCGTTTATAGAACGAAATGAATTCTCAAATGCCTGTAACTTCAAGGCCATTGAGTCTCTCTCACGCCTTTATCTCCAATATAACTCACCATATGATTTCATTTTTATCGATGGTTTTAGAGTCGGTGTCAGCAATAATTGAGAACATTCCACACACGCGGGAAAATGCAGATATATTTTTTAAAATCGCGTCATGGTGTATCATACACCGCCTAACATGACACCGACGGCAACGTGTCGATACATATTAAAAATTCGATATATCATTTCATTTTTCACAGTCGCTAACATAGTTTTCGACTCGGTTGAAAAAAAACGGGAAGGAAATCCAATGAAAGTTGCCGTTTATAGAACGAAATGAATTCTCAAACGCCTGTAACTTCAACTTCAAGGCCATTGAGTCTCTCTCACACCTTTATCTCCAATCTAACTCACCATATGATTTCATTTTTATCGAT
Organism: Myxine glutinosa; assembly: GCF_964187855.1. Taxonomy (NCBI): domain Eukaryota; kingdom Metazoa; phylum Chordata; class Myxini; order Myxiniformes; family Myxinidae; genus Myxine; species Myxine glutinosa. The sequence continues at coordinate 92,938,574 of NC_136268.1, forward strand.
GGTTTTGGACTCGGTGTCAGCAATAATTGAGAACATTCCACACACGCGGGAAAATGCAGAGATATATTTTTAAAAATCGCGTCATGGTGTATCATACACCGCCCAACATGACACCGACGGCAACGTGTCGATATATATTAAAAATTCGCTTTTGCTTTTCCGTTAAGATATATTACTTTTTCGTTTGATGACAGTCGTCACAAAAACGTCAACAATGATGCCGACATATATTTCTTCGTTTTTATTTAATTCAACATTATTAGCCGGAAGTAAAATATGTTTCAGGAAATTACCGAGAGATATTTCTTCGTTTTTTAAAATTAGTTATGTGCGAATACACTTTAAATAGGTTTATTTGAAATCTTTAATTTTCCACAATATAATTTACTTGCCATTTATCATTTGATGATTACGAGACAAATTCCTCTTGAGGATCGTGACAATTCATGCGCTGCGTGGAAACTTCTATTTCCAAAATGAATGAGACGATCGATGAAGAACGCAGACTTGAACAGGATGCAGCAAGAAAACGAATGAGACGGGCGAACGAGTCCATCGACGAACGTCAATGCAAACTTGCGGGGTCACCCGTGGGAATCCCACGGGCATGGATGTGTGTGACATTTCGACATATTGAGTTAGATGCTGCACATTCATTTTTACAAAATGGTTACTGGCAAGTCATCAGATCCAGAAATGGTGTAAAAACCACAGTTTAGAGGCCATTTTCCCCCGCAAAGCGGGGGTTGGCCTTTTCGGGGACCGTGGTAGTTGTTGTTTTTTTGTCCCCTTTTTGAAGCAATGTTTTACGGCCGGATGCCCTTCCTGACGCCAACCCTTTTTGCCGCCTTCAACGACAAACAGGGAATTACCAGTGAACTGGTACTCAATTAGCCGACCTCGGAAGGATGACAGGCTGAGTCAACCCCCCTGGCATTAATTCGGCGATCGACCGAGATTCGAACCCAGGATCCTAAGCCGGCACCCTAGCCGCTAGCCCAACACCAGAAATGGTGTCATGAACACAATTTATTTACGCACAAGCACAAAAGCAAGACGGGCCGATTTCCGATTCCGACGGGCCGACGGGCGAGACGGGCCGATTTCCGATTCCGACGGGCCGATTTGGAGCAAGAAAAAGAACGAGACGGGAGAAAAAGGAGAGAAACGAGACGGGGAAAGCCGATTGGAGAGGCGAGTGAGGCGCGATTGGAGAGGAGTGTGAGGCGCGATTGGAGAGGAGTGTGAGGCACGATTGGAGAGGAGTGTGAGGCGTGATTGGAGAGGAGTGTGAGGCACGATTGGAGAGGAGTGATTGGAGGGGAGTGTGAGGCACGATTGGAGAGGAGTGTGAGGCACGATTGGAGAGGAGTGTGAGGCGCGATTGGAGAGGAGTGTGAGGCGCGATTGGAGAGGAGTGTGAGGCGCGATTGGAGAGGCGTGTGAAGGATTGGAGAGGAGAGGAGTGTGAGGGATTGGAGAGGTGAGGGATTGGAAAGGAGAGGGATGTGAGGGTTTGGAGAGGAGAGGAGTGCTAGGTGGAGAGAGGAGAGTGTCAGGTGGAGACAGGAGAGTGTCAGGTGGAGACAGGAGAGTGTCAGGTGGAGAGGAGTGAGGGGTCACATATTATGTGAAATAAATAAATTGTGTTCATCACACCATTTCTGGATCTGATGAATTGCCAGTAACCATTTTGTAAAAATGAATGTGCAGCATATAACTCAATATGTCGAAATGTCACACACATCCATGCCCGTGGGATTCCCACGGGTGACCCCGCTAGTCTTACTATAATTCACCAAATGTCCGTCCGTCCGTTCGAAGGTACCGCAAAAACGGCTCAACCGATCGCAACGATATTTTGGGTGGATATTCCTGGGACACCTGGGAGTAAAATAGGCTATATTGTTTTTCCAATTTTTCCAATTTTCCAATTTTCCCAAACATGGTGGAATAATATTTACCGATATGAACAGTGATGTTGCTTTTGTTGAAATTCTACGTACCAGGAGAGAGTAGATCGACTCCTGATGAACTCTTCCTCTAGAAACGTGCGGCTCTGAAGTAACACGGCAGCGTGTGCAAAGCGACTGAGAAACAGGTGTAGCGGCCGCTTCCGTGTTACAGATTCGGCGCGCACTCTTCACACATAAACGTGCGAATGAGAAAGACGTGTAGCAGCCGCTTCCGTGTTACAGATTTGGCGCGCACTCTTCACACATAAACGTGTGACTGAGAAAGACGTGTAGCGGCAGCCTCCGTTTTGCAGAATTCAATAGATTTTGATGATTTGTGTGTGATGTGATTCAACGGATGTTTATATGAATCGTTTAAAATAAAATAAAAAGCCTTCTGATATTTTGCCTCTTCATTTGGGCCTCCCAATTGAAGCCCTGCCTGGAGGTCGGATACCGTTGCTAATTTGTATAATTCATTGTACGACAACAGAAACTCTTTCGAGTCATAAGCGTTACGGATGGAGAAACTCGAAACTCGGTTCTTTTTACATATACTGTATATATATATATTGTTACAGACGCGGCTTTAGATGTTATATTGACCGAGCGGTGGTGTATTTAACCGCATCCGAACAGTTACTCCCCGATTAGAACCCGATTCCACCCGACGTTGACCAGATCGCCCCACAGATATTCAATCGGGAAACCTCTAAAACGACCGAAAGAGAATGAAAAAGAAGAAGAAGAAGAATACGGAGGAAGAACAGATTTATTATACACACACAAGCAATGGATGGAAGAAGCAGTAACACAGCGAATCGTTAACTTACACTATTCATTTTTACTTAACCCCAAGACAACGAGCAGGACAGGACGTTCACACTTACACAGGGGATATTGCAGGCAGGTAGGGCTTGAGGTGGATTGCTTGAGAGGGAGGCAAAGTCGGGAGGCAGCAGCTCGCAATTCCTCGCGGTTTTTGGCGGGAAAACCCTCCGTCGCGTATCCGTCACGCGCTGGTTCGGCACACCTGCTCCTCTTCTTGTGGTGGAGCCGTCTACCTCCTTTCAGCGCGTCTCTCCAAAGCTGGTTTCCTTGCCGAGTACCTCTCCTCTTTGGCTTGGAGCGTTTCCCATCTCACCGCTCCTCTTGGTGCAGCCTCTTTGCTCATCTCCCAGGTCATCTCATAAAGCAGTCCCTTACAGTCGCTTTTATCACCTCGGGCGGAATTAAGCCGCCGGCTCCGAGGGCACGCCTACCGGGTCGCTCACCGCGGTGGTGATTGGCTGTTAGGGCTGGTTCACTCCTTCCCTCTTATGACGAGGTGGAGACACGCCTTTCTTCTCCGACTCAAAGCACATGGGCAATGGCGGCCTGCGGGATTGAAAACAACTCCCCTTTTTAAAAGGAACTTTGGAGAGCGGAGATGTTTGGGGAAATTGGAAGGGCCTACGCTTATTTTGTTTGATACAATGCAAAGTCAATCTAGTGGGAAACACATATTTAGCCTACATGGAATAAGGAAATACACTATTTAAAAGATATATCGTGACCTGCGTGTAAGTTTCATGGAATTAACTAGGAGGCCGACTGCGACCATTATTTACATTAACAGGGTGTTACCGTACTTTTGTAACGTTCACATTGTAACGTTTCCACATTCGTTACACTGCACCCTCCTTTCTTCAGGCCCGCTCTCGGGCCTACTAAACTTTAACTTAGTGTGACACGTAGGTGTAATTCCCTCTACAATTAACCTGACCCTGAGTGTGACAATCTTAAAACACAAATAAGTATGTCCCCCTATTGCATTGCACCCTGTCTAACAGACTCAAGCCCACAGCTAACCGAATTACGGAATTATTCTCAAACTATACATTTACGGTGGGGAGCATTATTTACAATGACGTGATTTCTTATTTACAACGCAACCCAGGACCTGTATGTTTTTTTGTTTTTTTTCTTTCTTAGGGAACAAGAAAAAGAAATTCCTGTTGGGAGGGAGGAGACAGCACGCATTGCATCGATGCACCAGTACCAATACCACCAAAGCACCCAAAAGCACCAAAAGCACCACAAAGCACCAAAAGCACCACCCGGTGCGCAGTCACCATGGTTCATAATAAACACAACAAAACAACTGGTGGTGGTCTTCTCTTTCTCTGCTGGGCCGATGTTCTTCCCGACGTCTTCTGGCTTCATGCGGCCTAGTTGGAAATAATAAAAAGCACAACTTGTGTCCATTTTTATTTAGGGCCTCAGGGGCCAACTAAGGGTGGTCCACCTGTTTGGCATAGGTGCCACCTTACCGAGGTCCGCAAGCAAGATTCCCTGGCCACTATGGCCGGTCTCCAACAGAGGTGCCCTGCCCCAGAACCTGGGGTCCATCAAGTGGTACTTGGCCGCAGAACAGCGGTCCATACAGTGGTACATCAACGCAATGCATGCTGGTTCTGGGAATCTCGGGCGCACAATGGCCACCTCACGCACGCTCCCATCGGCACCCAATGGCGCACAGGTCATGTGGGAGACAAAAGAAAGACAATTGAGCGAGGGGTAAGGTCACAAGGGTACACGTCAATAAGGCAATGCAAGGTGAAATGCGTACGGAGGGCGAAGTGAGAAAGCTCGTCCCTACCGTACGTCACCCCCCTGTCACCTACCCTACCCTTGCCCTTGCCCTTACCCCATATGTACAAAATCTACACATTACCAATTCGTCACTACTGTCACGTCTTCCCCATATTTCCCCTATACCAAATTCGTCACCACAATCCCTCTACTTCAAAATTTGCCATCACCAATTCATCATCAATCCTCATAAGGAGGGAGAGATGGAATTACGCACAATGTCACACCCACGTCATGATGCGTCTCACAATCCAAACATTTGCATCATAAAAAATAATCAAAACATGGCATGGTGTGGAGTACCTGTCACCTCAGGTGAGTGGATGCAGATGGTGCGAGGAGATCCTTCATCCTAACTATCCTCTAAATGACTTTAACACACTTTACACTACCGGGGTCTCTCCCTGCCAATCCATTGGCCAACTTACACTATGGGTTCTAAAAAACCAATTCCCATTGCCCAAACTGTGGTGCCTCTCAATTTGGGGTCTCACTCCCCCGATTCATCTCCCGGTGCTCTCGCACAATTTCTGGGCTGCGACGTCTAGCTCTCCCAACAGGTCTACCCACCTGCACACCTCCACCACTGCAGTTGCCACCCGAGCTTACCTGCTCCTCACCCTAACCTATCTAACTGGGGACAGCCCCTCCTGGCTCTGTCACCCCACTCGGTGCCCTCTGGCACTGGGCTACCCGGGTCCGTCCTCCGGATCCTCGGGCCCCATCCACAACAACTACTACCGGCTCCCAGAGCCCACCTGCGGCCTCACCTGGCCGACATCCTTACAGTGGTGGAGCGCCCAAACAACTACACACACTAACAGGCTACACGCCCAGCCATTTCCACAACACTAATGCACCCATCCAAATACCATACTGTCACCCGCACCACAGATGCCAATATCCAACCACAATTTACCTGTACCCTCTACCTAACACTTACACTACCCGCCCCGGGTATCCGTGATGGGGGTGCACTCTTCCCCCATTCACACCTTCGCACCATCCACTCCACTCCACAATTTCCACCATTCTCACTCCACGACCATCCATTCCAATACTCCAGATATTCCACACTACCATTTATTCCACACAGCCACATACACCTGTTGTTGCACACCTGTGCCCTCACACCTGGTGCCACCTGCACCCTCCTTTCTTCCTGGACCATTTGGTCAACACAACACGCAATCACTATCACTCACTCATACACTGCTCCATCCACCTGTTCAGTTGCACACCTGTGCAATCACACCTGTTCAATTCTCACCTGTTCAATCTTCACACACACGGCATCATCTCAGCTAACTACTCCCCTCTGAAACTTGCGCTTCCCAGTCGTCCCTTTAAACTATTGCGCTCCCACGTCATTATCAACCACCCTAAACTACCTGCGTCCCCACTACAGGTATCAGTCACTAACTAAACTTAACGTTACCTAATGTCATCTTCACTAGATCCCTACAATTATCCAAGCCCTCCCTGGCTCGGTTGTCATAGCCACCCCATAAACTATTGCGCATTTGCCCCACCTGTGAGGGATGGTGGACCTGCCATCCCACCACATCGGGGGTCTCTCACTATAAATTTTGCTCGTCCAAATTCCAACCAATTCAAAAATTTTCCATTTACTGCCAATTCTACTCACTTTTCTAAATTTCGTTTTAAATCACTATCACTATCACCATCACCCGTCTACTTATTACATCCTCTCGGTGCGCCAATTCACGTCTACAGCCCGGCTTCGTACAGCCGAGCAATGAACGCGGATTCTTTTGTGCCGGCGGCTGGATGCGTCCCGCATTCGGGGCAGGGGCGGGGGCTTACCCGGGCCGAGATCCCACGCACCACCTCGGCGTGGAGCCATCCAATGTCCCGATCTCGACCTGCCGGCACGTCTCAACAAAACGTGGTCGCCATGACGACCCTTCCTATCCAGCTGCCTGCTCCGCCTAGTGGAGCCCGGACGCGGCCGCTCCAAGCGAGGCACAGCGTGGATCGCGTACGGCGGTTCTTTCGAAACCGCCGTGGTTCGGATCCCCGCTGGTCCTCGCGGCACGCGAAGCTGCCCGACGCGCACCGAGGGCCCGATTCGGCTATAAGTCGCCCTAACCGCTAAACCGGTTACCGTCGACGCTTCACCTGGACGCTTACATGCATACGCTACCCCTTTCTTGCTCATACATGCAGCCGTCTCCCTGCTCTTGGTCGTACCTTCTCTAACACACCTCGGTACACTCATTCCGCTCACCGACTTGGTCACACACCTGACCACCGAACACCTTGGCACACATTCGTCGCTCGCACACCTCACCAACACACCTCTTCGCGCCCCTTTCTCGGTCACCTCCTTTGTGACAATCACAGGTGTGCTCTCACCCGCACACCCAACCACGTGCCTCACTACCAACTCAAATGTGCCTTCCCACACACGCTCTACCATTCCAGGTGTGCATCCTTCCATTCCAGGTGTACATCCTCGCTCACCTGTCATAACCAACTCACGCTCCGTTTCACTCTCACTACTCTCACCTCCATTCTTGACCGCGCACTCACCCTTACTCTCGACAGCACACTCTTTCCTCATGCACCCGTCCGTTACACACCTTTCTCGCGCATCCTCTCGCGCACACTTTTTCGTTACTTCCTCCGTAACACTCACCACACCGCGCTTCCCTGTGCTCCCTCGCACACGCGCTACGACCGACTCACTCCTGACGGCACACTCACTCCTCGGCGTGCACTTTTTCCTCACACACCCCATGGTCGGACATTCTCGCACACCTCTTTTTTCGCACACCTGACCTGTCGCACACTTCACCAACGGCCTTTCACGAACACCCGGATCCAAAGCAACCCCCAAGCCGACTGAAGCTTTCCTCACATCATATACATTGCCACTCACCTCCGTACTTCGTCTCCGCACCTCCTTTGCCACCTGCAAACTCTTTATTTGGTTAATGAGCATCACATTATGAGTTGAGCAACGACTTTGTACCAATTCCATTACCTCCTCCTGGATTTCTCTCTTAGTTTCTGTTCGTCTCTTCTTAATTTCACTCACCTCTTCTTCCACTTCCTCTAATTTTTGTTTAACCTCTTTTATTTCTCGGTGCGTCTCCTCAAGTTCGTCCTCTAAGGCTACCGTGACCGTCTCTATGTGCTTCCTCACCTGCCGGTCCTTTGTCTCCATTATCTCTGTCACCTCGTCCACCCTCATTGTCAGTTCCTCACGTACCATCTGACATTGCCTCTGCGTCGCTATTAATTCGTTTTTAATTTCTTTTTGTGTCGCCTTTAACCCTCCGAGTACTGCAGTGTTCCTTTGAACCTGCTCCACTAGTTCTTTTTGTCCCTCCGTCAGCTGTTCCACCTCCTCCGTCAGATCTTCTATTCCCCCTTGTAACTTAGCCGTATTATTTCTCACCTCTTTCTCCATACGCTTCTCACCTCGCTTTACCTCCTCGCGTAGCCCCGAAACCTCCTCACTTACCCCTCGTCATATTTCCTCCATCTCTTTTGTAGATGCCACCCTCATCTGTCCCAATTCATCCCTCTGAGCATCCAGTTTGGTTTCTACCCCGATTTTCACCTCCTCTATCTGCTCTCCCATTTGTTTGATTTCCCTGGCAGATTGTTCCCCTATTTCCCGCAATTTGTCCTCCATCCTATTTTCTAACCCCATTAACCCATTTTTCACCTCTTTTATCCCGTTGTCTAACCCCTCAAAATTATTGTCCAACTTCCCAATTTTCTTGTCTAACTCCCCGATTTGATTTCCTAGTCGCTCCCCCATTCTGTTTTCCATTCCCTCCATTTCCCTGGCTCTTTTTTCGTTGTCGCACTTCGACTGTGCCATGTATTCGCTAAACCGTGCCATGAACTGCTGCATGTTAAAGCCCGCTGATACAGCGGGCTCGGCTACCGCGCGCTCGTGCGAGGCGCCTCTTTGCGCGCCTGATACCCCCTCAACCGCCTCCTCATTGCTCTCCTCCTCCCTTTCTTTCCCTAAGTCCTGGGTTACCCCTAACCCGTCTATTTCCCCCACCGACATCCGATCGCCTTGATTGTCCATGGCGCGATCTCAAAATTCGGGTTTTATAAAACAAAATAAATTTCGGCAGCTTATAATTTTGAGCGCGTTAAGCGCGCTTCGGGTCCGATTTCGGGTCCGATCTCCCTCCTCGACACCAATTGTTACTCTAATAGTACAATTGGTGTTCCAAAATTTGGGCCTAACAAATTTAGTCCCAGGTCCGAATCCAACTCCTGACAACCAATTGTTACAGACGCGGTTTTAGATGTTATATTGACCGAGCGGTGGTGTATTTAACCGCGTCCGAACAGTTACTCCCCGACTAGAACCCGATTCCACCCGACGTTGACCAGATCGCCCCACAGATATTCAATCGGGAAACCTCTAAAGCGACCGAAAGAGAATGAAAAAGAAGAAGAAGAAGAATACGGAGGAAGAACAGATTTATTATACACACACAAGCAATGGATGGAAGAAGCAGTAACACAGCGAATCGTTAACTTACACTATTCATTTTTACTTAACCCCAAGACAACGAGCAGGACAGGACGTTCACACTTACACAGGGGATATTGCAGGCAGGTAGGGCTTGAGGTGGATTGCTTGAGAGGGAGGCAAAGTCGGGAGGCAGCAGCTCGCAATTCCTCACGGTTTTTGGCGGGAAAACCCTCCGTCGCGTATCCGTCACGCGCTGGTTCGGCACACCTGCTCCTCTTCTTGTGGTGGAGCCGTCTCCCTCCTTTCAGCGCGTCTCTCCAAAGCTGGTTTCCTTGCCGAGTACCTCTCCTCTTTGGCTTGGAGCGTTTCGCATCTCACCGCTCCTCTTGGTGCAGCCTCTTTGCTCATCTGCCAGGTGTTACGTGGTCCCCTCAGTGCATACCAGGTCTCGGTGACCCCCGGACCGTGAGAGGACCTTCGCCAGCAAATAGTATTATATAGGCGCATTCGCCACGCAATCCATAGGAATTTCACCCAGGAGACAACTGATGTGCAAGTATATATTTCCAATGGTAATGATACCAAACACTTTCAAAGACACAACCACGGAGATTTTCCCAGAGCAATCAACAATACACAACCAGGCACAATCAATATTACAACCATGTGAACTCATCTACACAAACTCTAAGATGGCCATCTTAATCTTATACATTCCTCACGTGAGCCCCACTCCTGACTCCCTCCGTGGTCAATGTCTCTCCTCTCCGCACACGGGCGGTTGAACGAGCCCCGGGCGGACGTGCTCTAAACGTGCCGTCTCGGACTGGGGCCGCGGCTGCAGCGCACCTCCTTGCCAAGCCACGGGGCAAACCCAGCGCGGCGTCCAACGTGCGCGAGGCCCCAAGTGCGACCCTTACGCGTCCTTGTAGATGGGCAAAAACCCAGCGCGGCTTCCGACGCGAGCGAGGCCCAACGTGCGGACCCGTACGCGTCTTTGTAGACGGGGCAAACTGTCCCGGACGCTTGGTTTCGTGCACGAACTCACGGTGACTGGACGTGTCAAAAGGTATTTACCGCCCAGGTAACTCCTCTCGCCAGACGTTTCGAAACGGCGCGTTTTCCACCCAGCGCAAGGTCGCTTCCACCTTTTTGTCGGAGCCGGGCGAGGAAGAAGAAACCTTCCTTTCCCTCGTGTCTTTTTCCTCCGTTTCCCGTCACTTCCGCTTCCGGCCACTTCCGTTTCCTGCCACTCTTTCAGAAGGGCTCCTGACCCTCCAACCACAACAACTACACACCAACTTAATATACTACACACGGAAGCAAAGACCTGCATGGTAATTTACATACATTCACCTAAATATGTAACACTCCCCCCCCTTCAAGAAAGAAAGTTTGAACCCAGCGAAAACTTTCTTTGCCGGCCAATTTGGAGAAACAAACCAGATAACTCAACCCCCCCACATTATCAGTTCCCCCCGGGCACAGTTATCACTTAAAAATAAAGCCAGTTAAGCCACTCGATAGCACTTTTCCGGGAGGCCAAGCCGAGTATTCACTACATGGATGCCTTTAGGAACGTGGAGTTCACGGTTAGTCCGTGCAGGAAAGTTCACTACATGGACGCCTTTAGGAACGGCGTTCACGGTTAATTCGTGTAGGAATCTTGGCTCGGCGGCTCCGCCGCCTTCAGTGCTTCAACTTCTCAGAACGTCCCTAATAATTAGGGTGGGACCACTGGTCCCTGTAGTCCCCTGAATACCGGTCTTCTTCTCGGCCACTACTTTGCCAATTCTTCCTTCGGGAGCGGCCGTAACTCAGGGAGCCTCCATAATAATATTGACTGCGGCCACCACCAAAACTACCGCCCAGTTGTCCTCTCCTGTAGACCTCTCGACGCCTACGAAATGCCTTCCCTACTGTTATGGTCCGACCCTCCAAATCCTTGCCATTCCAATTCTTCTCTGCCTCTCTGGCGTCTTTTGTGCTGGCAAACGTGACAAAGCCGAACCCTCTTGACTGTTGCGTTTCCCAGTCTCTTACCAACCGCACTTCCACCAGCGGCCCATATCTGTTGAAGACAGAGGTCAGAACTTCTTCCTCTGTTTTGAAGTTCAGTCCCCCTACAAATAACTTGGCACTTTTGTCACCATCCCGAGCTGGTGTGGTGTTATTTTCCCTGCTGGGCTCTTTATCAACCCTCAGGTTACCATAAACTTGACCCCCGGCCAAATCATTCCTGAGAACCACAGATACACCCTCTACAGGAAACGTGGCTTGTAAACCGACGGTGACCGGTCCTGACACCAAATCGGACTCCAACTGGATGACCTGAAGGGGAGCACTAACACCGCCCCCGATCCCCTGTAAACGAACACTATCCCCCGTTGCCGTCTCCTCGGACCATGGCAAAATGCCTTCAAGCATTAAAGATTGATGGGCCCCTGTGTCTCTCAATATCCTAACCGGTCTCCGGTTAGTCGAGGCTCCATCCAGTGACACAAACCCCTCGGAAATAAATGGTTGGTAACCCTCTTGATGGCGATTTCTTACGCTAGCCATCGCATTCGGAGTTGTAATAGTCGGACTCCGCTCTGGGTTGTCCCTTTTCATGAGGTAACAACTGGACATCAAGTGTCCAGGTTTTTTGCAAAACGCGCAAGTAGGCCCGGAGGAAAAACTCGGGGTCTGCCTCGGGCCCCCCGAACTATAAGTTTGTCTTGGGCCCGCATCCCTCTGATTTCGAACCGGTGGGGTATCATAGTTGTCCCCATAATCATCTCGAGGCCGCCGCCATGTATGGTCGTTCTCCGCACCTGCTGTTCCCCACCTCCCCTGCGGAGATCTAGGCGAGGAGTTAGGTTCGTGGACCCCTATTCGGTGGGTTAAGGCATAATCATCTGCCATGGTGGCTGCGTCCCACAACTTTGGTACCTTCTTTTCCTGCAGGTACACTTTGATGTCCTCGTGGACACACTGCTGGAATTCCTCCACCAGGATCAAGTCCCGCAATGTCTCGAAGTCTTTCCCGACTCCTTTTGACTCACACCACCGATCAAACATGTTTTCTTTCACTCGGGCAAACTCCACATGGGTCTCACTCTCCCTCTTCCTGGCATTCCTGAATTTTTGCCTGTAAGCTTCCGGAACCAACTCATAGGCCTTGAGGATGTGCTTCTTCAGTACCTCATAATCTGCACATTGGTCCATTGGTAATGCCGAATAAATTTCCTGAGCTTTCCCCACCAGCACACTTTGTACGAGTATGGTCCAGGCCTCCTCCGGCCAGTTTAATTGTCGAGCCACTTTCTCAAAGTGTGGGAAGAATTTCGCGACTTCCTTTTCACTGAACGGTGGAACCAGCCTCACATGTCTGCCCACATCCCAGGTTTTCTGGTTAGGTGTCGACCCCGTCAGCAAGGGTGGTGCCTCTCCCCGTTCTCTCATTAACTCCAGCTCCTTGAACTTGATTTCCCGCTGAAGCTCCATGTCACGTTCCTTTAATTCCCTTTCCGCTTTTCTCTCCTCTGCTTCGAGTTCCCTTGTTTTCATCCTTTCTTCTGCTTGTTTCTCTTCTCTCCTCTCCTCTGCTTTCCTTTCTTCTTCTGCTCTTTCCTTTTCTGCTTTCCTTTCTTCTTCTGCTCTTTCCTTTTCTGCTTTCCTTTCTTCTTCTGCTCTTTCCTTTTCTGCTTTCCTTTCTTCTTCTGCTCTTTCCTTTTCTGCTTTCCTTTCTTCTTCTTTGATCCGTTCCTGGCTCCGTAATTGCAACTCCAGTTTCCGGAGCTCCACGTCTTCTGGTTCTTCGGGTAGCCACTCCCAGGCTAACTCGTCCCATGTTCCTAATCCCACCATAGATTGTATCACCGTGGCCTGCAACTCTGCCTTCCTCAAATTAGTTCGGACCTCCAAGTTAAAATGTTTGGCCAATTTCAAGAGATCCGACTTTAGCAACGCTCGGAACTGTGCCTCACTCGGGGTTACCCCAAAGTTCTGTGCCACAAACGCCATGGTGCCTATCGTTAACACCTGTTAACCTTCACCCCAAGACTTTCCCCAATTTCTCAAAAAAAAATATTACCAATTAATAATTAATTAATAAATTTTAATTACCAAAAATATTATTATTTTATTATTTTATACACTTTTAGATCCCGGACGTAGACCCAATTGCGAAACCGCAAATCGTAATTTGGACGAGCCCCCAATTCTGTTACGTGGTCCCCTCAGTGCATACCAGGTCTCGGTGACCCCCGGACCGTGAGAGGACCTTCGCCAGCAAATAGTATTATATAGGCGCATTCGCCACGCAATCCATAGGAATTTCACCCAGGAGACAACTGATGTGCAAGTATATATTTCCAATGGTAATGATACCAAACACTTTCAAAGACACAACCACGGAGATTTTCCCAGAGCAATCAACAATACACAACCAGGCACAATCAATATTACAACCATGTGAACTCATCTACACAAACTCTAAGATGGCCATCTTAATCTTATACATTCCTCACGTGAGCCCCACTCCTGACTCCCTCCGTGGTCAATGTCTCTCCTCTCCGCACACGGGCGGTTGAACGAGCCCCGGGCGGACGTGCTCTAAACGTGCCGTCTCGGACTGGGGCCGCGGCTGCAGCGCACCTCCTTGCCAAGCCACGGGGCAAACCCAGCGCGGCGTCCAACGTGCGCGAGGCCCCAAGTGCGACCCTTACGCGTCCTTGTAGATGGGCAAAAACCCAGCGCGGCTTCCGACGCGAGCGAGGCCCAACGTGCGGACCCGTACGCGTCTTTGTAGACGGGGCAAACTGTCCCGGACGCTTGGTTTCGTGCACGAACTCACGGTGACTGGACGTGTCAAAAGGTATTTACCGCCCAGGTAACTCCTCTCGCCAGACGTTTCGAAACGGCGCGTTTTCCACCCAGCGCAAGGTCGCTTCCACCTTTTTGTCGGAGCCGGGCGAGGAAGAAGAAACCTTCCTTTCCCTCGTGTCTTTTTCCTCCGTTTCCCGTCACTTCCGCTTCCGGCCACTTCCGTTTCCTGCCACTCTTTCAGAAGGGCTCCTGACCCTCCAACCACAACAACTACACACCAACTTAATATACTACACACGGAAGCAAAGACCTGCATGGTAATTTACATACATTCACCTAAATATGTAACACAGGTCATCTCATAAAGCAGTCCCTTACAGTCGCTTTTATCACCTCGGGCGGAATTAAGCCGCCGGCTCCGAGGGCACGCCTACCGGGTCGCTCACCGCGGTGCTGATTGGCTGTTAGGGCTGGTTCACTCCTTCCCTCTTATGACGAGGTGGAGACACGCCTTTCTTCTCCGACTCAAAGCACATGGGCAATGGCGGCCTGCGGGATTGAAAACAACTCCCCTTTTTAAAAGGAACTTTGGAGAGCGGAGATGTTTGGGGAAATTGGAAGGGCCTACGCTTATTTTGTTTGATACAATGCAAAGTCAATCTAGTGGGAAACACATATTTAGCCTACATGGAATAAGGAAATACACTATTTAAAAGATATATCGTGACCTGCGTGTAAGTTTCATGGAATTAACTAGGAGGCCGACTGCGACCATTATTTACATTAACAGGGTGTTACCGTACTTTTGTAACGTTCACATTGTAACGTTTCCACATTCGTTACAATATATTGTTACGGACACGACTTAAGATGTTGTGATGGGCCGAGCGGAATGGCCGCCGTGTTCGCACAGTTTACCCGATTACACTCGAACGTTGGCCAAATCGCGCTACGCTAAATCAATGATGGAAAGGACACAACGACTGGGATAAATGAAACGACACAAGGGGTACAGTTCTCAAGACCTCCGGAGGAGGATATAATTGGTGGTGCAGAAAAGGGGTAGATTACAAGGTAAGAGGTAAAGCACAGAAAAGATGGGCACTTAGACACAATCTTATCTATCCCCGACAGACCACAGACAAACGGAACAAGACTGACTTACACAGGGATTGATGGCAGGGAAGGACAGGCAGTCGATAGCACAAGGTGCATCTTGGCTCAGGGACAGGATACAGCACGGTCCAGTAGATGCAGGGAGGTGTCACAGCGCTCGGTTGGTGGCGTCTCTCTTCCTTCAAGTCCAGCGCGCATCTGACGTCCCCTCCCTCTTTCTGCGCATGCTCAGCGGGGAGTGACACGCCCTCGGCTCGTTGGCTCCGCCCCAGATGGAATCGGTCCGCCGCTTCTATTGGGTGCGGGGGGTTACCGGGCTCCGCCCTTGACGAGGAGCTGACAGCGAGCCCCTACGTGGTAACCCCGTCGGAGCACATGTTCGATGGCGGCTAACCAAGCCGGAGTGAGGACGCGCACTCCCCGCGCCACCGCCGTTGTTGTTGCTGTTGTTGTTGTTGTTGCTGAACCGTGAGGAAGAGCTGCGGGGATGTATTGGGAGGTCCTAAACTTCCTAACGGTGCCATACAATCACATTCTGGTGCAACGAAGAGTCAGAATTAATGGAAACGAGTCCTTAACTGACATAGACTAAGAATAACTAGCAAGATGTCCTATAGTTGTCTACGTGAGATGCGGTGGACCTGGATGCGACATTTAATGGGGGAAATAGGGGAAGGTCGGGTCTACAGAGTGTTGTTTACAGAAAATGGGACTAGGGAATGGGGGATTGGGGATAGTTGGGAAGTATTGGGGAAATAGGGGAATATTTACAAGCGGATATGGATGGAGGCCAATCTCATATCCGCAACATTGCACCCTTCTCTACCTCGGGGCGTCCCGACCCGATAAATTTTTACTTACTTTAGTGTGGCACTCAGATGTAGTTCCCTCTACTATTAACTCAACCCTGAGTGCGACAGTTTTACAGATGTTCACAAATGAGTAAATATGTCCCCCTGCGACGTTGCACCCTTCTCCTCACAGAAACACACCCACAGGATAACCGAATCGCGGAAAGAATCCTCAAACTAAACATACAGCCGCGCCGGTAGGGAGCATTATTTACACAAGACTACACTGATATTTACACTACGATCCAGGACCTGTTCTTTGAGGAACACATGCAGATGTTATGCATAGAGAGAGAGCACGCATGCCAGCATCGATACACCAACCCACGAGTGCCATGTGGCCCTACGGCCTTTAATAATGTGCAGAGCACCCCGTCCAAGCACCAAAAGCACCACCCCATACATACAGTCAGCACCATCCGGTGCACCAATAAAGTGTTCAATAATCACCGGTGGTGTCGCAGCCGGCCGATGTTCTGCCGCTGGTCTTGCCTTCATGGAGCACTTGGCCTTCTGGCTTCCTTAGAAATAAAGAAAGGCGCCAACCGCGTCCATTTCTAAATTGTGGCCGTCAGGGGGCCAACTATAAGTGGTTCACCTGTATGACATAGGTGCCACGTTGACCCAGAGGTCCATCAACGGGTGGTGCTTGCCCGCAAAAGAACTGCGGTCCATGGTGGGCGGCCACAAAAATTGCGGTCCATATGGTGTATCGATCCAGGCAGCAAGCAGCGAAAGTACAGGCCCACAACTGCGGAGCCAGCACCTCTCTCTCCTCTCTCTCTGCCCCAAAGCCAGATCCTCGGAGGTGGGAGACAAAAGAAGACAATTGAGTAAGGGGGTAAGGGCGCAAAAGTACACGCAATACAAGGTAATGCACACTGGGGGCACATGGGAACCAGGTGAGACAGGTACGTTCCTACCGTACGCCCCCCCCCCACCAGGTAACCTACATTGCCCCTCCCTTACCCCTTACTGTATCCACAAAACACAACACTACCCATAAACATCTACTTTACACATCAACAAACGTCCCTACTGTCTTCCCCGTTCCTCCCATAAACCAAATTCGTCTTCTCTCCCTCCTAACCAATCAAATTTGCCATTTCCAACTCTCATCAAAATTTGCCATCTCCAACTCAACATCAAAATTTGCCATCACCAATTCATCATCAGTCCCTCCTAAGGAGGGAGAGATGGAATCACCCCAATGTCTCATCCACGTCGTGATGCGTCTCTCAAATCCACACAGCAATTCTCATTTCCTGCAACACAAAACAAGGAAAACACAGGTGTGGAGTCATCATCATCACCTCAGGTAAGTGGCTGCGTATGGTGCGACAGGTTCATCAATCCTAACTATTTCCTAAATGACTTTAACAACTTTACATTACCCGGGGTCTTTCCCTGCCAATCCATTGGCCAACTTACACTATGGGTTCTAAAAACCAATTCCCATTGACCAAACTGTGGTGCTTCTCAATTTGGGGTCTCACTCCCCCGATCCATCTCCCGGTGCCCTCGCACAATTTCTGGGCTGTGACGTGTAGCTCTCCCAGCAGGTCTACCCACCTGCACACCTCCACCACTGTAGTTGCCACCCGAGCTTACCTGCTCCTCACCCTAACCTAACTAACTGGGGAAGGCCCTCTCGCACTCTCACCCCCTCAGTGCCCTCTCTGGCACGGGCTGCCCGATCCACACTCGGGATCCTCAGGCACCCACTGACACTAACGGCTCCCAGAGCCCACCTGCGGCCTCACCTGGCCGACATCCTCACAGTGGTGGAGTGCCCAAACCAACTACACACACTAACAGGCTACACGCCCAGCCATTTCCACAACACTAATGCACCCATCCACAATACCATTCTTCTACCCGCACCACAGATGCCAATATCCAACCACAATTTACCTATACCCTCTACCTAACACTTACACTACCCGCCCCGGGTATCCGTGATGGGGGTCCACTCTTCCCCCATTCACACCTTCGCACCATGCACACCACTCCGTACCACTTACTCCAACTCTCTCCACACCACTCATTCTCTGCTCCATATATTCCACACACCTGTACTTGCACACCTGTGCTCTCATACTTGGTGCCGCCTGCACCCTTCTCTCCCCCAAGCGCATTCGCGCTGATCCACAACACTCACTACTCATACACTGCTCCACACACCTGTCCAGTTCTCACACAGCATCATCTCATCTAACTACTCCCCTCTGAAACTTGCGCTTCCCAGTCGTCCCTTTAAACTATTGCGCTCCCTCGTCATTATCATCCATACTAATCTACCTGCGTCCCCACTACAGGTATCAGTCACTAACTAATCTTAACGTTACCTAATGTCATCTTCTAGGTCCCTACACAGAATATCCTAACCCACCCGGGCTAGTTTTCACTGCCATCAACCCCATAAACTAGTGCTCCTTTGCCCCCATTTTTGTGAGGGATGACAGAGTTGCCATCCCACCACATCGGGCATCTCCCACTACCAATTTTGCACATCAAATTTCAACAAATCAAAAATTTGCCAATCACTACCCATCATCTGCCAATCATTACTGCCAATCCTTTGCCAATCATCAAATTTTGTTTTTCTAATTTCGGGGCCAAAACACTATCCTCGTCATTACAGTCTACTTCCTAATGCCTCTCGGTGCGCCAATTCCCTTCTAAAGCTCGGCTTCGTACAGCCGAGCAATGAATACGGGTTGTTTTGTGCCAGCGGCTGGATACGTCCCGCATTCGGGGCAGGGACGGGGGCTTACCCGGGCCGAGATCCCACGCACCACCTCGGCGTGGAGCCATCCAATGTCCCGATCTCGACCTGCCGGAATGCCTCAACAAAAAGTGGTCGCCATGACGACCCTTCTTATCGGGCCGCCCGCTCCACCTAGTGGAGCTCGGACGCGGCCGTTCAAAGCGAGGCCCAGCGTGGATCGCGTACGGCGGTCCTTTCGAACCCGCCGTGGCTCGGATCCCCGCTGGTTCTCGCGGCACGCGAAGCCCGGCACGCACCGAGGGCCCGTTTCGGCTATAAGTCGCTCTAACCGCTAACCCGGTTACTGTCGATGCTTCACCTGCATGCTTACACGCATACGCTACCCCTTTCTTGCTCATACCTCCAGCTGTTCCCATGCTCCTCGTACCTTCTCTTACACACCTCGGTACACTCATTCCACTCACAGCCTTGGTCACACACCTGACCACCGAACACTTTGGCACACATTCGTTGGTCGCACACCTCACCAACACACCTCTTCGCGCCCCTTCCTCGGTCACCTCCTCTGTGACAATCACAGGTGTGCTTTCACTCGCACACCCAACCACGTGCCTCACTACCAACTCAAGTGTGCATTCCCACACATGCTCTACCATTCCAGGTGTGCATCCTTCCATTCCAGGTGTACATCCTCGCTCACCTGTCACAACTAACTCACGCTCCATGTCACTCTCACTACTCTCACCTCCACTCTTGACAGCGCACTCACCCTTACTCTCGACAGCGCACTCTTTCCTCATGCACCCGTCCGTTACACACCTTTCTCGCGCACACTCTCCCGTTACACCCTCTGTAACACTCACCACAGGTGTGCACTCTTCCATACTTTTGACAGCGCACTCTTTCCCCATGCACCTGTCCGTTACACACCTTTCTCGCGCACACTCTCCCGTTACACCCTCTGTAACACTCACCACAGGTGTGCACTCTTCCTTACTTTTGACAGCGCACTCTTTCCCCATGCACCTGTCCATCACACATCTTTCTCGCACACCCTCTCCCGTTACATCCTCTGTAACACTCCTCACTACACGCTTCCATGTGCTCCCTCGCACACGCGCTACGACCGACTCACTCTCGACAGCACCCTCACTCCTTGGCACGCACTTTTTCCTCACACACCCCAGAGTCGGACTTTCTCGCACACCTCCTTTTTCGCACACCAGACCTGTCGCACACTTCACCAACGGCCTCTCACGAACACCCGGGTCCATCTCGACCCCCAAGCTCATTAAATCACCTGGCGCATCATACGCACGACCATATTGGTCACCACTTACACCGGGTCCTCTTTCTCTTCGCTTTGCCTCCATCACCTGCGAATCCCTCATCCGGTTAATGAGCACATCATCACGATCCGAACACAGACTTTGGACCAATTCTTTTACCTCCTCTTTTATCTCTTTCTTATCCCCTCTCCGTCGCTTCTTAATTTCGCTCACCCCTTCTTCCACTTCTTCTAATTTCTGCCTCACCTCTTTTATTTCCCGGTACGTCTCCTCAAGTTCGTCCTCTAAGGCTACCTTGACCGTTTCCATGTGCGTCCTCACCTGCCGGTCCTTCGTCTCCATTACCTCTGTCACCTCATCCAACCTCGTTGTCAGTCCCTCACGTACCATCTGACATTGCCTCTGTGTCGCTATCAAGTCATTTTTTAGGTCATTTTGTGTCGCTTTTAACCCTCCTATTACCGCTGTGTTCTTCTTTACCTGGTCCCCCAACTCCTTTTGTCCCACTGTCAGTTGTTCTACTCCCAGCGTCAACTCCTCTATACCACCTTGCAATTTTACAGTCCCCTTTCTCACCTCCTTCTCCATGCGCTCCTTACAGTGCCTCACCTCCTCGCGCACTCCTCCGACCTCCTCACTCACACCTCTTCTGATCTCTTCTCCCATCACTTGCATCTCCTGCCCAGATGCCACCCTCATCTGCTCCATTTCCTCCCTGTGAGCATCCAATTTAGTTTCTACCCCCATTCTGACCCCCTCTATCTGCTGCCCCATTTGTTTAACTTCCCTTTCCGCTTGGTCCCTCATGTCCCTCAATTTGCCTTCCATACTGTTTTCTAACCCCGTTAACCCATGTTTCACCCCTTCTATTTGATTCTCTTGAGCGGCCATTCTGTTTTCTACCCCCATTAACCCATGTTTCACCTCTTTTATCCCATTGTCTAACGCCTCACCGGTACCCCTCGCTTCGTCCCTCATTACCCCCATTTGGCCCTCCAATCGCTCACCCAATCGCTCACTATCAGCCCTCATTTGCTCACTATCAGCCCTCATTTGCTCACTCTGAGCATCCATCCGATTCCCCAATTGCTGACTATTAGCCCTCATATCGTCCTTCTGCAGGTTGAGGGACGCCTGCATTTGCGCCATAAATTGCTCCATGAGGGCCTGCATTTGGGCCATCCCTCCCACTTGTGCAGCGGGTGCGGCCGCCGTAGCTATGTGCGAGGCGCCATTTTGCGCGCCCGCAACCTCGTGCGCGAGGACGCCATTTTGCGAACCTGCCGCCCTCACTGCTTCGCTCTCCTCATGTCCCTCAATTTGGTCCTGGATCGACCCTGCCTCACTCTCCTCTAACGGAACCCAGCCGTCTTGATCTGCCATAGCGCGACTTTCAAAATTCGGGTTTTTATTTTTGTAAAACAAAATCAAATTTCGCCGTTAATAATTTCGAGCGCGTGAAGCGCGCTTCGGGTCCAATCCCACTTCCCGACACCAATTGTTACGGACACGACTTAAGATGTTGTGATGGGCCGAGCGGAATGGCCGCCGTGTTCGCACAGTTTACCCGATTACACTCGAACGTTGGCCAAATCGCGCTACGCTAAATCAATGATGGAAAGGACACAACGACTGGGATAAATGAAACGACACAAGGGGTACAGTTCTCAAGACCTCCGGAGGAGGATATAATTGGTGGTGCAGAAAAGGGGTAGATTACAAGGTAAGAGGTAAAGCACAGAAAAGATGGGCACTTAGACACAATCTTATCTATCCCCGACAGACCACAGACAAACGGAACAAGACTGACTTACACAGGGATTGATGGCAGGGAAGGACAGGCAGTCGATAGCACAAGGTGCACCTTGGCTCAGGGACAGGATACAGCACGGTCCAGTAGATGCAGGGAGGTGTCACAGCGCTCGGTTGGTGGCGTCTCTCTTCCTTCAAGTCCAGCGCGCATCTGACGTCCCCTCCCTCTTTCTGCGCATGCTCAGCGGGGAGTGACACGCCCTCGGCTCGTTGGCTCCGCCCCAGATGGAATCGGTCCGCCGCTTCTATTGGGTGCGGGGGGTTACCGGGCTCCGCCCTTGACGAGGAGCTGACAGCGAGCCCCTACGTGGTAACCCCGTCGGAGCACATGTTCGATGGCGGCTAACCAAGCCGGAGCGAGGACGCGCACTCCCCGCGCCGCCGCCGTTGTTGTTGCTGTTGTTGTTGTTGTTGCTGAACCGTGAGGAAGAGCTGCGGGGAGGTATTGGGAGGTCCTAAACTTCCTAACGGTGCCATACAATCACATTCTGGTGCAACGAAGAGTCAGAATTAATGGAAACGAGTCCTTAACTGACATAGACTAAGAATAACTAGCAAGATGTCCTATATTTGTCTACGTGAGATGCGGTGGACCTGGATGCGACATTTAATGGGGGAAATAGGGGAAGGTCGGGTCTACAGAGTGTTGTTTACAGAAAATGGGACTAGGGAATGGGGGATTGGGGATAGTTGGGAAGTATTGGGGAAATAGGGGAATATTTACAAGCGGATATGGATGGAGGCCAATCTCATATCCGCAACAATATATACATATATATATATATATATATATATATATATATATATATATATATATATATATATATACATACATACATATATATTGTTACGGCCCGCGGATAAGGATGTTGTGTTTGCCGAGCGGATGGCCCCGCGGTCGTACAGTTACCTCGATTAACCCGATCCCCGAACGTTGGCCAGATCGCGCCACAGATATTCAATAGGGAAAAGACTAAGGCGACACGGATGTGAAGAAGAAGAAGGCAAAAAGATTGGAAATACGAATATGATTTATTTGCTATTTACAGGCTCAAAAAAACCAAGGAGAAGGAAAGATAAGAAAATAATTTACAGAAGATATTCGAGACACAGTGAAAATACTAGCTTATCTAACAGGCTTAACTTATTCCCAGGGACAAGACAAAAGACAGACTACGAACACACTTACACGGGGGATGATGATAGGAATGGCAGGATGTGGATGGCTGGAGGGAGAGGGAGGTCCAACGGGTCCTGCAGCACGATCGGCACGTTGGGCAGCCGCCGTTCCTTCGCGGCCCTGCTCCAAAACATCCGTCCAGGCCTCAAGCTGCTGTGGCTGCAGTTTCGGTGGTTCAAGCTGCTGTTGATGCAGCCGCGGTGGCTCAAGCTGCTCTCTTCAGGGATCCCTTACTCAACTCTCTTCTCGGTGATCTCTTCGCCGCAACTCTTGTCATGGACCTCTCTTGTCATGGACCTCCCTTGTCATGGACCTCCCTACGCAACTCCTGTCATGGACCTCTCCTGTCATGGACCTCTTTACGCAACTCCTGTCATGGACCTCTCCTGTCATGGACCTCTTTACGCAACTCCTTGCGCGCGCGCTTTTTATAGCGCCTACGGCGATCAAGCCGCCGGCCTTCAGGACACGCCCATCGGTGTGCTCACCTTGGCCCTGATTGGTCGGCACGGCCCTCTAGCTCCGCCCTTGATGACGATGGGCGGGCACGCCTTTCTTCCCCGACCCGAGCCTCCTGGCCAATGGTGGTTGAAGAAAACCGCCCAAAATGCAGTTGGCCATTGAAATGAAATGAAAGGGGATCTACTCTTATTTCACTTGGTGCAATGGAGTGTCATTTTAATGGAAGACAAGGCCTTACCCTGATACACATAATAAAGATATAACTATTGAACAGGGGTGTTCTATGATTGGCTAACGTGTATGCTTTATGGACTAATTATGGGACGCCCTTTGACCTTTATACACACTGGAGGCAGGAGGGGCCAGAATCAAGCAATATTACACAACAATTTACCATACAATACAACACAATAAAAAAAACATAATCCTCATGTCCGCAACACTGCACCCTCCTCCTCTTAGGCACGTCCCGGGCCTATAACTTTAATTTAGTGTGACACGTAGGTGTAGTTCCCTCTACTTTTAACCTAACCCTGAGTGCGACAGTTTTAAAACATAAATAAATATGTCCCGCTGCTCCATTGCACCCTACCTAACAGACTCACGCCCACAGCTAACCGAATTGCGGAATGGTCTTCAAACTATACACTGACGGTGGGGAGCATTATTTACAATGACTCTACTTTATTTACAAAACACAACCCAGGACCTGTGATTGTTTTTTCTGGGGGGGGGGGGGGGGGGGGGGACAGTCTGCTCTGCATCAATGCACCATGAAAGCACCCAAAACGCACCAATGCACCCTCGTGCACCAATCGGTGCACAGTCATCATTGTTCACTGAATAAAAAATAAAAACATCAACCCCTAACCCTGCAGGTGGTCTCTTGCTCTTCGGCTTCCTCTGCTGGCTATTACTATGTTCCTGATGTTGTCATCTTCCTTTGCTGGCGGCCTATTTGTAATAAAACTTGCACCCAACGTGTCCATTTGTATTTATTTATGGCCCACAGGGGCCGACTATGTATGGTTCACCTGTGGGGTATCGGTGCCCTGTGGCCAAGGTCCGCCAGCAAGATTTCGGGCCTTCATGGCCGGTTCCAGCAGAGGGGCCATGCCCCAACCCATGGAGTCCATCAGTGGTGCTCGGCCACAGACATGTGGTCCATAATGTGGTGCATCGATGCAGACAGCTGGTTCTGGGAGTTCCGGGCTCACAATGGCGGACTCACGCCCGCTCCCCTCGGCACCCAGTGGCGCTCAGGTCCTCATGTGGGAGACAAAGGGGGGAGAGACAGATGAGCGAGGGGTAAGGTCACAAGGGTACACATCAAACAAGGCAATGCAAGGCGAAATGCGTACGGAGAGCGAAGTGAGAAAGCTCGTCCCTACCGTACGTCACCCCCCCTGTCACCTACACTACCCTTGCCCTTACCCCATATGTACAAAATCTACACATTTACAAATTCATCGCTACTGTCACGTCTTCCCCATATTTCCCCTATTCCAAATTCGTCCCCACAATCCCTCGAGCCAAAATTTGCCATCACCCAAATTCATCATCAATCCTCATAAGGAGGAAGAGATGGAACAACAAAGCACAATGTCACACCCACGTCATGATGCGTCTCACATTCCAAACATTTGCATCAATAAAAATTAAACATGGCATAGTGTGGAGGTATGTCATCTCAGGTGAGCGGATGCAGATGGTGCAAGGAGATTTCAACCCTAACTATCCTCTAAATGACTTTAACACACTTTACACGACCCGGGGTCTTTCCCTGCCAATCCATTGGCCAACTTACACTATGGGTTCTAAAAACCAATTCCCATTGACCAAACTGTGGTGCTTCTCAATTTGGGGTCTCACTCCCCCGATGCAACTCCCTGTGCCCTTGCACAATTTCTGGGCTGAGACGTGTAGCTCTCCCAGCAGGTCTACCCACCTGCACACCTCCACCACTGTAGTTGCCACCCGAGCTTACCTAGCTCCTCACCCTAACCTATCTAACTGAGGAAGGCCCCTCCTGGCTCTGTCACCCCTTGGTGCCCTCTGGCACTGGGCTACCCGGGTCCATCCTCCGGATCCTCGGGCCCCATCCACAACAACTCTACCGGCTCCCAGAGCCCACCTGCGGCCTCACTTGGCTGACATCCTCACAGTGGTGGAGTGCCCAAACCAACTACACACACTAACAGGCTACACGCCCAGCCATTTCCACAACACTAATGCACCCATCCAAACATCATTCTTTCACCCGCACCATAGATGCCAATATCCAACCACAATTTACCTATACTCTCTACCTAACACTTACACTGCCCTCCCCGGGTATTCGTGATGGGGGTCCACTCTTCCCCCATCCACACCTTCGCACCATCCACTCCACTCCATAGTTTCCACCATACTCACTCCACGACCATCCATTCCAATACTCCATATATCCCACACTCCATGTATTTCACACAACCATTCTCCATACACCTGTCGTTGCACACCTGTGCAATCACACCTGGTGCCACCTGCACCCTCCTTCCTTCCTGGACCATTTGGTCAGCACAACTCATCACTATCACTCCCATCCATACACTGCTCCATCCACCTGTTCAGTTGCACACCTGTGCAATCACACCTGTTCCTCACACACTTTTCACAATACACTTCTGAATACACCTCCAACACTCACACGGCATCATCTGAACTACCTGTTGCCCTGCTAACTTAGTGCTCCCCGTCTTCCCTTTAAACTAAGCACATACCACGTCATTATCATACACACTAATCTACCTGCGTCCCCAATACAGGTATCATTGTCACTACCTAATCTTACCGTTACCTAAGGTCATCTTCTAGGTCCCTACACACGATATATCCTAACCCTCCCGGGCTAGTTTTCACTGCCATAAACCCCATAAATCTAGTGCTCCTTTGCCCCCGCATGTGACGGATGACAGAGTTGCCATCCCACCACATCGGGTATCTCCCACTATAAATTTTGCTCACCAAATTTCAACCAATCAAAAATTTGCCAATCATCTGCCAATCCTCTGCCAATCATCACTCTGCCAATCATCACTGCCAATCCTCAAATTTTGTTTTTCTAATTTCGGGGCCAAAACACTATCCTCATCATCATCATCACAGTCCGCTTTATCTGAGCCTCGGTGCGTCGTCACATCATTAAAACCCGGCTTCGCAAAGCCGAGCAATGAATTCGGGTGGTTTGGTCGCCTTTACTTTAGTTGGATCCGTCCGGCATTCACGACTCTGGGGAGGAGGCATGCTCGGGCCGAGGTTCCACGCATCATCGCGGCCCGGTACCTTGCGGTCCCGGGCCCGATGGCTGAGGCTCGCCCGGTCGGAACCCCGTCCCCGCCAGGGGGCACCGTTCCGCTTCCTCCCACTCGCCCTTGAACCGGACCTGTCGCCTCGCCCGACAAGGCCCGGACTCGACCGTGCGGGGCGGGACCAAGCCCGAATCGGCAACGACGCTTCGAAGAGAAGCGACGCAGTATCGATCCACGCCGGGCCTCGCATCCAACAAAGGGCTCCTCGCACCGAGCGCCTGCTATCCGTCGCCCTAGCTGCTAACCCGGTCAACGTCGATGCCTCACTTGCATACGCGACCCGTTTCACACTCACAAAGCCCGGCGTTCCAACGCCTCCAGTGCATCCCACACACTCCGTCCATTCCACCAACGCACTCCCTGTTACACACCACACCTCTTGCGCACACTCGCCGTTCGCACACTTCGGTCCACACCTCTCCTCCGTTATGTCCTCCGTAACACTCACCATGGGCGTGCACTCTTGCATCCACCCACTACCGCGCTCCGATGTGCTCCCTCGCACTCGCGCTACTACCAACTCAGGTGTGCTTTCTCGCACACCCTCGCCGTTCATCCCATACGTGCATCCTCGCACCCGCTCCACCACCAACTCACTCCTCGTGTCACACTCCGTACACCCCGACGTGCATTCTCGCTCGCACTCGGTTTCACTCCCACACTTTATAACACACCCACTCGCCGACGCACACTTTTTTTCACACGCGTGCCATTTCCACTCACACGGGACCCTTCACCAACGACCGGGTGCCATATCGATCCCAATCGCGCGACAATTCTCTTGTCGTCAAACATCCTCCTGCAAAATCTCCCCGCACAACACACAGCACGACTCACCTGGGGGATTCCCTTCTCCACGCGCACCTGCAAATCTTCATTTGGGTTATTAAGTACAGCATCGTGATGTGAGCAGGGACTTTGTACATATTCCATCTTTTCCTCCCGCCGCGAGTGGTTTTCTAAGTCCCCGGTCTCTTCAATTTCAATGCCCACTACCACTTTTTCTTTACCCACCTCGACGACCGTTGGCTTTAATAAAATTCCCTCTACCTCATCGGTCGCCGGCTTTTCCAAACCCCGTGTCGCGATTTCTATCCCCGTCATTGTACCCGCGCTTTCCTCCGCCTCGCTCAACCAGCGCTTCTCGACCCACGTTACCTCCTCGTGCACCCCTGGGACCTGCTCGCCCACCATGCGATCCATGGTCTCCCCACATTTTTGCATGCGGTCACCCATTCTGTCCGCAATTTTGCCGATTCGCTCCATTTTGCTTCCTAGCCTCTCAAATTTAGCTTCTAGCCGTTCCCCCATTTTGTCCATAAGGGCCCCCATTTGCAGGAAAAAAAGATTCGAATCCACCGGCGGCGCTGCTACGGTCGCGGGCGCGGTCGCCGTAGCCATGTGCGAGGCGCCATTTTGCGCGTCCGTAACCTCGTGCGCGAGAGCGCCATTTTGCGCGCCTGAAACCTCCTCAACCACCTCCTCATTGCCCTCCTCCACATACATTTCCCCCAGGTCCTGGGTCGATTCTACCCCGTCTATCTCTCCCACCGACATCCCGTCGCCTTGACCAGCCATGGCGCGATTTCAAAATTCGGGTTTTGTAAAACAAAACAAATTTCAGTGACTTGTAATTTTGAGCGCGTTAAGCGCGCTTCGGGTCCGACCCCGCTCCCGACACCAATTGTTACGGCCCGCAGATAAGGATGTTGTGTTTGCCGAGCGGATGGCCCCGCGGTCGTACAGTTACCCCGATTAACCCGATCCCCGAACGTTGGCCAGATCGCGCCACAGATATTCAATAGGGAAAAGACTAAGGCGACACGGATGTGAAGAAGAAGAAGGCAAAAAGATTGGAAATACGAATATAATTTATTTGCTATTTCTATTTGCTATTTATTTGCTATTTACAGGCTCAAAAAAACCAAGGAGAAGGAAAGATAAGAAAATAATTTACAGAAGATATTAGAGACACAGTGAAAATACTAGCTTATCTAACAGGCTTAACTTATTCCCAGGGACAAGACAAAAGACAGACTACGAACACACTTACATGGGGGATGATGATAGGAATGGCAGGAGGTGGATGGCTGGAGGGAGAGGGAGGTCCAACGGGTCCTGCAGCACGATCGGCGCGTTGGGCAGCCGCCGTTCCTTCACGGCCCTGCTCCAAAACGTCCGTCCAGGCCCCAAGCTGCTGTGGCTGCAGTTTCGGTGGCTCAAGCTGCTGTTGATGCAGCCGCGGTGGCTGAAGCTGCTCTCTTCAGGGATCCCTTACTCAACTCTCTTCTCGGTGATCTCTTCGCCACAACTCTTGTCATGGACCTCTCTTGTCATGGACCTCCCTTGTCATGGACCTCCCTACGCAACTCCTGTCATGGACCTCTCCTGTCATGGACCTCTTTACGCAACTCCTGTCATGGACCTCTCCTGTCATGGACCTCTTTACGCAACTCCTTGCGCACGCGCTTTTTATAGCGCCTCCGGCGATCAAGCCGCCGGCCTTCAGGACACGCCCATCGGTGTGCTCACCTCGGCCCTGATTGGTCGGCACGGCCCTCTAGCTCCGCCCTTGATGACGATGGGCGGGCACGCCTTTCTTCCCCGACCCGAGCCTCGTGGCCAATGGTGGTTGAAGAAAACCGCCCAAAATGCAGTTGGCCATTGAAATGAAATGAAAGGGGATCTACTCTTATTTCACTTGGTGCAATGTAATGGAGTGTCATTTTAATGGAAGACAAGGCCTTACCCTGATACACATAATAAAGATATAACTATTGAACAGGGGTGTTCTATGATTGGCTAACGTGTATGCTTTATGGACTAATTATGGGACGCCCTTTGACCTTTATACACACTGGAGGCAGGAGGGGCCAGAATCAAGCAATATTACACAACAATTTACCATACAATACAACACAATAAAAAAAACATAACCCTCATATCCGCAACAATATATATATATATATATATATATATATATATATATATATACATATATAGATAGATAGATATATATATATATATATATATATATATATATATATATATATATATATATATATATATATATATATATATATAGTTTATATATTTATTTATTTATTTCTTTATATATATGAAATTGTAACAGCATGTGTGCTGTCTGTAGACATAATGCTGATACTGTAACAAATTAAGTGATGGAGAATGAGCCATCTGCTTCCTCCCAAACCGCAGTTTCCCTCTCAACATCGCAGAACCTGATCCGCCTTTATCTGAACACCCATGTACAAATAATAAATTAATAACAATTTTAAAATAGCTTTATATTTATTCATTGGGTACAATTCTTACAATTTACATCTTTCTCATTGCAATCTTTTTTGCAGTGAGCAAAAGAAAAGTGTCTTCCAGTCTGGACAAAGCTGCAATTAAAATGGTTGAAATGCAATAGCAGCAACATGAAAGGGTTCTTTCAACATGAACCCTTTCAACATCAACATTTGAATCAACAATTTCAACATGGAATATGACAAAACGATCTGTTCTGAGTATAGGAGGTGGCAAGATGACAATTAACATTGGAGGTATAAAGAGGAGGAGGAGGCCAGGACAAGAGAAGAGCTTCGGAAACATCCATCAGTCATTAAGATGCACCTGGTGGCTCTAATGAATATATACTTGGCATTTACAAAAAAAAACATGAGAAGAAACAATTACTGTTGACAAAACTAGCAGTGTTGTTACCTCCGCCACCAAAGGTGGATGGAAGTTATGTTTTCATCCCTGTCTGTCTGTTTGTCCGTTTGTCTGTCTGTCTGTACGTTTGAGAACTAAATATCTCAAAAAGCTGTGGACGGATTCGGACGAAATTTGGAGGTCAGGTTGGGTGTGTGACAAGGACAAATTGATTAGATTTTGATTCAGGTCTGGAGCTAGATCTGGCCTATCAAGGGGTTTCATATGGAGATCTGGCCTATCGTATGTGACAAGGACGAAATGATTGGATTTTGGTGAAGATCAGGATTCGGATCCGGCTAGTATAATTTTTTAAGTGATTCTTCACCATTGAGTGATACGGCCAACCAGGCAGAGGTATGTTCTCTACTGAGTGCCGTTCTAGTTATTTATGTAACTGTTTGCAAATGTTATAGGTGGAAAAGTCAAACAGTGAAATGAGGCACTTTTTCGTGTGCATGCATTGGTCCCACTCTCTCCGCTCCTCAAAAGCCCACAGCATCTTGTTTCTCACAGTCTGAGAGTACTTTAGGTGCTTTTTTCCAAACTCCAAGCGGGCTTTCATGAGTCTTTCACTGAGGAGAGGCTTCCGCCGTCTGGCCACTCTGCCATAAAGCCCAGATCGGTGGAGTGTTGCAGTGACGGTTGTCCTTCTGGAAGTTTCTCCCATCTCCACACAGGATCTCTGGAGCTCAGCCAGAGTGACCATCGGGTTCTTGGTCACCTCTATTACCAAGGCCCTTCTCCCCCGATTGCTCAGTTTGGCCTGGCGGGCAGCTCCAGGAAGAGTCCTGGTTGTTCCAAACTTCTTTCATTTAAGAATTATGGAGGCCACTGTGCTCTTGGGAACCTTCAATGCAGCAGAAATTTTTTTGTAGGCTTCCCCAGATCTGTGCCTCGACACGATCCTGTCTCTGAGCTCTGCAGGCAGTTCCTTCGACCTCATGGCTTGGTTTTTGCTCTGATATGCATTGTCAGCTGTGAGACCTTATATAGACAGGTGTGTGCCTTTCCAAATCATGTCCAATCAATTGAATTTACCACAGGTGGACTCCAATCAAGGTGTAGAAACATCTCAAAGATGATCAAGAGAAATGGCAGGCACCTGAGCTAAATTTCAAATGTCATAGCAAAGGGTCTGAATACTTATGTCAATGATATTTCAGTTTTTTCTTTTTAATAAATTTGCAAAACTTTCTAAAATCCTGTTTTCTCTTTGTCATTATGGGGTATTGAGTGTAGATTGATGAGGGAAAAAATGAATTTAGACGATTTCAGCATAAGGCTGCAACATAACAAAATGTGAAAAAAGTGAAGGGGTCTGAATACTTTCTGAATGCACTGCATGTATCTACATGATAATTATTGTTCATCCTTGGAATCACGGATTTTGCCGTCCTCATCTGACGACTCGGGCAATGATGCTGTGTTTTCACAACCAATGCATGAACACATGCCCATGCAAAAAAGCTTGTCCGGAAGACAACTGCACCTTCTTTGAGTACCGGTGCATTGAGTCTTCTTGTATGCACAATGGACGACCTCCATAACACTCGATGGTGCATGGAAAAAGTGTCATCCATGAAGTTTCCAGTCATGGTTTGAAGGGATGGAACTTCAGGTTTCTTTCAAGACTTGTCTTGCAAATGGCAGCCTGGTAATATCTGTTTGTAAAGAGAATCCTTATTTGGTGAGAACTGAGAAGCAATTCTCTACACAACTTCCAGTCTCGAACAATGTATACCTGTCCTCATTCACATCTCTGCATCTAATTTTGCCCATAGAGCTCACAGCTAGGTGTATGCCTCAAGATCTTCAAACAGGGATTTTGTAACAATGTAGTTGGTCCTAACTTCTAAAAGGTAGAAGAATGCTCTGTGCTGAAGATTCGAACTTTCACTGACTCAACTTCCCCCATTTCGTAGGGAGCACTCACTGAATCACATCCCAAGAAGTAGTGAAACCCAATGAGAGTAGCACAACTAGCACATACATCTTTCCCAAAGTGATCAAATATATGACGGACAGTCGGACATCGATAGTGTGAGTGTTGTTTCCTCTTCCTGTATGAAAGTAGCTGTTCTGCTGCCATTCTAGTTATAATAGATGCTACCCTACATGCCAAACGACATCAACTGATGCCCTCTTCTGGTTATGGCAGGAATTGTGAATTTGTTCATGGTGCTTCCGACAGCGCGTCTAATCTTCGCGAAGGACACCATGCTATCTTTAATGTCCACCAACAACTTTTGGCAGACGGGACGCCCGTTTAACGTCCGTCAGAGGGACGGCACACACACATTGATGAATCACCTTGCCTGTGAAACACTGGGATGATAGTTTATAGCTGGGTCGGGATTCAAACCCAGGCTGGACAGCTTAGAAGCGAGTGTGCGTACATCTCGGGCCTAGGCCATCCTGTCAGCCCTGTGGCTTCATGAATTGAATCAATGCTATTGCATCCCACAACCAGGTTGAACCACTTGTGGGATCTCTTCCATGGTAGGTGAAGGCTTGACTCATCCCTCATGAAAGTGCATGAGCTTTGCTTTGTTTGTTTTGATGATGGAGCCATCATGATTTGCTAATGGTAAGGGCAATGGCCCTTGGGTATGGACCAGCATCTCTTTGTTGTCAACTTTTCTCTCTGTTCCAATGGCAACTACAAAGAGCAATCGAAGATTGCAGCCCCTCGCCGGGACTCGCCGGGATTTTGCCTGGCAAATAAATGGAAGGATGTACTAAATGAAAGGTCATCGATTGCAAATGAAAAGTCCAAATGGTCCAGTTGTAAATGTGTAAAGGTCAATATGTCTGAAAAGTTGTAAAGGTCAAAAAGACACATTCTAAAGGTCAAAAAGTGTAAAGGGCTGAAAAGGTCGAAAGGGGGTAATTTAAGGTCTAAAGGGTCAGCATTGTCTGAAGGGGTCTTAAGGGTCTTAAAACGTCTAAAAAGGGTCTAAATGTCCAAGGGGTCTACAGGGCATTAAAATATCTGAAAAGCGTGAAAGTTTAAAGGTCTAAAAGGGTCTAAAGCCGTGGTTCCCAACCTCGGGGCCATGGTGTGTTTCTTGGGGGGCCACGGGCCATGGGGTAATTTGAACCATTCTGCCATTCTCGGTGCTTCTGCCATTCTCGTCTACCTATCTCTGCGAAGCGGGGTTTTCCACGCTGTTGAATGTCAAATCGAAACAGCGTAATCGGCTCCACGTGGAAGATGACCTTCGCTGTGCCCTGACTGTGACTCAACCATGGATACCCCAATTGGTAGCTAAAATGCAATTTCAGCCATCCCACTGAGTTTTTAATTCACTTTTACGGCGCATGCACCGTGTCCCTAGTTTTGATTACCTGAGTTGTTGTCGAATTGAGTTTCTTTTTGTGAGATTATAACACACTGCGTTAAATACAGACACAACAGAGGTTTTTAGTTTTTACATATTCTTGACTTGGAACCTTTTCGTACTGTTTTCTTGTGTGACAGTTCTATTTTATGCTGTCCATAGTGTTGCTACTGATAATATTAAAATCTCATATCAAACATGCATCATTCGAGCGACGTTGCTTTGTTTGCTTCTTCCAAAAACGATGTAGTTGGGAGCCAGTAAGGAACAGGAAAAATACTATGGAACTAAATGTTCATGTTGGCTCCTTGGAATTCCTCATTTTCTGTGTAATAATTTACCAATTCTCATACAAACAAAATATCCAATTAAAGGAAAAAACACCTCTTAGAATGCACCACAGAGCATCTATAAATCAAAAAATTTCTGGGGGGCATGCCCCAAGACCCCACTCACCTACTTACACTCGCTGCGCCGCTCGACCCTCGCGAAAGGGAGGAGGGTGCTGGGGATGTTGGGAACTCCAAAAACAAAAAAAACATAACACAAAAAAGGTTGGGAACTCCTCGTCTAAAGGGTAGAAAGGAGTCTGCAGGTCTGAGGTGTTCTGAAGGGTCTAAGAGGATTTAAGGGTCTAAGGCTAAGAGAACACAACAAAGTGGGAAAGGGGTCTGGCGGTGTGAATACTTTCTCAAGGTACTGTATGCGGCATATATTTTTTTGTTTATACCTTGATATAACATGAACTTGCATTGAGACATCAGAATTTCTGCTTTTTGCTTCCACTTGATCCTCTCGGTATTGCACTTAACGGTGAATTGCGGTAGCACTGGCGATAGTAACTCATCCCATCAGGTCCATTATCTTGATGCAATTCAAGGTGTTTGATTGAACTTTCAAAAATGGTAGATTCTGGAGTATAAGTGTCTTTTCACTGGTGCAAGCAGCTTGGTAATTTATTCCATCTAGCTTCCGAAAAGGAGGTTATTTTCTCTTTGGCTTCTGTGACAACGTGCTTGCGGCACTCCATTGTTTTGGTGGAGTGCAGCACTGAGTAACTGCAGTCTCGTACCGAGGCCGTGATTGGCTGATTATGAGTGGCAGCCAAATACCGTATGGAAGTTGTGATTGGCTGGTTAAATCTCACAATGTGGTCATCATTTGGAGGTACTATTTATGTTTAAATGAAAATGGTTCCGAAACCCTCACTTATTTTTATTTTGGATACAAGATCGAGGCTCGTGCAAGAGCTAACATTAATGACTAAAAAATATAAACGGACACATAAAACATATAATAAAGGGAGCTGGAGACAAGATGGGGAGAGAGAGGGAAGCACACAAGTACAACAGTAGAGAACAGGGACATCGGGAGATCTGTGTGAGGGAGAGGGCTTGGGGGAAGGGGCATGGAAAATGGGGGGGGGGGGGGCTGGGAGAGGTATAAAACAAATGGACACTGCTAGGACTTCCAGGAAAAAAAGTCGGTACTTCGAAAAAGTGCATCTGGGGGAATTAACGGGGGTAGAAAAGATATGGCGGAAAATACAAGAGATGGTGGTGAACAGCCGTTTTAAAGACGTGGAGGGAGGAATGGGACTGAAGAGAGTTTGGGAGTTTGTTCCAGAGGCGGGAGAAAAGAGGAATGAAAGAGTGAAGGTGAGCAGAGAGCCTAGATTTTGGCAGTTTCACTAGAAGATGGTTGCTGGCAGATCTTGTGCGACCTGAAGGTATATTTGGGGGACGCAGCACCGACAGAGCTGGGGGAGCTAGGCCGGAGAGGAGTCGGTAGAAGACAGAAAGACCAACAACCTGCCTGCGGTGAGCGAGTGAAAGGCCCTTAGAGTTAGCTCTGCTTCATTGCGGGAGATTCCAATGATTCTGAAAGCTTTGGTTTCAACAGCGTGAAGCCGAGCTAGGTGCGAGGCAGGAACACTAGCCCAGGAGGGAGAACAGTACTCCATCAAGCTGTGGATGAAAACCTTGTATGTGGTGAGGAGCTCAGGTGTGCCAACGAAGGACTTCACACAACGGAGGATGCCCAGTCGGCGACTGGCTTTGGCGGCCAGCTTGGAAATGTGGTTTTCCCAGGAAAGATCATGGCAGATTGTGAGACTCAAAAGCTTGAGTGACAGAACTTCTTGGAGAGGATTGTTGAGAAAGTAGATGGGAGTGTTGTCCAGACGGTCTTTTCAGAGAGACAAAGTGAGAGTGTCACTTTTGTAAGATGGGACATTCCTTAAATATATAAGTGATCCTTAAGCATATGTTAGCTAGACTATCAGTATTTCCAACATGGAGATCGTGTAATTGCAACATTTCTCGCCATGGTCCATGGCCTAATTGAAGAAACTGAGGAGGTTGGTTCCACTGGTGGGAAAAAATATGAACGAATGAGTGGAAATAAACAGAGTATGGATTTTGGAAGTTTCTCAAGGTGGAGACTATATCAACCTGTCTGGGATGTGAAAGTGATATGCCCAGAGACTCAACTTAATTGTGGGAGATTCCAATTATTTTGAAGGCCTTAGTTTCCATTTCATCAAGCTGAGCAAGGTGTGGGGTGGGGGCACCAGCCCAGAGGGGGGAGCAGTACTCCACCATGCTGAGGATGAAGGCCTTGTAGGTAGCCAAACGTTCAGATGTACCATAATCTATAATACAGTATAATGTTAGCCTTCATACTGCAGCAAAAACTTGCACAAATCTGGCTGACTAGTGTATCTAGCATCCGGATCTGGTGTTTCTCACCTCAGGGAGTTTGCTTGAAGATTTTGGAGGAGTTGTGGTCGGTGGAGTGGCTAATGCTGAAGGCTTCGATAATGAAGGCGGCTTGATGTCGAGTGGAGTTTTATTCGACGTTGCCTTCGAGGATAGTGGGATATAACCTTTTGTTTATATAATACAGAAACTCATAAAGTTTTGTGCACACCATCAATACACTCCTATGCAAGGTCCGTTTGTCACGCTCAGGACATCAAGGCAGTACACAAGTTCTTGCCATGTTCGGCTCAGCAAGTTTGCGTCTACCAGTGCGCATACAGCTGTGATTCGAGAAAGAAGACCCTGCATGTTTGCCACCTTGGTGTTGTTGACAACGTCTTTGATAAAACCCCACAGAAAAGAATCAAGTGGGGTTATGTCTGGTGATCTTGGGGGGCAGGCAGTTGGTCCGTCTCTGCCAATCCAGCGACCTGGAAAATTTTCATTCAGTGCAGCTTGAACGACTAAGGCCCAATGAGGAGGAGCTGTTGCAAAATTATATTGGGTTACAGATCTTCAATCTGTGGGAAGGCGAATCCTTCCAGCAGGTTCATGTAAATTGTTGAGGTCACTGTATCCTCAGCAAATAAAAATGGCGGTCATGGAGAAGCGATCATGGAGAAGGCTACACCACACATTGACCATTGGACTGTCACGTATGTGTTCAATGACCACATGGGGGTTTTCAGAGCCACAGATCCTCACATTCTGCTGGTTGACCTTTCTCGATACATGAAAGCAAGCTTCGTCTGTGAACATGACGTTTTTCAGGTAATCTTCGTCATCGCCTATGTGACTGAACATTTCCAAGGCATTTGATTTGAGTTCCTGCAGAATCTGCACCTTGTAGGCATAACGCTTCAGTGTTTTATGCAGAATCTGTGTACAGTGGTGGTTGGTAGTCCCAGTTCTCTGAATGTGCATCGGATTGATTTTCTTTGACTTTGTTGAAATGATTCACGCACTTGTTCAACATCTGCTGCACTTGTGTTTGGTCGACCGGTGCTTTTATGTTTCTGACAACTTCCAGTCTTCTTAAACCTCTTGTACCACTTTCTGATACTAGTCCGCAATAGCAGATTCCTTCCATACCTTGCACGGAAATTACGCTGAACTTGCGTGTCGGATCTCGTCTCGAGGAGCCATTCGACACACTGAGCTTTCTCCTGTGGAGTTGACATTTTCTTTAAATTAAACCACCAGACCTGAAAATAAAGAAAACTTTATGAGATTCTGTATCACACAAAACAAAGGGTATCATATCATTTGTAGTACTAAATATTTTAACAACCAAAGTTGTCCATGTATTTTTGGAACACCCTGCACTTTTGTCGTGCAGTATCTACATATTGTCATATTCCTGGTGATTAAAATCTTCCAAGAAAATGGATTGCCGAACGAGCTTTATCTCTGAGGCGTTCAGTCAAAATATAGCGGAGAATACACGTGGGGTTGAGACCGAAGAGGCTTACCTTCATGGATCCCACTGGCAGTCCTCAAACCTGCAATGAGTAATTCAACCGACACAGGTTTAAAATGTTCAAGAAAATGCCGGCTTTATTAACCAAAATGCCGGTAACAAATAAAATGCATGATAAATGAAACTATATTCCTAACTAGCAGAGGTACCCGGCTTTGCACGGGAGTGGGAGGAGGAGGGGAGGGGGAAGAGGAGGGGAGGGGAACGCTAATTTTAAAACCCGAAATTTTTTAAATGTTTATGTCTCCGTGACATTCCTGGGACCATCCCGAGTCGAACAGTACTTTCCGCTCGCAAATCCGTCCACGGGTTCTCGAGATATTAGAGATTGTAGACCCGAAGTTTTTTTAATTTTAAGGTGTGCTGTAGTCAGAAGCGCTAGAAGCGCTGCGCTCCCTCCCTTCGAATCCCTCTCTCTTCTGCTAGTGCTAATAATACGCTAATTTTAAAACCCGAAATTTTTTAAATGTTTATGTCTCCGTGACATTCCTGGGACCATCCCGAGTCGAACAGTACTTTCCGCTCGCAAATCCGTCCACGGGTTCTCGAGATCTTAGAGATCATAGATAGAGGCCAACTCTACTTTATATATATAGATTGGAGCGCTCTCACACAGACTCGAATACAGACAAAGGATAAAATAACTGGAACATAAACGGGTGTGATTTAGTGGGCACTTAGCTCAAATTGGCTGGTGTATCTCGTCAGGAATCGTCAACGATCGTCTGAGGCCTCCACGTCTTCGCGCACAAAACGCGCTCGTTGGCGCAAAGTAGGCCTCCCGCGCGGCCCGCTCACTCATGGCTCAGTGCGCAAAGCAAACAGCCTTGGTGTGCAGCTTGCTCCTTCAGCCGTGCTTGTCCTTACGATCTCTGCACGGAAACCGCAGCCCTCTGTCCGCAGTTCCACCTCCTCATGACCAATAGCAAGATGTCAGAACACGACCGTTCGCGATGAAGCTTCCTTGCACAAGAGCAATAGTGACCGTTCACCACCAGATCCCAACATGAGAACCACCAAAAGGACGTTGTAGGGGAAGTATTAGGGGAGACTCAAGACTCCAATGACCGGACACAGGTTTTACAAAAGGTCTGGTTTATTAACTGGTTATTCACTTCATTCCAATTACCAAATAATACCGCTTAATTCAATGGACCAGGTTAACTCTTTTCGCATGGTCCTTCTCCTTCGGCCGATGTTCCTCCGCCACTCCCGTCGGGCAGAGGGTCTGATGATGAGTCCTCGTCCGTTCCGTCGGTCAGAGCTTCTGCTCACAAGTCTCCTTGACTCAACGTTTGCTCTCGTTTATATGGACAAACTGGACTTAATCCCCAGTCCGCTGAACGTTAATCCTTTCTCCGCTAATGCCCCGAGGTCATGCATGCACCAAGTCCTGGCATCAGCTCGCTCCCCTCCTGCTGTGAGTTCCGTTTACCAAACGATAGGGGGGTGCTCCAGCCAGGGACTGTGACCAGGTGGACAAGAGATTACCATGTTCGGGCACATTCCTGACACTCATTTACGAACTCGTCTTTCACAGAGTTTGCAGGTAAAATGTATCTGCTTCGTTACCAGTGTTAATTAATAAGTTACCAGTGCCAATTAATAAGTTACACTGAGTTACACTTCCACAATTCCCTCATCTTTTTTGTTTTTGTTTATATTAACCATTAATCTAAACATCAATATAAGTAAACAATCAATCACTACAAGTAAACATCATTACAAGTATAAGTAAATAATCAATCACTTTGGTAATCAAATTCCCTTGGGCATACACCGTCATCCTGCAAGAATCACAAAACATTTCGTTGGTCATTGACTCCTTCCATATCGTTCAATCTATTGCATTTGCATCACAAATATATTTTCAAAACAACACTTCACCATCACCAAGATACAACAATTTCACTTCATTTTCAAGTTTTGTAAAGCATCTGCACCATCTGGCAAAAACGTTTGCCTCCACACAAATGTTGACTTTGTTTGAAAGGAAGGGCTGATCACTTGTGTTTGAATCCTGGTATGAAACATTTTCTCCTAATGTCTTCATAGCTCCTGCACTACTTCGTGTAGGATTTCGCTGTTGTGGTAACATTGCGGAGTCATAGACTGACCCTGCTCTCCTTGTAGCATTCTTGCCACTTTTTGCTGTAAACCATAGTAATTCCTGAACAAGGCCTTCACCCAGTTGTAGTTGACTTGCCTCCTCCCTCATTGTGAGTGGGCAGCAAGTATTGGTGTGACGTTGATTGGCCAGCAAGATGTGGAACAGGGATGCCGGATGCATCCACAATGATGTTGGGACCATGGTGTTCAGGTCATTCATGGTCCTTACCAGGAGCAACCAGCAGAATCGTGCACAGCTGTTGTGACAAGGGCACAGCCGTTTTTTGCAGCTCCATGCTGGTTCCCCGGACGTTGGTGAAGTAATAACATATGTCCCCGCATTTCACAGAGGTTGCAGGTAAAATGTCGTTGTCCTGCAACTTCTGATGTGGTGAATGTTCGAAGCCTTCGAACAAGAGTAAGTGATCGCCTTTCTTTCATATGTTGCAGTGTGATCCAGGCAAATGGTCACATAAATTTCCTTGGTGAAGGTAAGCATTCATCTCCAAGTTACACGGGAGAATGTCTTCATCATTCTTTGAGAAAGAGGGTGTATGCCATGATTAACTTCATTTTTTAGCCACAAATTTTCTTTCTCGAACTTCTTCCCAATTCCGTTAGCAATCCCTCCAAAATGTGATCTCGTCTTATCCTTATGCTCAGTCACATCTGAATCTGCTTTCCGCACACACTGAATCAGATAGGGTACATCTTACCATGAAATCAGCATAATCATGTATATCTTCTGACAGTTTCACATTCAACAATTTGTTGTTTTTCTTTAACACAAAAGTTATATTCATTTATATGCGTCACACAAATAATATTCAATCAGGTATGTATTTTATTACTAAACTAAGAATAGCATCCACAATTGCTTTCAGGTTAATATAGTTCAAAAATTAACTCATGCAGGTATTTTAGCACTACTCTAAGAAAATAAATTGTATATGATTACAATCACAAACGGGAATACCTAATTCCCAACAACAATTTTCCCAAACCAACAAATTAAACATAATGTATTATTACCATAATTCCTCTCCACTTTTTCTTTTCCCTCTTTTTTTTCCTAACAGTGTGTCACTCGTGGTGATATGAGTTCACTGATATTGTAATTGACACAACTCATAACATTGTCGTTATGCCATTATCTTAATTCTACTGTATTCACTATTCATTTGCAACATCACTTGATTCATTATTTTAATCTCGGTATTATTCATATCATCATAACAATCTTTCTATTTTAGGTCCATATTTGTTTCTATTCTTATCAACCTCCTACGGTTTATCAATTTGTTCCAAAACACTGCAACCAAAGGTTTTAACCAAAGCTCTACCAAACTATTTCCAATTTGAACTCAAAATGCTAATTAAACAACAATTCAAAGAATTAACTTCAATGGGTCAACAAACTCATTTTATAAACAGATCTGGCTTTCCCATCCAATAATTTTCCTTGCCAAATGTCATATTGCAACACTTTAATAAACCTTCGAAAAATGTCTCCCAAATCAATAAATTCCCTTTTTACTTCCCAAATACTCATCTGTAAATTACATATTCAATTACAGTTTCTCCCTATTTGTTCGGCCTAAATGGCCACCGAAGTGGCTGCCAACATGCAGTACCGTTTTTATCTACCAAGCAAGTATTCGTCCACATAAGATCTCTACCAAAATGTTGTTTGTAAAAAACAAATCTGGGATTTCTGATTACATGGATGCACACTCTCAGGACATTTCAGGCTGCTTGTTAACAATCCACTACGATAAATTAATTCCTTTACCCACAATCAAATAATTAGTACAAATTGAGGATATTATCCCTATCACATTCATTTATAGATTCATTATGTTGGATCTAAATTTTCTCCCACTGCTGCAAGGAAGAACAATAGCTCTAATAAGTCTTTGTAATATCTCACTTCATTTACCCAGCATCGAAGAATTTATTTACTATCCATTCCCATCTGTTAACCAGTGACTTTGTTTGAACTCCAAAACTTAATTTGATGAATCCCATGTGTACAGCTACCACTTATTGAAACCCATACTTTTGTAGAAAATATCCAAGTAAGTGTTTTTATTTTAAACCCCCTTAACTGTTGCTCATCCATTTCTATGCACCCAGTGAGTACTACTGACACCAGTATGCCAATATAGGTGTGCGAGTTTAACAAATATGTTGCAGGTACACGTGACATCGCGTTCTGAGTATAAATAACGTAACAGCGCGTTCATGGCTGCCCCTTGGTTTAAGATTCACAATGCATTCCGTTTTAAAACTCACAATAGTTCAAATCAGCAAGATTTTCTTTACTATTTTCCCATATCATCTATGCCTAATACCCATCCATACATGCAGCACAATTTATATGCTGATAAAATTCAAGTTTATATATATATATATAAATCCATGAGCAGAGTATTCTGGGAAGTCAGTGTAAGACCTCTCCCAAATTTGGATAATTTTGTACTCCCTCATTTCCTTTTATGAAGCTCATATCCATAAATAGATGTTATTCTCATATAAATTCTATCAAAAATGGAATCCCAAAATTACTCACAATTTTACTATTAATTAATGGCTGCTCATAACCCAGCACATCAAATCTTTATATTCCATTTCCCTTGACTAAAGAGATAATGTTCATAATCAAATTATATTTCTATTTTATTTTACGGATTCTCTGGATATTCAATCCCATCCACATAAAACTATCCATTTCCAGACAGGCACACTGTCGGTGTCAACAATCTTGTAAGATTGATATACAAAACAACAAAAACAAAAACACTAACATTGACACACATAAACACACACACACATGCATTATGCGTATTTGTTTGCGTTGGAACCATTATTTACAGATCAAGATGGGTGTCAATTTTATTTCAATTTCATAAAATTTGTCCTTCAATTTTATAAATGCTAATACACAAATAGACCAAAAAGTTTATTCTTAGAAAACCCCTATAATGTCACATTGAAATTACCCTTTCAGTTCCCACCATAATTTATCCAAATTTGACTACACACCCATTTGCATGTCAGTCGACCACTGACCTATCAATCATGCGGAACACTAGTCCGAAATTCCCACCTGATCATCATGTGACTCTTGTCACTTAGTTTCAAAAATTTGCAAAGCAATTGTTCCAACTTTGTAAATTTAAAATTGTGTGCCCAACATAAAAGATCCAATTTCGGCATTTGATCAATTAATTACTAATTTGCTTATAAGCAAAAGAAAGAATGAATAATTCTTGCTCCGAAAACTTTTCAGACCCAAGAATCATCGACAGTTATTCATGTTTGTCCA
Organism: Myxine glutinosa; assembly: GCF_964187855.1. Taxonomy (NCBI): domain Eukaryota; kingdom Metazoa; phylum Chordata; class Myxini; order Myxiniformes; family Myxinidae; genus Myxine; species Myxine glutinosa. The sequence continues at coordinate 92,981,983 of NC_136268.1, forward strand.
GTAATCTAATTTGTTGAGGCCAATCGTCATTTGGGATTTGTCGCAATGAAGGCCTAATCATTGTCTGAGGTATCGGTCAGCACTGGTACCCTTGATCTTGGTTTACCCTATTAACTTGTCTTCCTTTTGGTATGCGGACATCCTCTTTTCCAATGTCCCATCCGTCCACACTTGAAACACCGGTTTCTGTCGTTGCCTGGGCTGTGCACCTGTGCACTTGTATTGCTGGGCTGCATCTCTACATCCCTGAGTTGCCACTGCAATCTCTCGTTATCTCCTGAAACACGAAAAAATTCTCTGTACCGTCCTTTTTGGGGAGACAACTGGAAATCAGATGGGACAACTGTCACTTTCATTCCTAATTTCGAGGGCAGTTGTGCATTTGTCTCCTCCACTGTATCCTGTATCCTTTTTATTTTAAATTCTAGATCCGTTATCCGTTCTTGCTATTCCCGTTGTCTGGATTCACCATCCCAAAGATGGAATGCAAGCCAGTCTACCGTTAGATTCTGTCTCTTTCTGGCTTTCAATCTTTGTTCTAATCTTTCCAATCGACTTCGCTCAAATGTACCATCTCTTGGAAACTCCTCATCATGTCCCTTTGTCCACAAATACCAATTCTCGACCTGCCTTATAGCTTCGGCACCATAACGGTCGTACATATGATGTGTACAAGTACCTTTTTGTGGAATCTCTGGTTGTCCTTGTGTATTCTTGCAGGCTCCATTTCCCATTCTGCCTTTTATCAAAGTAGCGTTGGATGTGTTGTAGTTTGTTCCTCTAAAGCTTCACTCGTACCTCCAGGAAGGGTCTCTCCACCTGTTCACACGGTGATTTCCAGAGAATCTCCCTCAGCTGTGGCTTTTGCACAATCCAATCTCACAGATCAGTATTTGCAGATGAGCCGGAGGGTCAGTATGAAATGGGTGAATCCTCAGGTGTCCGCTCTGTTGACGGGGAAATCACACAATGGTAACCGCACATATATATCTGTATATAAACTCACCACCTTGCTCAATTTTCCCAGGTTGTCTCCACATTGATAATATCTCGCAAAGATATCAAAGCTTCTTTCTTGAGACCGCATTTTCATCAATCAAACAATCAATATATTCAATTCAATTTATTCAGTTCAATTTATTCAGTTAAATTTATTCAATTAAATTCAATCAATTAGATTCAATCAATCAACAATTCAATCAATTATTCAATTTCAATTAATTCATCAATATTCATCAATAAATCAAATTAATCATTTTGGATGACTCCTTGCATAAGCCCTTTCCCCAATGATGTCAGGACAGGTCCATCCATTGACTGAGATCGAATCTCATCGGTCGTCACCTCTGGTTCGTACCTCATGTTAATTGATGAATCACCGTCCTGTCCTAGGGTCATATCTGACATATTTCCCCATTTTGCCTGGTCTCCACAAATTTTCTTTGCAACCACTAAAGGAAACTCATCCTTCATTCGTGAGACAGCCAAAATGGATGGCAGATATTAAAGTTCTTTGGGAAAAATATCTCATCATTTTTCTTTTAATAGTACCCAAATCTCTTGGCAATATAAATTTCGTAAAACTCCTGAAATAAGACTGTAAAATTCCTTCAATCATGCTAAATTTTGAAACTCCATCGCTTGTAATACCCAATTTATCCCATAGGGCTTGAAAGTTCTTTTCCAAGTTCGTGCAATCATTCTACATTTGAACCCTATGATATCATTCATAATAATCATCATGATTTTATAGTCATGGTCCTATCATAATCATCTATTTAAAACGAACATTTCCTTTATCACCACAGCTATGTGGTATAATCAACAATAGAATAAAACTGTACATAGCAACAGGCTACCTCATGGCCACTTAGTATACCTATTGACAATAAGTCATAACAATATCGAATAATCATTGAACAATTCAAAAATCGCTTCCACTGCTCCAGCCGCAGCATTCGTCATTTTGTCTGCTCGTCCGCATGACCAAAACGAAATAAAGGGAGCTCAACCATTACACAGCGCTTTTAATGGCGCATGCCATAGGACCTCAACGCAATTTCGACTCGGCCAGCAAACGAGCAAATTTTGCAGGATGTTAACTGGAATTAGTCGTGAAAATATATCCAAAATACACAAAAAATACACACCCACAAAAATAAACAACAAACCCAAACAAACCCAAGGTCGACCCTCTTACACAGTAAATTACATCATTTCAGCATCGTATTGATTGCTGAAATATTCCAGGGTTTATACACACCTTAAAAGAGGTATGCGTGGTGTTGCCCCCTCCCACGTTTATTCCAGGGTTTATACACACCTTAAAAGAGGTATGCGTGGTGTTGCCCCCTCCCACTTTTAATTCCTCATTAAATTCCTCATTAAATTACTCATTAAATTACTTATTAAATTACTTATTAAATTACTTATTAAATTACTCATTAAATTACTCATTAAATTACTTATTAAATTACTCATTAAATTACTCATTAAATTACTCATTAAATTACTTATTAAATTACTTATTAAATTACTCATTAAATTACTTATTAAATTACTCATTAAATAACTCATCAAATTACTTATTAAATTACTCATTAAATTACTCATTAACTTAACTTACATAGTTTCAGCATTGTATTGATTGCTGAAATATTCCAGGGTTTATACACACCTTAAAAGAGGTATGCGTGGTGTTGCCCCCTCCCACTTTTAATTACTCATTACATCGTTTCCATTAAAAAAAACATCGCTTCTACTGCTCCAGCCGCAGCATTTGTCACTTTGTTTGCTCATCCGCATGACCAAAACGAAATAAAGGGAGCTCAACCATTACACAGCGCTTTTAATGGCGCATGCCATAGAAACTCAACGCAATTTCGACTCGGCCAGCAAACGAGCAAATTTTGCAGGATGTTAACTGGAATTAGTCGTGAAAAATATATCCAAAATACACAAAAAATACACACCCACACAAATAAACAACATTTATTCCGTTCAACAGAACAAACATTTCCTCTATCATGACATGCATGTCTTCAAAATTATATGACCAAGAGAGAAAAAAGTAAAACTAATTAACACTGCGGGCAGTGATGATCCGGGGACCATACCGCTCCATCCTGATTGGACGGGTGCGTGCTAGAGTCGTTAACAACGACAGTCCAGATCCGATTGTTCAAAATTTCAACTCAATCGATCGAAAAATGAACGCAGGGATGCATTTTAAAGGTGCAGTGGCACTAACTGAGTTGCCACGAATATGGCCACGAAATTGCCAATATGGCCATCACAAAATATTTTCCTTAATCAATTGGCTCATAGCATAACCAATCTGCAAGTATTTCCTCCGAAGATGTATCTCTGAGGACTTTTAATTAAATAAGTCATTTATAAATCAACGAGTTAATTTATTAAATGATTAATCAATAAATCAAAATTTCCTTGACAGCCACATCACTTGGTCAGTGTCATGTCCAAATATCAGCTTCCTTACTCAAAAGGTGCCTGAGTTAATGTAATGTAATTACTGTAATAAGATTACTGCAATTACTGTAATGATTACTGTAATTACTGTAATTACCGGAACTGTAATTACTGTAATTACCTCGTGAATAACTCGTGAAATAACTCGTGAATTCTTATCCGATTTACTTAACATTTGAGTGTCCCCAAAACGTTGGAGCAAAACGTTGCAACAACGAAAGTGAAACGTTGTAGCGACGTTGTGGAAACGTCAGCAAAACATAACATTTGAATGTTCCCAAAACGTTGGAGCAAAACGTTGCAACAACGAAAGTGAAACGTTGTAGCGACGTTGTGGAAACGTCAGCAAAACACAACATTTGAATGTTCCCAAAACGTTGGAGCAAAACGTTGCAACAACGAAAGTGAAACGTTGTAGCGACGTTGTGGAAACGTTAGCAAAACTCAACATTTGAATGTTCCCAAAACGTTGGAGCAAAACGTTGCAACAACGAAAGTGAAACGTTGTAGCGACGTTGTGGAAACGTTAGCAAAACTCAACATTTGAATGTTCCCAAAACGTTGGAGCAAAACGTTGCAACAACGAAAGTGAAACGTTGTAGCGACGTTGTGGAAACGTTAGCAAAACTCAACATTTGAATGTTCCCAAAACGTTGGAGCAAAACGTTGCAACAACGAAAGTGAAACGTTGTAGCGACGTTGTGGAAACGTTAGCAAAACTCAACATTTGAATGTTCCCAAAACGTTGGAGCAAAACGTTGCAACAACGAAAGTGAAACGTTGTAGCGACGTTGTGGAAACGTTAGCACAACCCAACATTTGAATGTTCCCAATTTATCCCATTAAAATCCCATTAAATCCCATTAAAATCCCATTAAAATCCTATTAAAATCCCATTAAAATCTTATTAAAATCCCATTAAAATCCTATTAAAATCCCATTAAAATCCTATTAAAATCCCATTAAAATCTTCAGACAAAACACTAGCAATATTATTCCTAGGACTAAAATTACCAGGACCATTATCAAACATTTATCAAAATATTAGGACCATCATCAAACCAATGAATGACTCAATCCTTTAATGACTACATCCAAACCCAGACATTTTGAGTTCCGTAACTTTAATACTTCAAATTTTCCATTCCTTCCCTTCCTGATCCTTAGATGTAGGGATGGGTTCTTTTTAGGATCATGTTGCATCGAGCATTATTTCCAAAACAGTGTGAACATTAAACCACACCATTACCTCTGACATCCCACCATTTACACCACCTTTCCCATGATGTCGCGATATGACCCCATAATCCCACAAAACTCTTCGTTGCTTTATCATCCAATATGAAAATTCTCATTTAACCCGTTCAAAGAACGTCCATTTCGCAAAATCGAACCAACCACAACCTTCGCCATTAATATCTATTGTAAGCGTGCCGAATCAGTAAGCATCACCCCTCCTATGAGCCTCGACCAGAGGGTGGTTGTTACTCACAAACACTCGTCGCTAGCTGTTCCATTGTCTGCCGATTCCCACTCTGCTGCCGATTTCCACTGAGCCATCAGAGTGGAATTTGGAATTTTTTTATTTCTCTGAGCTCATGAAAGTGGTGGCAATGGGTGGTCTGCCATTGCTCTTCCACAAAAGCATCTTTCACCTTTCAATAAAATATTTGTACCAACCAAATCTGCGAGTATGGGGCGCAGAGAAAATACACAAAAAGCAACAGCCCTGGCTTTGCTTCCTGGAAGCTTCCTGGAAGCTTCCTGCAAAACGCTTTGCTTCTCGCAAAACGTCCGCCTATGGGAACTAGAGGGAGGGGAGGGAGAAGGAGCGGGAGCAAGAGACAAGGTGCCGGAATGGACATGAGGGACAATGAGGGACAGTGAGGGAGTGTTGGTATGCAATTTTCATCCAATCGCCATCTTTCACAATAATTCTGGACCGGCATGAGGTGGGGTATTCTGTCATTAATTTATTTGTTGATCGAACGAGTTTTAGACATGGCGGGAAAACTGAAAAAAAATTCTCTCCTCCACCCTCTTTTTTTTTCTTTTTTTTTTTTTTTTTTTCTTTGGACCCACTGCTTTCGTCCTACACAATTCCGTTTAATTTGTCTAAATCCGACCAGTCGTTCCAAAGATATAAGCCGTTTTGTCGCAATACCATAAATTGGAATGAGGTAAAATATATATATATAAATATAATTCCATTTCCCGGCTCCCTGTCGCACGCCGAGCAAGTCGCGTGTTTTGAACAAGTGCAAAAAAAAAAACTACTTTACACGTGTACGGGTGTGTAAACGAGTGTACCGGCCTTACACGTCTTGGAAGCAAATGGTCGCATGGTGCACGCATGCTCCGTTTGCTCCCAGGTCACAGTAAGGCCTTTAATGACCAGCGCCGACCTGGTGCATTTTATTTAGACAGCGCAAAAAATACGTATTTACAGAAATCATTGAGAAAAACACGAATAATAGCTACAGTCGTTTATCGAAGTACCATTCGTGATGGGTCACGCCACCTATATCGCGGCATCGGTGCGCACGGAACCCCCAGGACCACCTCCTCCCCCATGTATGTACAAAACTATTTCCAAGTTCGTAAATCATATTGGACAAAAACAAGCCACACTCACCTTTTAAAGACTTGTTTGTACAATTGATGTCAGCGGTGCCTCCAAATTGTAGGGGAAGTATTAGGGGAGACTCAAGACTCCAATGACCGGACACAGGTTTTACAAAAGGTCTGGTTTATTAACTGGTTATTCACTTCATTCCAATTACCAAATAATACCGCTTAATTCAATGGACCAGGTTAACTCTTTTCGCATGGTCCTTCTCGTTCGGCCGATGTTCCTCCGCCACTCCCGTCGGGCAGAGGGTCTGATGATGAGTCCTCGTCCGTTCCGTCGGTCAGAGCTTCTGCTCACAAGTCTCCTTGACTCAACGTTTGCTCTCGTTTATATGGACAAACTGGACTTAATCCCCAGTCCGCTGAACGTTAATCCTTTCTCCGCTAATGCCCCGAGGTCATGCATGCACCAAGTCCTGGCATCAGCTCGCTCCCCTCCTGCTGTGAGTTCCGTTTACCAAACGATAGGGGGGTGCTCCAGCCAGGGGCTGTGACCAGGTGGACAAGAGATTACCATGTTCGGGCACATTCCTGACACTCATTTACGAACTCGTCTTTCACAGAGTTTGCAGGTAAAATGTATCTGCTTCGTTACCAGTGTTAATTAATAAGTTACCAGTGCCAATTAATAAGTTACACTGAGTTACACTTCCACAACGTCAATGCTGAGAGAGATAAAATGTTGATGCTGAGAGAGATAGAATGTCGATGCTGAGAGAGAGCTTTTCAGCGACTGTTCACCAACAAAGTCCGGACCCAAGAGAGAAAATGTCCGCCGTCATAATTATTTTGTACTTGAGGCTCTGACGTCATCCCACGACATCTCCGTCTCCGCTCCTATCAGCCAGTCTCATCTTACCAGTCTCTGTGCCAATCAAATCCCTGCCAATCACTGCTCTTCAGGGCGTGGCTTCCCGGACCTTTTGTGCCTCAGCGCTCACCAAGTCCGTGTTATCAGCGATAGTGCTTGATGCCTGGTTTCCGGTTGGTTTTTAATTAGTGTGATTAATGACTTCTTACTAGATGTCTGTAGTGCGGTGTCATAAGGAACACAGGAAAATCTAACAGAGGCAATTACATACAGGGGATTAATTTACCCATAATCCCTCGCTAATTAGCAAACCCCACCCCTCTCATGGAGACGAAGTTACAAGCTTTTCCACGACATACGATCTACACAAATTTCGTACTTATGATACATCGAGGTTTCTCCCTCTACACGACAGTCGGAGCACACTAATCTATACACTCTACCTGGACTAAGGTATCATTGTCTAGCCCCTACAAACATAATAATATTTTATGCACTCTTCTTGTATTAATGTATTAATGTGAATTGTATTAATGTTTTGGTGCTTTGAGATTTCTGTTCTATTTCATTATACTTTATACCTATGAGTTTTTGTTCCTTGTATTAATGGTTTGTATACAGATACAGCGCTGTACAAAAGTTTAACCCCCATGTTTAACAATAGGCTGCAACCATTGCGTGTACGCAACGTTCTCCAGGTCTTTGACCTCGTAACCGGGGTCTCATTTTATCTAAAAGTTCAAACTTGGTTGATCAGACCAGAGTGCCCGATTCCATTGTTCAGTTGCCCAATCTTGGTGTTGCCATGCAATGTATTGTTTTTTCACCTTACTCTGTGGTCTCAGCAGTGGTTTCTTTGCTGCAACTCTGTCATGGAGAGCGCCGCCATCAGCATTCTGTGCACAGTGGTGATTGAGTTGTTAATGTTCAGGCCTGCTGTCATTTCATTTGTCAGCTGACGACTTGATTTTTACGGCGTAGCCCATTGGGAAAAGCCGTCTAGAACAGTGTTTGTCCATCCGCATGTATGTATGTCCCCTCAAACGTATACCAATCAGAGCTGAGGATCTGGTCACATGACAGGGTGATGTGATTATGTCTGATGTCATTACGGCGGTACTGCGGTTGACTCCACACACCGCCATTTTGATTCCAATTTCGTTCAGGCCAAACATATTGTTATGTCGGTGGGTAGGGGAATATATAGATTTAGGTAGATCTGCATAGGTATCATGCTCCGGTTGTCGTGGGTAGCTAGAACCATCTCGATGTAAATAAGTAGAGGACCTGTTTGCCCGAATGTTGGATTAAGTGTATCTCAATCCCCATTACGAGGAATGGGGCATGATAAGTAGAATAAGGACTAAGCTAATTCCCCTGTGTGTCAGACCTGGTGATCATTCCTTTGTCCTGTATGGCAGCACATCACACACATTAGCTAGGCCCAATAGCACACCACATTAATTAGTTCCCTCACCGCCACAAGACTTACAGGAAGAACAGGCAGGAAGCCAGTTCGGGGCCCCGCCGATGGGGCCATGGTCAGTCACATCACCGCCTGGCATAGCAACACACATCGTGCAAGGCAGGCAAAGGCCACGCCCACTTCATGCGTGATTGGTAAAAAAGGGTTTTGATGGGAAGATCACACCATGGGGGTGGGAAGCTAGCCACTGATTGGTGGAAAGAAGGTGGAAGGAAGCGGCAGACTGATTGGCGAGTGACCGATGGCATGAGACAGAAGTGACGTGGCCATTGGTGTAGGGAGCGCTGACGGCACACCACGTCCGGTAAAACCACGGACTGGCTGACATTTTCTCTCTCATTTTTGTGTCTTCCTTCTTGGCTGGACCTGTTCCCTTTGCTGCCTTGTGATTCCACTCCCTCGACCGCTGACTCCTTTCGCCACCTTCGCCCTCGACCCTCTCTCCTTCCTACACCACAAACGTTGGGTGCATCGGAGTTCCGTGACGAATCAAGGAAGACGTTCCACGACTGAAGGGGCGGTTTGCACGTACGCCCGCTCGCTTCACGCGAAGAAGGAAGCGTCGGGGACGAGCGAACGACAAGCGTACGATCGAGGCTTGCCGCTAGAGTAAACGGGACCTCGCGTGCGAACAACGAGCGTACGAGCGAGACTTGCCGCTGGAGCAGACGAGACCGGGGCGAGCGAGGCGCTCGGTGAGGCCTGACGGGGCGTGCACACCGGAGCCTGGACGATCCCTGATGGATGCTACATCCAGACACAAATAAGATGCACCACACCCGAACCACAACGTTTTATTTATTTAATTTCTCACATTTGTGTGTAGTTCGAAGTCCGTGTGTAAGAGCGCTCTCTAGGGGGATTAATTATTATCGGTGCGTTCTTTTCCTGTCCCGATATTTATTAAATAAACCCTTGTATTATTTTCCCAACCAACTTTAATTCCGTTTTCGTTTGTGAGTTCTTTTCAAAGGGTGAAGACATTGTCGGACTGACAGGTAAGTGGCATTCTCCCCCAAACCCGCTTCTCGTGTATGATCCGCCATTGAATTGATTGTCGCTTCGTTAAGCTCATTTGCATCCGTGGACGTTCTGTCTTCACATAGCCGTCCACAAGACAATATCGTTGAATCTGTCATATATCACAATCGCCATGCTCTACCTTGACGTTTTTTATTCAGTGTGAAACACAAACAAACCGATTGTTAAATGACCATCAAATATCGAAAGCATCGGCGTTGCTGCTCTTCCAACAAAATGGTACACATAGGCCTTGGGCTTCATGCCTCACCTCCGGGCCACTTCAGACAAATTAAGCCCAGGTTTCTTAATACAACAGTAGAGTATCGTTTCAGTAGTATCGTTTTTGTAATAGCCGGCGAAGCCGGTGTTGTCAATGAACGCGTACGTATTATGTTGAAAACCTGATTATGCCTTGGCTCGAGAATTCCGAAGCGCAGTGGACGCCGCCATCTTGCGGATGCGGAAGTATGCATAACAAATTTAAAACGTTCAATAGGAGTTTCTTTCACCCATCATTGTTTGATTCACAATCTTATGCACCTCCAATGTATTATTAAAATTCTTTAAGACCAACCTCGGGTCGCACGGGCCTGGTTATCTTCAACGAAACGCGTCACCAAACACCGGACCCAATGAGAGTCGAGCATTTGCAAAAATATTTCTAAAATGAAATCACTCAATGGTGGCCGCCATCGACCGGATGCGGAAGTTTGCATAAAACAATTGCGAAAGAGTTCAATAGGAGTTTGTTTCACCCGTCTTTCTTTGATTCACAATCTAATGAACCTCTAATTTGTAATTAAAATACGTTAAGACCAACGTCGTTATCTTCAACGAAAATCGTCATCAAACACCAGAACCAATGAGATTCGAGCATTTGAAAAAATATTATTACGCGTTTCGGACGCTGAAAACGGCGTCAAATATTCTAAATTGACGAAGAATGATTTTTTAGAAATCCCGTGGCCGTCGGGGATAGTTTTTCACGGCCATAAATACGGTATAAGCGGTTTACATATTTAGTTAGAAATACGGATAGTTTTTCACGGCCGGAAATATCCGAAGTTGAGACGGAATTCACCGAATTAATCACTGCAAGCTAACTTCTTCTGGTGGAGGAAGCTGCCGTGCCCAGAGAGAACCAGTCCTGACAGCCGACTGAAGTTAGAAGACTACACACAGACTGTGAAAACGTATGTTAAGCCCAGTTAAAATTTCTTAAAATAGGCCCTAAGCTAGCACATCGTGTAGTTACTTCCTTAAGCTTCTTGTGACATTTATTGTATGTAGGTATTGGGGAGGACTGTCTGCTCTTCTCTTTTACCAAGTCTTACCAGGTACGGTACCTACTACCTACTAGTACTACACCTACCTACTACCAACTACCTAACCTACTGATGCCATAGTGATGGGTAAAATAGTGGCAAGAGGCTTTGGCTTCGCCGGCTCATTGCGGCTTTGCAGTCGGTACTAGTAGTAATAATAATAATATAGTAAATATGACCATAACACTTTAATCCCAACGTCGTGAATACAAAATTGATGGATTGATGCGGTGTATGGTTCATGAATTGATGATAAGCGGTGTATGGTACTAACAACCGCGGAAGTAAGGAATTCGCCTTGGTTTTTTGATAGCATGTTATTAACCCAACCATTGTGGGGTATATAGATTAAAGTAGATCTTCCCTCAGTTCTGTAAGTAAAACCTACCTCACAGATGTCAGGATTCCTCAAAATTTATTTGTTTAATGTTATAAACAACATTAGCGACTATTTGAAAAGCTAATCATGTGTGTTTGTGGTTTATAATATTTTACAAGCCCAGCTACGCCGCTGTTAGACTTTCGGGTCTTGTTTTCTATCACGTAAGTTGAACAACTTCAAGTGATTGTCTTGCCATGGGGAGATTCTTCTGTGTTTTACTGGTAGTGTACGTACCTCATACAATTGTAGGAGATCTTCAGCTTTTCTGATATTATCTTCACAGTGTGCCCTTCTTCTCGCAGAGTTTGGATCTTCACACACTGTTCCATTGAAGGTTGGTTGCTGCCTTGGCACCATTCTGAACCCACTCACAGCCTTTCAAGCAAAGGAACAAGCTGATTAAAACGAATTTCACATATTCACGAACTTGCAACTTTTAATTGTGGTTTCTTAATTGTAATTCACATTCATGTTAAATGGTGATTGTACATTAAATAATAATACATTGTCAATCACCACAAAACAATGTACAGTATTATTATTTACAATACAAAAATCCAGTTTCCTGCATATTTTCTTTGTGGTAATTGGAGAGCTGCTGCTGAGCCCCTATAGTATAGCACATGATAATTAAATATAATATGTATTCAAAAAGAAAACTTTTTCAATGTCCTAATTTATTTTATCCACCCATCTATATACAGTACTAGCAGAAGTACCCGGCATTGCCGGGCGGGGGAGGGGGGGGGAGTGGGAAGGGGAGAGGAGGGGAACGGGGGGAGAGCGAGCCCCTTGGTAAAGCGAGCGATTTTTTTTCTTCATAGCGTCATAGCGTCATAGCATTCATAGCGTCATAACGTTCATAGCGTTTCATAGCGTCATAGCGTCATAGCATTCATAGCGTCATATCGTTCATAGCGTTTCATAGCGTCATAGCGATTTTTTTTTTCATAGCGTCATAGCGTTCATAGCGTCATAGCGTTCATAGCGTCATAGCGTTCATATCGTTCATAGCATCATAGCGTTCATAGCGTCATAGCGATTTTTTTTTTCATAGCGTCATAGCGTCATATCGTTCATAGCGTTCATAGCGTCATAGCGTTTCATAGCGTCATAGCGATTTTTTTTTTCATAGCGTCATAGCGTTCTAGGCGTCATATCGTTCATAGCGTCATAGCGTTCATAGCGTCATAGCGTCATCACGTGATCGCTCTGAGCGAATCAGCGCCCACCTGCTCTGATTCCGTTGATTCCGTGCGCTGAAATGCGCTGAGGTAAATATGAATAAAAAATATGGATCGTCAAATATTTTGAGTTTGGCCATGTTCGTCCCAGGCTCAATGGCCATGTCTATGCCAAATATCAAGCACGTAAGCCTCTCCGTTTAGGAGTCTATCGGTAACATTACACACACACACACACACACACAAACTGTGTTTTATATATATAGATAGTACTTAAAAGTAACTGGGATGTTAAATTGACTTTCACAGAAATTTGAATTATTATATACCTATATTGCAGATGGCGGCTCAACCGACACCCCTCACTTGTTTTGCTAGTGGGGAGATGACTGTGACACCCTACCAGGGCTAAAAACAACACCTGACAAAGGGCGGATGAACTCCTGATGGGAGCCAACGGCCATCCAGTACAGAGATGGCGTCTCCAAAAAATACACCCAATGGGTGTAGGAAAATTAATTTTACCGCCTGGCCTAGTTACTTCCTTCTGCACTGTGGTCCTATGAAGAGGTTTCCTTCTTTTAGGACTAGGTGAAGCTTTTGCCAGTTTTCCCCCCTCTTCTGTTTCTTTGTAGCCCTTTATGTAATAGTGGCTTTCAGCCTTGTTTAGGGCGAACTTAATTAAAGAAAAAAAATACTTCTACCCTCCCACAAATGTTTAATGGTGAATGGCGCCACAAAAGTGGAAATAACCCAAACTTTTGCAGTACATTTTATTTTGTCATAAAAACATCTCAAGTCTCTTCCTCTCTCTCTCTCTCTCTCTCTTCCACCCTCCCCAGCCACATCTCCCAGACCCACCTCTACATCAGCTCCTGCCTTTTACACCTCAATCCGTTCTGCTCAACATCCCAACACATGTTATACTGATGCCTGCCATTGGTCAATCACCACAAAGTAGCTCACTTTCTCTCCCTGAAAGTACCAATCGACAAATCCAACTGATCAAAATCTGTCGATGAAGAGCCCGACCCTAACATCAGGCACATGCGAAGTTCAATCTCCCAAGCCTCTCACCAACCTGCAATGCCTGTCGACTATGTCAAGTCTGTCACTGGTACATGCTAATATGTATAATGAAGGACAGAATCGGGTGGACGGAGGTTATGTTTTCACATGTTTGTCTATCTGTCTGTCTGTTTGTTTGTCTGTCTGTATGTCAATCGCCTTCAGGTTGCATTTTTACTCCGGTCTTCACAAAACCTAACCACCTGGTAGAGGTAATCATAAGCAAAAAGTCAATTGCTTTTGAGGTCAATAGGTCAAAGTCAATGCAACCGAATCATCAATTTTCATCTACTTCACTTGATATCTATATATATTGTTGCGGTTATGGAAAATGTAACTGGAGGAACGCTTTTATGTACACTTAGAAACTCCCAGACAGTTATTGTCCCCCGTCGCACCGCGGAGCGAAAGGGGGACTATGGTTTTCCCCTCCGTCCGTGTGTGCGTCCGTACGTGCGTGCGTGCGTCCGTGCGTGCGTCCGTGCGTGCGTAAGCGAAGGACCGAATTCTAATTTGGTGTGTGGGTGCAACTAGGCATATGGAAGAACCCTATTGAAAATTAGGTCGCCACGTCAAAATCCAAGATGGCCGCCGCCATGTATGTCTGAACCTTGTGAGCGGAATATCTTGAAAAATAAATGAACTACTAACTTCTAATCTGGTGGGCGGGTGTATCTAGGCATAAGGAAGAACACTATTGAAAATTGGGTCGCCACGTCAAAATTCAAGATGGCCGCCACCATATATATGTCTGAACCTTGTGAGCGAAATATCTTGAAAAATAAACGAACTACTAACTTCTAATCTGGTGTGTGGGTGTATCTACGCATAAGGAAGAACGCTATTGAAAATGGGGTCGCCACGTCAAAATCCAAGATGGCCGCCTTGCGTCTTCCACTTTGTCAACTCGCATCACTTTGCCGACGGGCGACCTAGGCGTAACGCTTGCTTCTATAAGTTTGTTTGAAGGTAGATCTTTGCCCAATATCTAGATTCTAGAGGTTTGGGTAAGAAGAAATGCTTTGTTAAAATAGTCTGTATATTCTCTCTGGGATGTCTCCCCATTTCCAGCAATTTTTCTCTCAATCCACCATCAGTCTGATTCACCAAAGCTCAATCTACCAGACCTCAATTCATCAACCCCTCCATCAACCCATTCGTCTTTCTTAAAAAAAACCCACGATCAGTTTATTCTCGTCCTTCGGTCTGTTTGTACATTCTTTTATTCCTTCACATTCAATCCATCTGTTCATCCAATCTCACCATTCTGACCCCTCATTCTTTTATCTCTCACAATTACCTATCTGTTTGTATACGTCCATCCATCCCGTACTCAGCTTGCTGGGATGAATGATCCCGGTGTGTACCCCGGTTTACAATAGGTACACCGTATCCCTGCTCTTCGTAAGAGGTGACTAAGGGTTGGCGTCAGGAAGGGCATCCGGCCATAAAACTGCCTCAAACAGGGAACCATGAGGTCATGGGGCCCGCAAGGCTAACCCCCGCTTTAGTGGGGAAAAATGGCCTCAAAACGTCCATTCTGTGGAGCTATGCTCTCACGATAAAGCCGGACAAAATGGACGACACCAGGAACGAAGTTTCACTGAGCTATTTATTTCTAGCTCAACTCAAAAGCACTGAATCAGCCGATCGAACGGGCGGCAATTTATAAGTCAAGTTCAACACACAAAAGCCACGCCTCTCAGGCGGGGTGTGGTATGCAAATAGGTAAGCCACACCTCTCAACAGGGCGTGGTATGCAAGTCAAGTGTTCACCTGGGAAAGGCAAGTCTGGACACATCCGGGCGAGTGCGGACAAGTAACCGCTCGCCGGTTGCGTCATCGGCCGGTGCAAGGTGATTGTGTATGCTTCCGGTAACCGCTACATGCGCCCCCCCAGAATTACCTTGCACCGGGAGAGTCAGTTTGAGGGGGGTCTTGATGACCCGGCCGAAACGACCCCTGGTGATTCGTGTGGGGGTGGTAGGTGGCGTGGCGGCGGATGGTCGGGTGGGGGGCTTGGTTGACGGGGGACGGCTCCGCCGTGGAGGAAGGGCCAACCGTGGAGGTTGGTCGAGGTCCAAATGGGCCAGTTTGAGGCGGTCCACGGAGATGTGGTCTGGTTTGCCACCGATGTCCACGATGAACGACTTGTCGTCCCTCTTCAGGACCCGGAAAGGTCCATCGTAGGGCGGCCGGAGCGGTCCCCGGTGTGCGTCGTTGCGGATAAAAACGTACTCCGCAGTGCGAAGTGCTGGGGGGACGTGAGGTTGGGGGCAGCCGTGATAGGACGTGGGCACGGGGGCGAATCTCCTGGCGGCCTCTTGGAGGATCGAGCGTTGGCGAGCTGCGGACCAGGGGCCGGTGGTGTCAGGGATGAACTCGCCCGGCACGCACAGTGGCTGGCCATAGAACAGCTCGGCGGTGGAAGCCTGGAGGTCCTCTTTAGGGGCCGTTCGGAGGCCCAATAGGACCCACGGGAGCCTGTCGGCCCAACCGTCGTCCTGGAGGCTGGACCTGAGAGCGGCCTTCATCGAGCGGTGGAACCGCTCGCACAAGCCGTTGGCTTGGGGGTGGTAGGCCGTGGTGCGATGAAGCTTGACCCCCAAGGCCTGGGCGACCGCGCCCCAAAGCTCGGAGGTGAATTGCGGGCCTCTGTCGGAGGAGATGTCCGAGGGGGCGCCGAAACGGGCAATCCAGGTGCCAATGAAGGCCTGCGCCACGTCGGCGGATGTTGTTGATGCCAGCGGGACGGCCTCCAGCCACCTGGTGGTCCTGTCCACCATCGTGAGGAGGTGGATGAAGCCCCGCGAGGAGGGAACGGGTCCCACCAGGTCCACATTGACCTGGTCGAAGCGCCGCGCGGGCACGTCAAATGGTGCCAATGGGGCCTGGGTGTGCCGGTGGACCTTCGCGCACTGGCAGGCGACACAGGCATTGGCCCAGTCGTGGACGTCTTTACGGAGCCCGTGCCAGACGAATGAGCTTCTGCGATGCTTTCCGGCCCAGGTGGGAAAGGCCGTGGAGGGCGTCAAAAATGTGCCGCTGCCATCCGGTGGGCACGATGGGGCGAGGTTGGCCCAGGGAAACGTCACACAGGAGAACTGTGCCTGTGTCCTCGAAGGGGACGTCGGCCAACCGTAGGCCTGTGTCGGCTGTCCGGAGGGCTTCCACCGTGGGGTCGGCGGTCTGGTCGGCCGCCATGCGGGCGAAGTCCACACCCAGGTGGACGGCGTTCACGCCGGACCGGGAGAGGCAATCGGCCATAGCGTTGTCCTTGCCCGCGACGTGCCGGATGTCCGTCGTAAATATCGGACACGGCGGAGAGGTGGCGCTGCTGGCGGGCCGACCACGGCTCCATAACCTTGGCCATGGCGAAGACCAGGTGTTTGTGGTCCACAAACGCCGTGAACGGGCGGCCCTCCAAAAGATGGCGGAAGTGGCGAACGGCCAGGTAAAGGCCGAGGAGCTCGCGGTCGAAAGCGCTATACTTGCGCTCGTTAGGGCGAAGCTGTCGGCTGAAGAAGGCCAGCGGTTGCCAAGCCCCGTTCACCCACTGTTCATGCAGGGCGCCCACCGCGTAGTCGGAAGCGTCCGTGGTGAGGGCGATGGGTGCGTCGAGCGCCAGGTGCGCCAGCATGGTCGCGTTGGCGAGGGCCAGCTTAGCGCCCGTGAACGCCTCGTCCATCTCTTTGGTTCAGGCGACGTCGTGCTTGGCCGGCTTGCCCCGGAGGGCTTCGTACAGGGGGCGCATGAGTTGGGCGGCGCGAGGCACGAACCGGTGATAGAAATTTACCATTCCCAAAAATTCCTGAAGGGCCTTGATGGAGCGGGGGCGCGGGAAACTTGTGACTGCCTCCACCTTGGTCGGCAGCGGAACGGCCCCTCGCTTCGTGATGCGGTGCCCCAGGAAGTCGACGGCCGTTACGCCAAACTGGGATTTCGCCGGGTTGATGATGAGGCCGTGCTGGCCGAGGTGCTCAAAAAGCATGCACAGGTGGATGAGGTGCTCCGCCCGGGAAGTGCTGGCGATGAGAATGTCGTCCAAGTAGACGAAAAGGAAGGTGAGGTCGCGCAGCACGCTGTGCATCAGCTGTTGGAAGGCCGGGGCCGCGTTCTTAAGGCCGAACGGCATGCGAAGGAACTCGACGAGGCCAAAAGGTGTAATTACCGCTGTCTTCGGCACGTCGGCCGGCCAGACGGGTACCTGGTGGTAGCCCCGAATGAGGTCGACCTTAAAAAGATCACCGCCCCGCCAAACGGGCGGAAAAGTCCTGTATATGTGGTATCGGGTACCGGTCGGGGGTGGTGGCGTCGTTGAGGCGGCGGTAATCGCCGCATGGTCACCATCCGCCACCCGGTTTGGGCACGATGTGCAGGGGCAAGGCCCACGCGCTACTCGAGCGCCGCAGAATGCCCAATCGCTCCAGTGTGCCAAATTCCGCCTTTGCCATAGCGAGTTTGGCCGGGTCGAGGCGACGAGCCCTGGCATAGACCGGTGGACCTGTGGTTGGGATGTGGTGTTCGACGCCGTGTTTGACGGCGACGGCCGAAAAAGTCGGCTGCGTGAGGGTGGGAAACTCGGCGAGTAGGCGGGTGAAATCGTCCGCGGCCGGGAGAGTGCAGGCTAGCTTGGTTGGTGCAGAGCCGCTCAATGAGCAAGCGAACGAGCTGAAGGTCTCCGCATTGATGAGCCGACGCCGTTTGACGTCAACCAAAAGCCCATGCGCGCAAAGAAAATCTGCACCCAGCAGGGCCATGGGTACATTCGCCATGATGAAGTCCCACCTGAAGCGCTAGCCCCCGAAGCAGAATGCGACGCTGCGCGAAGCGAAGGTGCGGATGGAGGAGCCGTTTGCGGCGACCAAGGCGGGGCCGCAAAGCGCGGCCTGTTTGTCCTGCACCGAGGCGGGTATCACGCTCACCTGAGCGCCGGTGTCGCACCAAAAACGCTGCCTGGACGCTGTGTCCGTAATAAACAGAAGGCTGCCTGAATGGCCGACGCTCATGGCAGGCAGCGAGCGCCGGCCTGGTCGTTTCCCGACCTGCCGAAAGTGCACGGTGGGCGGCACGTTCTGGCCTTCTGCCCGAACCTGGCGTGGTAGTAGCACATGGTCCGCTCTGGTGGAGGCTCCGGCGGTCGCGTCAGGTTCGGTCGACGTGGCGGCCGCTGCCGCCAGTGGCGCTAACTCGGCCGGTGGTGGCGCCGGTCGTGGTGCGGGCGTTGCCTCCGTCGGCCCAGGGTTCCAGGCGGCCGCTCCGACGTGTCGCCTGGCCAAGAAAAATTTATCGGCCTCCTTGGCCAGGGCGCGAGGGTCCGTGATGGGCGAATTAGCCAAAGCTAATCGTACCTGCCCGGTAGATGCCGGAGGAACAGCTCGCGGAAGAGGAAATCTGGGCTGTGGTCGCCGAGTCGAGCAAGCATGTGGTCCATGCGTTCGGATGGACGGGCCTCACCCAGCTCCGGGAGGTCGAGCAGTTGTCGCGCGCGTTCGGTCTCCGTGAGTCCAAACGCACTGAGGAGTAGGCCTTTGAGCGCGCCGTATTTGTCGGCGTTCGGCGGGTTCTGTAGGAAGCTCAGGAGCCGGGCAGCAGTGGAGGCGTTGAGCGCGGAGACCACATGGTGGTAGCACGTCGTATCCTCCGTAATGTTCCGCAGGGCGAATTGAGAACCCGCTTGGGCGAACCAGACGGCTGCGTGCGATTCCCAAAAGCCAGGTAGCTTCAAAGCTACAGATGACTCCATCGCCATGTTCTTGAAAAGGGGTCACCAATTGTGGAGCTATGCTCTCACGATAAAGCCGGACAAAATGGACGACACCAGGAACGAAGTTTCACTGAGATATTTATTTCTAGCTCAACTCAAAAGCACTGAATCAGCCGATCGAACGGGCGGCAATTTACAAGTCAAGTTCAACACACAAAAGCCACACCTCTCAGGCGGGGCGTGGTATGCAAATAGGTAAGCCACGCCTCTCAACGGGGCGTGGTATGCAAGTCAAGTGTTCGCCCGGGAAAGGCAAGTCTGGACACGTCCGGGCGAGTCTGGACAAGTAACCGCTCGCCGGTTGCGTCATCGGCCGGTGCAAGGTGATTGTGTATGCTTCCGGTAACCGCTACAATTCATTCATTCATTCATCCCGTACTCACTCGGACTCCAAATCACCCGCAACCTCGTCAAAACCTTTGCGGGCGAATGAGTCCCATATTACAAACAATTAATCCTTCAGACCAATCAAACTACCTTCCCATGTTCTTTCTTCCCTGCACCTCAGCATTCGTCACACGGGACAATGCTTCTCAAATACATACTGTATAGTGGAACATTTTGGGGATGTGAAAGGCAGGCCGAGGCATGTCCCTTATGGCCGTGGGTGCGTGAAAGGCGGGACGAGGGCACCCTCGAACACCTCCACAGAGTGATACGGGAATTTTCCAAAGCTGCATCGCGGGACCCATCCCTCCACAAGTGGCGCTGGGTTCAGACCGAAGTGAGGGAAACGCAAGACGAGCACGCAGTAACGCCACTGAATCCCTGGTGCACCGCACAGCTTCACTACACTACTTACACCACACACTTCCCACACAACACAAAACACTTAACCCCTCCCCAAACCCTCCCCATCTCACAATATTTGGCCTGACACAACCCACTTGGTTGTGTGAGATGAGCGAGGAGTCGTCACACACTCCAACTTGCCGCTTTTTTTTCTTTTTTTCTTTTTTTTTGTACACTGAATCGAGGCTCGTGAAAGAGCTAGCATTTATTTCACAAACAAATCAACCAGACAAACAAAATATATAAAAAGAGGGAGCGGAAGACAAGATGGGAGAGAAGGGGAAGCACACAAACACAACATTTGAGAGCAGGGAGATGTGTGGGAGGGAGAGGGCTTCGGGGGAGGAGGCGTGGGGGGGGGGGGGGGGGGGAGAAGTATAAAACACAAGGACACCAAGGACTTCCAGGACAAAAGTTGGTATTTCAAAAAAGTGGATTTGGGGTGAAATTAGCGGGGGTAGAAAAGATCAAGGTTTTGGATGGGGGAAGATAAGAGATGGTGGTGAACAGCTGTTTTAAAGACCTGGAGGGTGGAGTGCGATTGAAGAGAGTGAGGGAGTTTGTTCCAGAGGTGGGAGAAAAGAGGAATGAAGGAGTGAAGGTGAGCAGAGAGTCTTGATTTTGGCAGTTTAACCATAAGAGGGTTGCAGGCAGATCTTGTGCGACCTGTAGGAATATTTGGGGGACAGAGCCCAGAGAGAGCTGGGGGGCCAAGGCCAGAGAGGAGTCGGTAGAAGACGGAAAGACCACCAACCTGCCTGCGGTGAGTGAGTGAAAGGCCCTTGGAGTTAGCTTCATCGCGGGAGATTCCAATGATTCTGAACGCTTTGGTTTCAACCGCGTGAAGACGAGCTAGGTGTGAGGCAGGAGCACCAGCCCAGAGGGGAGAGCAGTAATTCCATTGAGCTGCGGATGAAAGCCTTGTATGTGGTGAGAGCTCAGTTGTGCCAAGGAAGGACTTCGCACGACGGAGGATGCCCAATCGGCGACTGGCTTTGGAGGCCAGATTTGAAATGTGGTTTTCCCAGGAAAGATCATGGCAGATAGTGAGACCCAAAAGCTTGAGTGACAGAACTTCTTGGAGAGGATTATTCAGAAAGTGGATGGGAGGGTTGTCCAGTCGGTCTTTTCGGAGAGACATCGTAAGAGTGTGAGATTTGTCAGGATTGAAAGGCATGTTCCACTTGTTTGCCCAGTCTGTGATTTTGTCCAGGTCTGCAGAGAGTGAGGAGGCTGCAGACTGCCGATCTGAGGGATGAGGAATGGAGCGACAGAGAGTAGAGTCATCAGCAAAGAGATCAAGGGGATTACAAGAGAGTCAGAGAGATCATTGATGAAGACCAGAAAAAGCACAGGGCCCAGAACACTGCCTTGGGGAACTCCAGCCTGAACAGGAAGAGGAGATGAGAGAAACCCATTCAGGGCCACACGTTGACTACGACTAGAGAGGAAGTCCGCCAGCCATGCGTGGAGATTTCCATGGATACCAAAGGAGGAGGGTTTGGTGAGCAGAGCGGGGTGCCAGACCGTATCGAAGGCACATGATATGTCAAGGGAGACAGCTCTAATTTCCTGTTTGGCATTGAGGACCTCCATCCATTGTTGAGAAAGCAGAAGCAGCATGTCCAGGGTAGAGTGACCAGGTCTGAAACCAAATTGATGATCAGAGATCAAGCCTTTGGAGAAGAGGAAAGATTTCATATCTGAAGCAATGATGGATTCCATGACTTTGCTGATAATTGGGAGAAGGCTGATTGGTCTGTAGTTGCTAGGATCTGTTTTTGCACCTTTTTTGTGCAAAGCGGTGATGTTGGCTGATTTCCAAGCAGATGGCAGATGACCTCGAGCAAAAGAGAGGGTGAAGAGAACAGAGAGAGGGAGCGAAAGAGCGGAAGAACAGGATTTTAGGACCCGTGGGCTGATGCCGTCAGGTCCAGTTGCAGAATCAGAGTCGAGGGTTGACAGAAACTTTTCCACCTTGTCAGGAGGAAAGGACACAGAGTCCAGGAGCAGCTGGGTACGACTGGGTACGGTGGGTACAGAGAGGGATGGGTTTGGGACACAAGATTTAGAGGCAAACACAGAGTTGAGGCATTCAGCTTTTTCACGTACGGAGTCAGCCGTGTAGCCGTTTGAGTTGAGGGAGGGGATGGAGGGAGAACAAACACCAGAAACAGATTTGACCAGACCCCACCAGGATTTGGAAGAGGGAGACAGATAAGAGAGTTCGGTCTTGAGAACGGAGAGATATTGTTTCCTGGCTCTCCTGGGGGTGGACACACACTTGTTTCGGGCTTTGTGAAAGGAAATGAGATTTCCTTCCGTTGGATTTGCTTTCCAGGAGACGAAAGCAAGTTGTTTCTGGGCAACAGCCTCACCACAAGATAACGTGTACCATGGACGGGAGGAAGGGTATGACAACTGAAGACGAGATGGGATAAATCTGTGCATGAAAGAGAGCAATTTACTTTGGAAGAATTCCCAAGATGAGTTGATGTCAGAGGCGGTAGAGATGGGAGACCAGTCCAGGTGATTGATGGCTGCTTGAAGACCGTGCCAGTTGGCCTGAGTGAAATGCCAGACTCGCGACGCTGAGGAGGCTCTCTGAGAATGGTCAGAGAGATGTCCACTTTAACAAGCACATGATCAGATGAGCCGATTGGAGCAGAAGAAGAGCAGCAGACATTTTCAGGGAAGTTAGTCATAACCAAATCCAGAAGAGAAGATGCTCCGTTGACTTAGATCCGGGTCGGGAAATTGACAGATTGTGTCAGTCCCAGTGAGTCGTAGAAGTCCTTTGCTGAAGAGCCATGGCTGGTGAGAGAGGTACCCACACCCAGCCAACTGGCATGGTGACAATTCAAATCACCACATATGAGGAAGAGAGAGTTGGGATGGGTAGATAGAAGTTGGTCCATATTATCAGACAGCGAGATGTAGATGGAGTCATCACTGTTTGGTGGACGGTACAACACACATATGAACAAAAGGTGGGAGCGAAGGGGAAGCCGTAGCCAGAGGTATTCCTGGGGGTGAGGTGGAGAGAGTGCAATGCAGGGCGAGTGAGGAAGAGAGTTTTTTTATAAAGATAGCAACCGCACCTCCAGGACGAGGCTCAGGTCTATCATACCGGAGGAGGGAGTAACCTGGGAGAGATACCAAGGAATCAGAGACATCATGAAGGAGGGAAAGTTTCTGTTAAGCAGATCACGTCTGGTTTGTCAGAAGCAACCTGTATGGAGAGATCAGTCAAGTTTGAGCGAAGGCCCTGGATGTTTGAGGTCCATACCATTAATGAAGAGGCAGGGGGAGCATCGGATACAGAACAGGGGAGGGGAAGGGGTAGGGTAAGATGTGGAAGAGGAGGAATAGGTAGGGAGAGCTGTTGAAGGTGTGTCAGAGATTTCAGAATAGCTTGGAGAAAGGGAAGAATGGGTCGGACAAAAGGTTTGATGGTGATTGGGTGAGGCACAGTGAGGTGTTATTTGAGGAGGGGGACGAGCGAGGCAGAAGGTTGGGGGAGATGAAGGTGAAAGTTGGAAGGGGGAAGAAGTGGGGAGGCCGCTTTGAGGAGGAGGGGTGAGAGGGGAGTCTCGGAGGGGAGGAGCGAGGGAGAGTCTCGGAGGGGAGGGGTGTGGGGGGAGTTTAGGAGGGAGGGGAGGGAAGGGGCAAGGGGGGAGATTTGAAAGGGATGGGTGATGGGGAAGATTTGGAGGGGAGGGGCAAGGGGGTAGATTTGGAGGGGAGGGGTGATGGGGAAGTTTTGGAGGGGAGGGGTGATGGGGAGGATTTGGAGGGGAGGGGCAAGGGGGAAGATTTGAAAGGGATGAGTGATGGGGAAGATTTGGAGGGGAGGGGCAAGGGGGAATATTTGAAAGAGATGTGTGATGGGGAAGATTTGGAGGGGAGGGGCAAGGGGGTAGATTTGGAGGGAAGGGGTGATGGGGAAGTTTTGGAGGGGAGGGGTGATGGGGAAGTTTTGGAGGGAAGGGGTGATGGGGAAGATTTGGAGGGGAGGGGTGAGATTGGATTTTGAAAAGTGTACGATTAATGGGAAACGAACATTTATTGCAAAATGAGTTTCTTGAGACCTTCGAGTCAAAAATACGTTTGAGGACGCTGAAGGAGGGGTGGAGTGCAGGAGAGTTTCGGGAATGTAGAAAAAAGGAACTGTAAGAGATGGAATTTTTTTTTTTTGGAATGAATAGATTTGGTGAGCAAGTCGAAAGCATCCTTTTATAGAAGAAGAAGAAAAAGGTGTTATAATATACGACAGAGTACAGTTCTTCAGGGGAAAGTTTAAACATTTTTAACAACGTGATCACGTGATCACGAACAACGTGATCGATGAACGAACGAACAAATAAGAACAACGAATAAACGAATAAGAACAGAGAAGGAAATATTTGTTTTGGTTTTGTTTTTTTTTGAGTTGAGATTTTAAACAAGGAAGTATGGGGTGAAAGACTGGGACAAAAACAGAGAACGAAAGTAATTGCAGCACAATCGACGAACCGCTGAGAGAAAAACAAAGCCTCAAGGTCAGACACGGTAGCCTACTAGGCCTCAGAATATGTGACACGAATTAACCGACGATTTTGTATACATGTATGAAAAATTAACACCGAGAATCTTACTAAAGACACACTATAGGTACACACACCGAAAGATAGATACAGTTTTGACAAAAACACAATTGTGAAAAATTACTTAACTTCGAAAGCGTGAGCGCATGGACAGCTTCGAAGAGACTTGACCTCCAATCTTCGCTTTGGGGTGTGGTGTGGTCTTCGCTTTCTTTATGTTCTCTCATCTTCTTCTTCACAGTGTGTGTATGTAAGACTGTGTTAGAATGCATGCTCCAGGTAAGTCTGCTCTTTTGTACCTTTTGACTTTGCTTGCTTTTGCTGTAAATACATGCCCTTTCACATTTGATTTTGCTTTGTGAATAAAGGCTTGTGAATCCGTGCTTGATAATCACCTGCTTGTGTGTATATGTAAATAAATAATTCTTACATTTTCCAATCTTCCTCGTTCTGGTCCTTTCTTTCATTTATCCAACATAGTGTGTATGTAATAGATAGACGGGAGTTCTGCCCCACTGTTTCGCTTCGGTGGTGGTTAGCCAGCGTTTGCCCATGGTGTGCTCGGCCATAGTAATAATGGGCAGCACGAGAGGATGCAAGGGGTGGACAAGATGGATACAGAAAGAAACTCCAAGGAGGGAAAACTAGAAATTTGGAAGAAGGAGGGATTGGTGTGGGACAGGGGAGGGGAGGGGTAGGCCAGGGGTTATCGAAAGTAGAAAATATCATGGTTTTGGATTGGGGACGATCTGAGATGTTGGTGAACAGCTGTCTTGAAGACCTAGAGGGAGGAATGAGATTGAAGACAATGTGGAAGTTGGTTCCACAGGCTAGAAAAAATAGGAAGGAATGAGTGGAAGTGTGGAACTGATCAGTGATTCTGGATTTTGGGAGTTCCGCCAGAATTGTGCAGAAACCTGGTGGGGACAAAACACAGAAAGAACAGAGTGTGCGAGACTAGAAAGGAGGACGTAGAAGACAGAGAGACCACTGACCTGTCAGCGATGGCAAAGTGATAGGCCGATAGACTCAGCTTAATCGCAGGATATTTCAGTAATCTTGAGTGCCTTGGTTTCCATGGCATCAAGTTGAGCAAGCTGTGAGGCAGGCAGATGAGCCATCCCAGAGGGGAGAGCAGTATTCCATTAAGCTACAGATGAAGGCCTTATAGGTGTATAGAAGTTCAGGTGTGCCAAGGGAAGAATTTATCAGTGGACGACAGAGTCCAGTGCCCAGTCAGTGGCTGGCTTTGCAGGCCAACTTTGAAATGTGGTTTTCTGAAGAAATGGTGGAAAAGGTCGAAATAGTTTTTGACTATTTTAGACCCTTTGGACCTCTTAAGACCCTTTAGACTCTGAAAGACCTTTACACAATTTAGACTGCTTTGACCCCTTAACCCTAAGACTTTTAAAGCCATTAGACCCTCTTTAGACACTTTAGACTCCTTAGACCCTTTAGACCCATTTAGAAAGAAAATAGATCCAATGATCTACTTCTTTCTTCATTCTGATGTACCGTGTCATACTGTGGTATTACGCGTCGGTTCTTGGTCAGGGTTATACAAGGGTGGTTTGCTATTACCTTCCCAGCAGTAGTTATGGCAAGAATTTGGAATTTGTACATGGTGCCGGTGATAGCTCGCCTACTTTTCTTGAAGGTCACAATGAGATCTTTAACGTTCACACCAACTAATGCTAGCAGATGGGACACCCAGTTTATATACCTGGGGTCTGAACTTTGGACATGTCCGTTTGTAAAATTGTGACCATGAATGAAGGAATCTTCAATGTACATTCTAAAAACCAAACTTTGAGGTCATCCTTCATCCATATAATCTCAGTTTTGAATGATGCCTCTGACCTCAAAATCATTCACGATACCGGTATCGCAATTCGTTTTGGAATCTATTCTCCACAGTCGTGTGTGTAAATATGACACTTGACAGAAATGGGGTCTCGATCCTTAATTGTAGTAAAATGAAAAAGGACGAAACGACATCCCTGATCCTGATTGAAAATGGGCAAAGCAATCTCACTCGACAGTCGACATCTCCCCATGCAAAACAACAACACGTAATCGGCGTGATCACGTGATTGTGTGGGACGCCACCTGATTCATATAAACTCATGTAAAAGAGAAGCAATCTAGAGTAATCAAACATCGCTTCTTATTATGTGTGCGTCATGTACCTCACCTGTTTGCGTGTGGGAGTTCTTACGGATTTTCGGTATAAAGACAAAACAAATCGTTGAAGTAGTCTTTGCGAGCGGTGTATGAGCACACATTCAGTTGGTTGTTCTGAATAACGCAATTGTAATAAATGTGAAGCGTTTTGATCTCAAGTGCGTAGTTTATTAACATTCTGTAAAGGTGGACGGAATTCGCAAATTATCTAACGATTTATTTCGCGGCATAACGATTTTTCTCGAGCTTTGGCTTATTTTCTTTCCCTGATGTTTGCTCATGGAAACCCCGTTACGGCGTCGCCATTTTGACTGCGGAGCCGGAAGCGGGTAGGTGTTGAAGATTGGATCTTGCGCTTCCAGCTTATTTGCGTTGACAGCTGTGTAACTACCAGGTTTCTGTTCGGCAGTTTCTCGCTCCAAGCTGAGGTACGTATGGCGTCTTCGGATTTCTACAAAATTGTTGTTATTTCCCTAATTCCCTTCCTGTTCACGTTTGTGTGGATTAGGTCATTGACTCGGGCCTCTGGGTTGTTGAGATTTTTTTTTTTTTGGAGGGTGAGGTCTTGCCCAAAGCAGTAGATATTGGCTATTGCTACCTCGTTTGCCTCAAATATAATTATCCGACAATGGCGTAGTCGACGGAGAATGGCGATGAGATCGAGTTACCCGATCCGTAGTCGATGCTTTGTTGTTGTGAGATTTGATGTTAACAATTCAATTCCCATTCGAGTAAAGAGGATTACCCGCTTTGTGCTCCTTTTGAGCGTCAGGGATGGGCGGTGGCTGTGTGACCTCTGCCATCTTTATTAAATTATTTGATGGTTTTTCATAATCATTAGTTGCATTCCTCGTGAAGTATGACGAGTACTTGGAATGATATTTAAATGTGATGTATAGATAGATACGTGTGTTTCTGTTCTGCTTGCTGGTATATCGAGGTGTTTACCCCAGACGTAGTACAGCCATTGTGACGTAAGCAGGTGCGTTGCTGGACGGGAAACTGTCACGTGGTGGTTCGCGTGCAGCCTGAGGTTGCTTGGCTGCCTCATTTTCTGGGGGCGTGGCTGTGCCGCTGATGCGGTGCCCCCATTACCAGTCAGCTGGTACTCCTTTTGCCAATCTCACAAGGATGACAGATTGAGTCAACCCACCTGGTGGTAATTCAACGACACGACAGGGGCTCCAACTCAGGACCCTAAGATCTCAAGCCAGGCAACACCGGACAAATAAGGTCCGAAAGACCTTATGTGGGTAAAACACGTGATCGCAGGAAAAGGAGACTGGCACAATGATTGCCCTCGTCGGTGCAGTTTGCCCTTTGTAAACTGAAGAGGTGCTCAATGTCTCGTCAAATCCAAGGATGGGATACCTGGCGAGTGTTTCTCACCGAGGCTTATCGTTGCATTCCCGTGAGTCATTCCGGGAAGGAATCGCTGATTTCTTCAGGCTGCTGGAGGTAACCCGCCGACTCGCTCAAGAACGACCCCAAAACGGTTTTTAACGTCCAATGACGACCGGTGCTGGCAGATGTCTTCTGGCTTAACATCGATCCGATGTTGGCAAACACCACCCTGCACAAAAATGACAGTTAATTGTTGCTTTCGAGTTTTGTTTGATCAATATTTGGATAAATCATTGGGTCCTTTGTTGCTCATTCATACCCCTTTTAAGGTAATTGGTTGTTGTCTGCATTGTCTAAGGTGGACGCGTGATATTGGGTTGCGCTTCCATGCTTTAAGATGGAATTTGAGTGAACATCCCATTTGCTTCTCAAAACACTTTTCATTCCAACTGATTTGGAGTCCCAGGTCATGATCTTTGCAGTGATCACCTCGAGCAAGTGTCGTTCTTCTTACTGCTGATCCCATCTGATCCCACCTAGCATGCTACTTTGAGGTATACCCCTCGCGATGTTTCCTCGTGTGGATGGAGATCATAGCATGACTGTCAATGTTTCTGTAAATTGGCAATTCGGAGTATCGAGCAACCTCTTATTGGTCCCCGACCAGTTTCACCGAAGGGGACTATACGCTTGCTCTCCGTCTATCCGTCCCACCTGTGGTTCTTCCAGACTTTTTCCCCCTTCCCCATTAACATATTCAACTGAAACTTGGTGCATAGCTTTACTATAACAAGTTAGAGACTGCAACTCATTCTGTAGCAATGCATACCTGAAACAATTTGTCGTACTGTATATGGCTCACAATCGCTGAGTGCTTGGAGCAAGAGCATTCATTGGGCCCATTCGGGACACGTATTGCAAAGCAATTCTCCCTCTTATTCCATATGCCAATATATAAATGATTGGAGAACCCCTTTTTATGAGGGGTGTTAGCAAAGACCTTTTTATTGTACAAATAGACCATAACATCATGTTCTGCATACAAAGGTTCGACCCATCTGTTAAATAGTTCAACAGTTGAAGCCGACAGGATCATCTGTGTGGAAACGCAGTATTTGTTTTGATTGCAGATTGTTTCTGGTCAGATGGCCCATAATCCAGGATAGTCTTTGATAATTACCGATGCAAGTTAACATGGAACTGTTATGCTCTGGATGATAGCTCGCTGCGTCAGACATGTTCCCCTTTTTGTAGATTGGTATAAATAAATAAAAAACACCTTTAGAGGCCATTTTTCCCCGCAAAGCGGGGGTTGGCCTTTTTCGGGAACCGTGGTTGTTGTTTTTTGGTCCCCTTTTTGAAGCAATGTTTTACGGCCGGATGCCCTTCCTGACGCCAACCCTTTTTGCCGCCTTTAACGACAAACAGGGAATTACCAGTGAACTGGTACTCAATTAGCCGACCTCGGAAGGATGACAGGCTGAGTCAACCCCCCTGGCGTTAATTCAGCGATCTACTGGGATTCGAACCCAGGATCCTAGGATCCTAAGCCGGCACCCTAGCCGCTACACCAACACCAGGGTTGTGCAGGGTAGATTGGTATGTATGGTATGTATGGTAACCAGGGTAGATTGGTATGGTGTTGGTTTTTTTTAAAAACGATTTTTATTTTTTCAACAGTGTCTAAGGATCATAGAAGAGCCATCACAAATAGGGCTCAGATGACATAGGCCCTTTTAAACTAACTGGAAAGGTACTGTCAGTTCCTATTTGGCTAACTTGACTACTTCCCCTTCTTCTCCTTCTTGTCTTCCTTCGCTTCCCCAGCTATGGGGCATATTGACCTCCTTAGGGGTTGCCCCATTTGCACGTTGTTCCCTTGGGATGGGGTGGAAACGTGAGGTTAGGGCAGCAATCTTGGAATTTCATTATTTTTTGCTAGTGTGCTGGCGATAGCTCCGACTGAGAAAGGGCACTGTCGGATCTTAAACGTCCACCATCTAATTCTGTTGGATGCGACACCCCGTTTAACGCCTATCCGAGGGATGACTGTTTATAGCTGGGTCAAGATTCGTACCCAGACTCGACAGCTGAGATGGTTGGCCATCCTGCCAGCCCACGACCATAGACTGGTCTACACAATTTGTCCAAATGGGCTTTTTATTTATTTTTAACCATTGTAAAGCCTTCCTTTGATAAATTGGTAATCAGATTTTATGCTTCATCGTCGTCGTCTCTTTCCTTCATAAGGGATGTGAGGTTCAATGGCACCAATCTCCTGCCCTGCCTTGATCATGATAACCCTCCACTTCCGTCTGTCCTCAGCCAACTCTCTCCACCTTACAACCACCCCCACTTTTCTGATATCTCTCTTCACACAATCCTCCCATCTCAACCATGATCTACCCATTTTCCTCCTACCTTGGTCTCTCAACCTATCCACTCTCTTTTCCATTCTCTCTTCCCCCATCTGCACCAAATGTCCAGCCCATCTCAGCTGACATTTCACCAATCTCCCCGTCAAGCTCATCTGCACACCAATCGTCCCTCAGTTCATCCATTCTCCTTATATCGACCTTCTCCAAATCCCGCAAAAATGACTCGGTTCACACAACCCTACACCGTCTGGTTTTGTCTGTCAGTGCCACCATCTCCAGACCGTAAAGGTAGGCTGGTGTTACACACAACATCAGAACCTTCTCTTTCAATCTCCTCAATATATTTCTGTCTGCCATTACTCCCTCCACCCTCCTCTATGCATTCACACCCACCAGCATCCTCCTCTGCACCTCTACCTCTGACTTACCATCCCCAATCAGTTCCACCCAGATACTGAAACATATTTCCTTGTCTGATCTCCTTCCCCTCTAACCTGATATTCATTTATTTTCTCTTCTGCCAGACCCATATCACCTTTGTCTTCTCCGTGCCAAGCTCATGTTTCTCAAATGCCTCCTTCCCCTTCCCCAGTACTTCTTGCATCTCCTACCCACTCTCCACCACAGCAGTCAGATCATCCGCATGCAATATCCTCGCCAGCATATCTTTCATGTTTACTTTTCTGCTTACCAGCTCCATCACCATGATAAACAGGTGTTGGCTGAGAGCTGTTCCCTGCCTGACACCGATGTTCACACTGAACTCCTCTGACATCTCAGGACCAACCTAAACTCTTCCCATCGTTCCCTCGTACATTCATTCCACCAACCTAACCAACCTAAAGGAGTTAATCCATCTCAGTGTCGTCATCACCATCTCTCTTGGCCAGTGTCGTAGGCCTTCTCCAGATCCACAAATCCTAATGCTATTTCACCTTGCACCTCCAACCTCTTCACAAACTGTCTCAGTGCGAACATCACATCTGCCATTCCCCTACCCTTTCTAAACCCTTGCTACTCTTCACCAATCTTTCTCCACACTCTTCCTAATCCTCCCATCCAGAACCCTCTCCAGTACCTTCATGACATGACTAAGGTTCTGTAATGCTCCTGTACTTCCCCGGATCTTGAACATCCCCCTTCCTTCTATATCGGTATATTTAACCCTGTCCTCCACTCCTCCAGAATGGAATCATCTCTCATACATACATTCAATAAACTCATCACCCAAATAACTGACTTCTCCTGCTGCAATTATTATCTCTGCACACACCTCATCGACGCCTGGTGCCCTTCCTTTTCACCCTTTTCAATACTGTCCACACTTCCTCTTCCCTGATCTCCACCAACACCACTTTCCCCTCCACACAACTTCAACTGCATAATGCCACCGTAGCCAAAATGAATGAGCAATACTCCATAGCTCGTTTAATTGGGATTGTAGAACTCATCCCCTCTTGTATACACTAGATCTTTATAAAGTTGTATTGTCATACTTCGGCCCCCACAAACATAGAAAAAAAAACCCAATTCAATTTCTTCAAAATGTTGACAGGATTAGAACAGCACCGGACAATGCTCGGTACCCCTGCTAGTACTGTATTGTATATGCCAAAGAGTGTGGCTGAAGATTTTTTTTTTTTCTTCCCTTAATTTGAACGGCTATGCTCATTGTAGAGCATATTAGCTCATAGTAGAACAAAAGCATAGAGGGGTGGGTCACTTGGTTGATGGAGGACAGAGGAGTGGTTTGCTTGGTTGATGGAGGATGGAGGGTTGGGTTGCTTGGTTGATGGAGGACGGAGTGGTGGTTTGCTTGGTTGATTTTGGACGGTGGGGTGGTTTGCTTGGTTGATGGAGGACCGAGGGGTGGGTTGCTTGGTTGATGGAGGACCGAGGGGTGGGTTGCGTGGTTGATGGAGGATTGAGGGGTGGGTTGCTTGGTTGATTGTGGATGGAGGGCTGGTTGCTTGGTTGATGGAGGTGTGGATCACTTGGTTGATGGAGGACGGAGGGTGGGTTGCTTGGTTGGTGGTGGACGGAGGGGTGGGTTGCTTTGTTGGTGGTCGAAGGAGGGGTGGGTTGCGGATGCAGTTCCACCCAGATACTGAAAGTGGGATTGATGTATAGTGGGATTGATGTGTGATTGATGCAGTTTTTGAGATCCTCAGCAAATAGGAAGAGAAAGGAGGTGGGAGTGATGTGGGGTGGTGTTGGAGGGAGCTCCCCTTCTTTTGATGTTAGTTTAATAACCCTGTTGAAAGAATTGCTTTCCTTTTTAATTATTGTACCAATGTATGCTGAATTCACTGCAAGATAATGTTTGGTAAAATGTGCATTTCCATGTTGCCAAACTTGAATCCCCATTTAGGAACTTTTTTTTTTCCTTGTGCAACAGCAGAGTATTTAGTTGGGTGGAGACATTTGATGCCTGGTGTTCATACTTGGTCATTGAGACTTGCAGAATGGCTGGTCCACCATATAACTACTCCTACATCTTCAAGTACATCATCATAGGTAACATTTTCTATGGAAATAGTTTAACTTGGAGAACATTTTTCTTTTCTTCATTTTGTATTCCTTTAGTTGACAACAATAATTGTATAACATAATTGTTCAAAGTTCCCTTAAAATAAACATTGTTGTTTACTGCATTCCCTTTATACATAGACTAAGGCTAATGGAAGACCAGACGGACAGTGGTGGAGCAGCAAAGGGGAATTTTAACAATTGATAGCAATTATTGTAATTGAGCTGTAGTTGGATAAAGAAAATGTGGGTAATGAGAGAAGTGGTGGGTGAGGTGCATCGAGGACAAAATGAGGTGGCCTTTGTATTGTAAGGACTGGAAAAAGGCACATGAAAGGACCGACTTGGCAAAGCGAATCCACAAACAGGAAAAGGGGAATATAACAATTAAGGCGAGCATGGAATTTGGATTTGGGGAAGGCAATAAAGAACGTATTTGTTGCAGGTTGTACATGTGACCTCTTCTGTCTTTGAGCAAAGGTGCGCGTGCGTGTACTTTTTTATTTTTTTATTTTTATTTTTTATTTTTTCTCTTTTGTGCACATTTATGTTTGTGCTTGTGATATTTCTATGTAGGGGAAAGGTGATGCTCTTGAACCTGGCAGATATAAATTGGGGTTTGCAATACACCTTCTCTAAACATGCAAATGATGATGCAACGATCAACTAATTCACCCCTTAACCCAGTTCAATTTTGTCTGTTATAATCAAACTGCATATCCCATGACTCTTGCCCGTTCACACGTTCCAAAACTGATTGGGAACCTAAAGTCCTTCCGCATAGCCTGCAAATGGTGCATCAGTCCTTCAATGAGCTACAGCTTGGCCTTGAGCTCATCTGTAGTCAAACCATCTTCCAAAGTCTGGTGGCCACTCATCATATTTGTCTGGTTCACTTTCCTCTTCTGTACCTTCACTCACAGTCGAGTTGAAGAAGGGAGGGGGGGGGGGGGGGGGGAAACGAAAAAAAAGGAAGTTATTTCTGGGAAAGTTGACCACCCGCTGCCTGAGCCTCAATATCTATATATAAAAAGTGTGGGATTTTTGTTAAGTGAGTTCAAGCAAGTTCTGAGTGGCAAAGTTTTATTTTTCTCATCATGCTGCAACAATAAAATTAAAACTTCGACCAAGTATCCCATGATGAAAAGGTTGGCATGCCTGCATAGTGACATTTCTTTGCAACATTCCCCAGCAAAGAGCCATGCGTTGGTGGCATTGCAGCAAAGTTGAGAGCAAAGCCTCTTGTGTCCCATGACGATCTAGTCATGACCCTAAAACGGCTCTTCGAGCAGGCAAAATACATTATTCGAGTTATCCACATTTAAATGTGGTGCAAATAAAAATAAACATCTGAGTGACAACCATCTGCTCCAGCAGGGAAAATGGCCTTAAAATGCCTGAGTGACCATCACTTCTGGAACTCAAATTTCATATGTTGTGACTGGAAATTATTTCCCAATGCAAAATTGAGGCTAAAGCAACCTCCCTGTTCAGTTTCTGAATGTAGCTGCAATCGACAAAAGATAGCCGCAGGAATATATTTTGAAAACTGCTGCAAGCTGATGCGGTTGAAGTCTTGACTTTATCCACCTGGCTCAACTGTGCAATGTTATGAAATGGGTGGTTCGCAGTTAATATGATGTTCATATTTCAGGTTGTTACCCTAATTTGTGCCAACTTCAGATAGAAGAATGATAATTTCACTTTCGGGATATTAGTGGATACATACACGATGAAGAGTTATCTGGCTCATTGAAACATGGCCAGTCAATTAGTTGTACGCATTTGAGTTTTGAAGAGTTGGAGGTTTGATTTAAATATATTTATCTGGAGAGACAGTGGTTTATTACCTCCGCCACCGAAGGTTTTGATGGAGGTTATGCGTTTCAAAACTGCTATTAGAATGCATTTTTGCCAATAGAACGGCAATATTTGTCCGATATTTCTCACCCTTTGCTGCCACCGAGAGTTAAACCATCTTGCCGACGATGAAAAATGAAATCGGATGGTGAATTGGAGTTAAGATAAAGGCGTGGCGTCAGTGTGGGTCTTGCAAAAGAGGCTGATGAGGCCTCCAGAGCGATGCGAAACAAACAAATTGGTGATGTTTTTTTGAAGTCCCTCCCTCAACGGGAGAAGCCCCGCCCTGAAGGATTGACAGTCAACTGGAGGAAAGTATTATAGTGTAGATATAGATAGATAGCTATACACAGACCCCTTCACTTTTTTCACATTTTGTTGTGTTGCAGCCTAATGCTGAAATCGTTTAAATTCATTTTTTCCCACATCAATCTACACTCAATACCCCATAATAACAAAGAGAAAACAGAATTTTAGAAAGTTTTGCAAATTTATTAAAAAGAAAAAACTGAAATATCACATTGACATAAGTATTCAGACCCTTTGCTATGACACTTGAAATTTAGCTCAGGTGCCTCCCATTTCTCTTGATAATCTTTGAGATGTTTCTACACCTTGATTGGACATGATTTGGAAAGGCATACACCTGCCTATATACGGTCTCACAGCTGACAATGCATATCAGAGCAAAAACCAAGCCATGAGGTCGAAGAAACTGCCTGCAGAGCTCAGAGACAGGATTGTCGAGGCACAGATTTGGGGAAGCCCACAAAAAAATATTCTGCTGCATTGAAGGTTCCCAAGAGCACAGTGGTCTCCATAATTCTTAAATGGAAGACGTTTGGAACAACCAGGACTCTTCATATAGCTGAATCAAACAACTGAATCAAACTGAGCAATTGGGGGAGAAGGGCCTTGGTAATAGTGGTGACCAAGAACCTGATGGTCACTGGCTGAGCTCCAGAGATCCTATGTGGAGATGGGAGAAACTTCCAGAAGGACAACCATCACTGCAACACTCCACCGATCTGGGATTTATGGCAGAGTGGCCAGACGGAAGCTGCTCCTCAGTGAAAGACACACACGACTGAAACGGTCGAATCAGGGAAGACAGGAAGAACAGATTGGTTTATTTACACTTTGTACAGGAAGGAGGAGAAGAACACAGTGCAGCTTATACAATCTTATACGTATCCCCTGGACACGGGCCCGTTTCACTCTCAGACACACTCACACGGGGATGTAGAAGGTCAGGGTGATGGTCCAGGGATGATGGCGTCCAGGCAGTCGCTCCGGTCCTGGACACCGTACCGCGAAGCAGATGGTCAGGGCAGCAGAAGCTCCCCGCGGGTCGTTTACGCGGAGCGGGACAATTACAGGGCTAAAGGCAAGGCTGGCTGGCGGTTACTGGCGGCCACGGTCGCGTACGTATTAGATGCATTGGCGCTATATGCGCTCCAAACACCGCTCGATAGGCGCTCCCTAATGCAAGTTCAATAGCATACATGCGCTTTCAAAGCGCGTATCCGCTGCAGTCCTCTTCCAATGCGCTTTCCTCACGAGGCCTTTATCATGCGTGCGGTTGCATCAATCCTGGATAGTTCTTTACACAGCCAACCTTCCCCAGCGAGTCCTTCTGGTAAAGCGCAATTCCTCAAGTCCTCTCGCATAAGTCCTCGTCGCATAAGTCTTGTGGAAGGGCTTTGTGCGCGCGTTTATATAGCGCCGCCCAGCGAACCCTCTGGAATTTGCCAGCCGCGCACTTACCACGCCTCTTAAGCCATTTCACCCGAGCCCTGGTTGGTTGTTGGCTCTTACCGTCTCGCTGCCGCTCCCTGACCTCAACGCCGGCTCCACCCTCTCTCAGGCCTACCTCGTGTCCCTCGACTAGTGAGCATCCTAAGGCGAGGTGCCATAGCCAAAATGGGGCGCAGGATGGATGCTGCCCAAAGAGGTAGATTTGGAGGGTGGAGGCAAAATGAACGGGACCTAAGCTTATTTCTTTTACACAACGCAGGTATCACTAATGGAAATGACCTTATCCTACACACATACTATGACATAACTAATGTTCTAAGGTGGCCTACGTGTGGCTTGTGGACTAACTATGGGGGCAAACCTTTAACTTTTAATGATGGTATAAGTACATTCTCAGAACCGCAACTATATATACATATATATATATATATATATATATATATATATATATATATATATATATATATATATATATATATATATATATATATATATATATATATATATATATATATATACAGTGAAACCTTGACTTACGAGTTTAATTCGTTCTGTGACCGAGCTCGTAACTCAATTTGCTCGTTTCTCAAATTAAATTTCCCCATTAAAATGCATTGAAATGCTATTAATCTGTTCCAGCCCGCCAAAAACCACACCAATTTTTTTTTAAATATACAGTATATATAAAAATATCTCGCGCTTTATATTTCACCTGTATGCAGCATACAAGTTGGCAGGATGGCCTGGACTGGAGGTACGCACACTTGACTCTAAACTGTCCAGCCTGGGTTTGAATCCCGACCCAGCTATAACCTGTCATGGGTGAATCACAGGCAGGGTGATTCATCAATGTGTGTACCGCTAAACTGGGCGCCCCGTTTGCGTCCCATTAGTTGTTGGATGTTAAGGATCTCACCGTGTTTTCCACAAAGAGAAGGCGAGCTATCGCCGGCACTCTGAACAAGTTGTGGCCTGGCATGCTCTTCTCCTCTGCCGTTATATACGTCCTCCTCGGCATCTTTTTCCAGAAGAGCCCTGTCTCGTCACAGTTGAATATTTGCTGGGGGATGTATCGTTCGGCTTCTATCAGTTCGGCAAAAGTTATAATAAAATCTTCAGCTGCCTTCACATCCGCCTCGCCAAGTCGACAACACGCACACCTCGCTCATGTTTTTCGACGATTGCGTGTTTTATATCCAAGCACATCATCCTCTTCTTCTTCTCAGTACTGCCCTTGGCACTCAATTTCTTAGGACCCATGGTTTAAAACTAAGAAATTTTCCAAAATAACCAAAATGCGAAAACAAAGCAGCAGCGATATACGGCAGAGCTGCTTGCACGGCAAGATAACCACGTGACCTGAACCCACCTGGTGGCGGGTGGCGTAAGCTCGTAACTCAGATCTCGGCTCGCATCTCAAAGCAATAAACCGCTCCGAGCGACGGCTCGTATCTCGGAAAACTCGTAAGTTGGTGCACTCGTAAGTCAAGGTTTCACTGTATGTATGTATATATATATATATATTATATATATATATATATATATATATATATATATATATATATATATATATACACACACACACCTATATATATATATATATATATATATACACCTATATATATATATACACCTATATATATATATATATATATATATACACCTATATATATATATATATATATATACCTATATATATATATATATATATATATATATATATATATATATATATATATATATATCTATATATATATATATACCTATATATATAAATATATATACCTATATATATATATATATATATATATATATATATATATATATACCTATATATATACCTATATATATATATATATATACCTATATATATATATATATATATATATACCTATATATATATCTATATATATATATATACCTATATATATAAATATATATATACCTATATATATATCTATATATATATATATACCTATATATATATAAATATATATACCTATATATATATATATATATATATATATATATATATATATATATATATATATATATATATATATATATATATATATATATATATATATATATATATATATATACCTATATATATATATATATATATATATATATATATATATACCTATATATATATATATACCTATATATATATATATATATATATATATATATATATATATATACATATACCTATATATATATATATATATATATATATATATACCTATATATATATATATATATATATATATATACCTATATATATATATATATATATATATATATATACAGATATATATATATATATATATACCTATATATATATTGTTACGGACACGGTTTTTGGATGTTATTTTACCGAGCGGTGGTGTATTTAACCGCGTCCGAACAGTTACTCCCCGATTAGAACCCGATTCCAACCGAACGTTGACTAATCGCGCTACAGATATTCAATTGGGAAACCTCTAAAGCGACCGAAAGAGAAGAAGAGAGAAGAAAGACAGAGTTTGGAGGAAGAACAGATTTATTATACACACACACGCAATATTTTAGAGCGACCAATATTATTTACAGCAATAGATGGAAAAGAGCAGTCACACAGTGCATTGTTAACTTATTCTATTTCATTTACTTAATCCCCAAGACAAACGAGTAGGACAGGACGTTCACACTCACACGGTGGATATTGCAGGCAGGTAATGGCTCGAGGAGTCGAGGTTGATTGCTTGAGAGGAAGGCAAAGTCGGAGGCCGCAGCACCCCTCGCGGTTTTGGCGGGAAAACCTCCGTCGCGTATCCGCGGCCGTCACGCGCTGGCTCGGCACACCTGCTCCTCTTCCTGGGGTGGAGCCGTCTCCCTCCGTTCAGCGCGTCTCTCCAACGACAGGGGGGTATTGCAGGCAGGCAGGTAGGTAGGTAGGTAGGGCTTGCGGTGGATTGCGCTCCTCTTCCAGGTCATCCCCCAGCGTATCTCTCAAGGCCTCTCTTTGGTGCAGCCTCGTTGCTCCTCTCCAGTCATCTCTCATCTGCACTCAACTCGTAAAGCAGTCCCCTGCAGTCGCTTTTATCACCTCCGGCGGAATTAAGCCGCCGGCTCCGAGGGCACGCCTACCGGGTCACTCACCGCGGTGTTGATTGGCTGTTAGGGCCGGTTCACTCCTGCCCTCTTCTGACGAGGTGGAGCCACGCCTTTCTTCTCCAACCTTACCTCGTGGCCAATGGTGGTTTGAAGAAAACCAGCCAAAATGCGGAAGGCAATTGGAAGGGAGGTTTTGGGGAAATTGGAAGGGCCTACGCTTATTTTGTTTGATACAATGCAAAGTCAATCTAGTGGAAAACACATACTTAGCCTACATGGAATAAGGAAATACACTATTTAAAAGATATATCGTGACCTGCGTGTATGTTCTATGAAATTAATTAGGAGGACGGCTGCGACCATTATTTACATTACCAGGATGTTACCATACCAAAAACCATACTCTTCACATCCGTTAC